>NC_056744.1:923904208-924270010 GCF_019279795.1 Protopterus annectens
GGTTGAACTATTCGCTTGATGGGGAACATAACTCAGTTGCTTCACTCATTTGCTTGACAGTAATCTGCCTTGTCAGGCAGCCAAGGAAGATGGTTTTACACAGGCAGTTTCAGTGTTGGCGCTCGCTCCAATGGTTTGTTTAGGCATATTTTAAGGTAAAACAAACAAAATAAAAAACATATATATATATATATATATATATATATATATATTGTTTTTATATATATATATATATATATATATATATATATATATATATATATATACACACACACACACACACACACACACACACACACACACACACACACACACACTTCCTCTCTTTCTCTATCCATATATATATAGATAGATAGATATAGATAAAATGCTAACTTCAGTGGATAACAAAGGGTTTTAGTTAATATCTTACTCAAGGTTAGGAGTTGTTGAATGAAATACAGTGCCTTTTGGTTGCAATCAAAACTTATCTATCAAAGGTAATTTTAGCCTTCATTGCACTGATATTTAGGTCAGGTATTCTGTAGACATGAAAGGAAAGCTGCTGTTATTTCTGTTGGGGTAGGGGTGCCAGACTGTGTCATTTTATTAAATATACTTTCAGCTGTCAAATAATAAAAAATAAATAAATAAATAAAAGCAAAACATTAACTATTTAAAGTCTAAGGGCTGTCAGAGAGAGAAGGTCAACCTGCTCTCCTTAAATTCTAGGTGAACTGCTTTGGTCGGTCTTATCTGTCAACAGCCATATCGTTAGACTAGTCTCATACAGCAGGTATTTATTTAGTACTTCCAGGCTACTTGTGATGTTTGTCATTCAGTGATTTGTTTCCTGGCTTTGATTTGGGGTGAGTTCCATGAGGTTTCTTCCACATGCATTCATCTTGGCTGTGCATGGCTTGGCAGTGTGTTCCTTATTTTGCCTTATATTTTGCCCTATTCCCCATAAAATGTTTGATTTTTTTATTGTGTGATTGAGGTGTGCAGTCAATCAGTTGTATCAGAAACTGGTGTTTTGTATTTCTGTTGCTCAGAAGGTGTGTACTGACTCAAATCTGATATTGTGTTGCTTTGGTTATGTGTGGAATTAGATATTTTACAAAAACAGGAATAGATTGACCCTGATTTTATGCTTCTGTTTTTCCCCACTGTTTTGGCTTTATCTAGTGTTTTGTGAAGGGATTTTTGGAGCAGTGCTTGCAAACCCCTTGCCAGTTTGCGTTTTTACATTTGGGAAATTGGTAAAATTTACTATTAGAACCACTTGTCACTCGTTGCCATGGTGCCAGAAGTTTTTTTCTGTCATAGGTTTTCTGCCAGATTTACCACAGCTGTTTCTCTGGGGAGCTGAGATAAACACCCACCCAAGTTGTAAATGGGTTGGATGTAGTAATGTAATTTGGGAGCAGGAAGTACCTGTTTCAGCGTTATGATTCCTCCCCCTGTCATGACTTAAATGATGTTAACCCAATAAGCATCAGGTTTACTGTCTATACATCAAGCTAAGTGCTTGTTTTTCAAGACAGAGACATGAGGTTGTATCCCATCCATTTCATCACCCATATTGCTGGCTATTGAATGTATAGTATTAAAAAATACAGATATAACTATAGAAAGTAATACATTTGGTTAGATAGTTAGGGTTTGTGTGTCATTTGGTGGATTAGCACACTAATGTCTTTGCCGTAGGAGTAGGGCCTTTTCTGAAAGGCAGATAACTTAAATATTGCATCTTACTTGTGATGCCAAGTTGTGAAGGGGAGGGTCTCCTTCTTTTTCATAATGCAATATTTAGCTCTGAATTCTGGCCATCTACAGGTTTATATTCATAGTGGCTGCTGGCTTTTTTTTACATCATTTGTTTCCATGACAGGATGACCTTATTGTTAAGTCTAAACATTCATATTTTCTAAATAATGGGATTAAAAAGGATACGTATGGTTGAGTTGGGTCTTCTGGAGGTACTTGGCTTATTTTAAGGGGGTCTAAATTGTTAATTACTGCTGAGTGATGATGAGCTGTTTTTCTTTTGTTTTTTTTTTCCCTCTCTCTCTCTCTTTAAATGCCATGGCATCTCTAGATGTTCCAGTGGGAGAGCACTGCCTAACAGGCTAGATCATTTCTGAGGCCGTGACAGTGGAATTTCACCAATTCTCAAAGATTCCATTTCCTCCCACATCCAAGACATGAATGTCAGTTGCTTCAGAGACAAATATTTTGAGAGGCAGCAACGCAGCTAAGAAACCTCAACAGTGGACTCATAAGAGCATTGCTGAACCACTTCTTTTCCAGGTCCCTAAGGAGTATGACCAATGTGACTCAATGCATCAATGTAATGAAGTTCAAATAGACAGGAAAGAGGGGTTTATTTTCCAATGACAGTTAGTGGAAAACTAAATGTCAGAATTTTTAACTGCCCTATCAGAGAATGGGTGGTCCATGCTGTTGACTGAGGGGGCATTTTTTTCCTCACAGCAGCAGCTAGGTAGGAGGGGAGTATGAGTAGCCAGGGGCAAGCGGCATGCTTATTAATTTCTTTTGACGTCTCACTCATATTGGCCAGATGGCCTAAATGACTTAGTCTGCCATGGTCCAGGATGTGGTAGACCCCGTTTTGTTTTCTCCAAGGGTGGCCATTATGTCACAAATTCCTAAAGAGGTAAAGATAAATTTATCAAGAGATAATTCCTGGATGTCTTTGACTTCGTTAACCCAGAAGGCATCCAACAAATCACAGAGTTGTACAGAGAATGGGGCAAAAGATTTCATGGCAACACTGGCAGCAGTACATAAGAATCAGACAGGAGGAGTCAGGTATGTGAGGCAGATAGTGGGTTTCATCCATTTCATGGTGTTCGTTTTAGAAAAGGAACCCCAGAAAACCCTTCCTCTTCTGACATTTTCTTAACATTATGGAGGTTTACAACTTTAGAGGCAGCTTGGCATTGCTTGGGTATGAGCAAAAGTTTGGAAAGTCAAAAGCACTGAACAGGGCATTAAAATAGGAGGAGTGAAATGCAGATATATGGCTTGGAGCAATGACTAACAAACTTAGATTCATACCCTGAGGGGACCAGAAGACCTCAGAGGTAAACAGAAGGCTTCTTGGGTGCTTAACAGGGGCCACTGCATTTGGCTGTCTTGCCACTTTGGGCATATGTGTGAAAAAGAACATTCTGCAATAAAATGTTGGGCAAAGAATGGCCAGTTTCATCCCCCCTTCACAGTAAAAGACAGAGCTTAGACACATTTGAACATCATTTTATCAGTAACTGTGGCTGACAGCTCCACCTGGGACATTCAGGAAAGCCAGTCTTTTCAGGGCCTTCAAGATAAGCAGCTAGGTGTGTATCCTGCATCATTTGTTGCACTCCTACTCTGACTGTCATTCAAAGTAAGAGATTTTAAGAGATTTTTCTTGAAAATGGATGGCTTCCACTTCGAATTTCTGCAGGAATTAAAGTTCTGTCAAAATTATGGAGGCTGTGGTCAGGAAGAACATTGAGAAGGTCACAGTGGGCAGAATATTAGGTCTATTTTTTTGGATCTCTTTTCTTCTTTTAGATGGTTCACATGGAATTGCTGTCTAAAATAAAGGAAGGAGAATTCAGACTCATTCATTACCTACCCTTTTACAGAGGACTTCAACAAACAAATACGGGATTAAGGTGGAGGCAGTTAAGGTGATGTTGATGTTATCAGTCCAAGAACCTTGAAAAACTTGAAAATGGAGCTAGAAATCAGGTCCGGTGACCACTAGTAAAAATCACGAGAAATATTATTATATAAAAAATAATATTGAGCGCTTTTATAGAGTATAACCAGAATACAAAAATAAATAAGTGCAATGCTCATATTTAAACACTTCCTCTCCCAGTCACATGATTAATCAAGACCAATCAAATCCCCCAGTTACAAAGTCATTTGCATCAAGTGTGTGTCCACAAAATAAGTTTGATAAAGAAACATACACTTAAAAAAAGAAGAAAAAGACAGACTTCACAAAACCCAGAAAAAATGTAACACATCATACGAACGTAACCTTAGAACACTAGCCAGTGATAGTCCATCACTCAAACCTGGTGATGTTTGAGCATTTAATCAGATTTGCCATTCAAGTTCACACAGCTCAAGTAAATCATCCCAAGGACCCCCTCTACTATTCTTTGTGACAATATCTAAACCAAAAAATAAAAACTTGAGAGTAGGAAATTTTGATAAATGTCTAAACAAAGCAGTAGAATCCTTCTGGCTTTTACATCCAAAAAATACTTGTATATTCTATCACAAAGTTCTCTTTTGGATTTTCCTGCATAAAAACCATCACAGTCTTGACACTTGGCTAACTAAACTATTTATGAAGTATTGCAACTGCAATGAAAATCTGAGAAAATGTTGAACCCATTAATCATCACAAAGTCCTTCTCTATTATATGTTTGCATTGGGTGCAAAAATAACACTTAAATGTGCCCCTTTATTATTATTTGTTATTATTTATTGTTATTATTTGTTATTATTTATTGTTGTTTGTTATTATTATTTGTTAATGCCCTCTTACTTTCTCTATTCTGACCTTCAGTGCACTGTTTTAGTGATTTACCTTTCCTAAATACCACTCTAGGTCCTGCTTCCACTGTTTGCAGCATTTTCATACAACTGCATCTAAAATTAGAGTCCAGGATCCATTGAAATCCATTGAAATCTATTAGGGACACAAATGTAAACACCAGTCTTTCAAGACAGTTTTATCACAACATACACAATTGATAGTAACAGCATTCTGAAAATTTTGAAAGATAATTGGAAAAGTTTCAGTTGTTATGAATATGCTGCAGAAACAGTGGAAGCAGTTAGCTTTATGCATGGTTATCACCAGATGGTCAGTACCAAAAACAGATTTTGATTATACAGTTTTCAGAAGAATAGTTCTATATGGTTAGCAAAAACAAGACCTAAAACTGGCTGTGGCTCATACTATCAGTTTCTTATAGCAAAGTTTAGAATTAAATTATCTAGGCAGTGAGATGTCAGCTTAATATTATTCCAAGTAAATATGAAGTTCAGGTGAAGAACTGATTTAAGGGATTAGAACTGGTTGCACACAACACCTGCTGAAACAGACAGAAGACAGTCTAGCAGAAAGCATCAAAAAATCTCCAAACAGAAAGAAGGTAAATAAAGCAAAATGGTGGTTTGCGAAGGCTTTAAAAGTAGCAGAGGAAAGGGTAATACAAATTTTAAAAAATATGCAAATGAGGACTGAATGATTCAACCCCTGTAATATCAAAACTTTCACATCTTTAACCATCTGTACCAAATACCAGATGGTTCTATTCTTTTTTGATGGGTTCAAAGGTTTCCATTTGTGTCAGTGGATTAAATTCTAGTGTAATGAATATTTAAACTCAAGCATATTGAGTATTCAGTATAGCCATGTATACAAGCACATTTACAAATATGTATGGAGATATACACACACACACACACACACACACACACAGAACTCTCAGTTAACCAGCACCCATAGGGATTGGTAGATGCTGGATAACTGTAGTTTCTGGTTGCCTGAGAGTTACTATTAAAACAGGTCTGACTAATACTGTACCCTATACTATTTGTTTGGTTTGACTTGTTCTCAGGCTGGGGAGGGAGGGAATTTATTCCTATCTTCCCTTTTAAAACTCTAAAAATGTAAGGTATGTTTTGCAAGGGGGAAAATAGAAAGTGCAGAGAGTTTACTGTGTATGTGTATGTATGCATATATATATACATATATATATATATATATATATATATATATATATATACACACACACACACACACACACACACATATATATATATATACACACACACACACACACACACACACACACACACACACACACACACACACACACACACACACACACATATATATATATTATCACTAACCTTTGACCTATAGCAGTTACATGCTCCCTCTCCAAAATAATTAAAAGATTTATTTAAAAACAATTGTTAAAATATCTCTTACAGGAAGAACTCCTATCCCCAATACAATACAACATCCCTCCTGTAATATAAACACTCTACTTCTAACCTTTGTAGATACTGTCAATAAAGCTAGCGGTAACAGCAAACTAGTCTCTTCCTTATTTCTAGACTTACCTAAATCCTTCAACAGTATTTATCACAGCAAACTTCAACTTCAAATGTCATCAATAGGTCTATATCAGCCAACTTTCTATGGTTCAATAGCTACTTGTCCAAAGGTATCAATCAGTAAAATGGCATTTCACCCTCTAACCATACCTCACAGTTACCACTGGTGTACCAAAAAGCTCTATCTCTGGTCTCCTCCTCTTTAATATTCTCAACAACACCCTTTAGACACCCACACAACAGGCCTCCCTAATACAATACACAAATGTCTCCACAATCATAAACACATAGAACAACCTGGTACATCTCCAAAAAGATTATGCAGGAAGTGAAAGTTTTAACAGCCACTAAAACATGGCTCTGAAATGCACAACACATACTCCAAAAAAAAAAAAAGTTGCTACTTTTTTCCCCAAATCTCTCTGTCATGTAAAATAAAACTTAAAATACTCTATTTTAATAATACAACCACTGAAGTCACTTCTCATAGCAAATTATTAGACATGATAGTGGAGGATAACAACTTGCATATACAAAAGTGTATACAAAACACTCACCAAAACTATTGATTCTTTATAGAGTCAAAATATTATTTACCAATACAACTACAACTACACTTGCCACTACTTACCACCTCCCCTCACTACTTTTTGTTGCCCCCATCCATATTAACCTCTAGGCATAATAAAAAGCAAAACTTGAACAATGCAATAATAAAGTGGCTAAATTTGCAAATACACCCTTCACAAACCACCACTGGATAGTACAAAACAAATTCAATTGGTTAGAACTACCACATCAACTAACAAACACAGCATCCTACCACCTATAAAATCATCCAGCATCCATCTGCTTGTCCAGCACTTCCACATAAGTATGTTCCTACTTGGTCATTTCAATCCAATGACTAAGAACTTCTCTCTGTCCACAAACCTATCAAATCTGCTGGGTCTGTACACATACCATGCTTTTAGGGCATGAAACTCTTTACCTTATGCATCAGGGCAATGCACTCCCTCCAGTCCTTTAAAACCATTCTGAAAGACCACCTAGCGAAAATCTGTCTTTGTTCTGGCTCATTCCTAGGATATTTATATCCTTAAATATGAATAAGTACCTATTCATACCTTACACCTCTTTACTCCCTCGTCTTCACTCACTTACTGACTTCAACCAGTTTTAATCCCCTGGCAAATTAAATTTGCATAACCCTGTTTTTTCTCAAACTTCATTTTGCAGTTCCTATTTGTATCATACCAACCTTTAATTTCGCTAAACTGGCTAAATTTTCTCCAAACATTAAACCATTTTTATATAAGTTATGTCCATTTTTAACCAATGAAGTCACATTGTGTCTAATTTGGTATAATTATTTAAACTGTAAATGTTTTTTCTATTTTATTTGAAGATTATAAAATGATTGTTCTTAAAATGCTTTTGTAATACTTTAGAGCTTTTCTCCCCAGGCTTATGCTAAAAATGGGCACCTACCCAGTTGGATTTTCTCAGTAATCAAATGCCAGTTACTAACTAACGAACGAACTAACTAATTAAACATTTAGCATCCAGATAGTTGGTCGAGCATAAAGGAACATTGAACATTTAGAATGCCAGCAAAACTGAGTCATTTGACTGAAGAATGCCGACATTAGATCGTGCAACATCATTGCACAGTGGGGGATTAGGGATTTTCCCCTTCTCTCACTTTATTGTGTTCTCTCAGTTGATATATATATAATTAACAAGGTTTTTTTTTTAATTTTTTAAATTTTCAATCAGCTCAGTTTGAGAAAATGCTGTTATAAAATGTGTTTCAATCAGGTGTATGACACCCATATATGTGGATAGATACATATCACACACACACACACACACACACACACACACACACACACACACACACACACACACACACACACACACATATACATATCTATATATGAATTTCCTAGACTTTCCCAGGCATAGAATAAATGGATTCAAGCTTAATTGTCAAAAGAAATTTCAGTAAGTTACAATACCTGAAGCTAATTCATGGAATATCACTTTCAGCAATATCTTAAAGTATATTTTTTGTGTTTGTTTGGCATCTACTTCTCTGAAGTACAGGTCAACACTAAGGGACTCTGGCTAACAAAGTTTGCAAATGACTGCAAACTGGGAGCCATTATTGAATCCCCAAATGATGTGGATACTGTACAAAAGGGCCTTACAGAAACAGATGCTTGGTGCCAGAGCCATGGGCTCAAGCTCAATGCCAAGAAATGTATTGTTATCCCCTTTGGGAAAAAACATGTATCCATGAATTACCATATAGGTGGCAGTACACTAAACACAGAAAGTGTGATGAGAGACTTAGGGACACAGGTGGACAGTGGTCTCACCTTCGATAACCACATCGCCACAACAGTCAGGAAATCCTTCTATGTGGCACACCTCATCACGAAGGGCTTTTCATCCAGAAAAAAGGAGGTCATTGTCCCACTGTACTCATCCCTCATTAGACCCATTATAGAATACAATGCCCCATTTGGTATGTACCTCTCAATACATCTGCAACAACTGGAAAGGCCTCAGAAATACCTCACTAAAAGAATCACAGGCCTAAAGCAGATGTCCTATGCTGACCGCCTTAAAAAACTCCAGCTATACTCTGTCGCATATCGTCAGGGGCGATCTCTGCTTAACATACAAGGCCATGTCAAACCCAGAGCTGTTGGACATGCTACACTTAAAGAAATCCCAATTGCTCTGAGCTACACGCTCCAGGGATCTAAACCTTGTCATCACAATAAACAAAACATGCTGGAGGGATAGGTTCCTGACCCAGAGACCCCCCAGACTCTGGAATAGATTGCCCATACATGTCAAGCAGAGTGCCTCTTTGGACCTCTTCAAGAGGAACCTTGACGTTTGGATGGGAGAAAGGAAATTCACCCCAGGGATCACGCCAGTCGCCCTGCTAGACAGGGGTCCAGGAAAGTAAATAATGTGGGAAGAAATAGCCAGGGAATTGTTATGGCTAGGCTTGTATAGGCCCTAGGGCTGATAGCCTAGTACCAACCTATGAACCTATGAACCTATGTTTTGCTTCTTAAGTGGGTAATCCCCCTGCACCCCCTATAACAGGGAACACGCCATCTCCTGGAGCGTGTACATGTATGTATGTATGTATGTATGTATATATTTATACACATACACACACACATATATATATATATATATATATATATGTGTGTGTGTGTGTGTGTGTGTGTGTATATATATATATATATATATATATATATATGGGTCTGCTTCATATCCATGAAAACCCACATCACTGAATTACATATCATCGAGATGAACTGCACGAAACATCACATCAACTTAAATGTAAAATATCAAATCCCACATTATCAAAAACCCCTCCCCAGATGTCTACAACCACTCTATCCACCTATCCTTCTATACATAAAAAATTAAAACCTTCTGTTATACCTGCAAGATAACTTACCCTAAAGTGAAACCACAACATCCTTGATGTAAAGCATCCCATAATTTTTTACACCCTTAAAGAAACACCACATAAGCATTTCAGTACAACACACCTGACACAACGAACTATAGAACTAAGTGGAGCCTCAATAATGCACATTTAAAACTAACCTCTAATTAAAATAAAATAGTAAAAATATTTTTCTTCCTAGGTTTTTGTAGGGGGGCAAGCCCCTCTGCACCCCCCATACCCCCCCGGAAATTAAATATATCAACTCAGAGATTGCAGTCTCTACACGTATGGTGCTTATTTTCAATAATGTGGGGCTCAAGAATTTAAATTTTCAATGATGTGGTGTTTCGTGAATTTTGTCTCGATGATATGTAATTCGATGATGTGGGTTTTCGCAGATAGGAAGTAGACCCATATATATATATATATATATATATATATATATATATATATATATACACGTGTGTGTTTACATGCACATACACACACACACACACACACACACACACACACACACACACACACACACACACACACACACACACACCATCTCAGTTGTCATGCAGTAATGAGAAGAACTGATAACTTCATTACTGTTGAAAGTGGCTGGCTTTAGTGAAACTGCTTCATGGTGTTGACTCTTACTGAACCTGTCTATATCCATGTGTCTGGTGATTAAGTAAAATAATTTAAGCATGCCTGATCCTTACTTAACAACATACTTCCTTTTCATCAAAATATGCATCTATTCCCTTTTTACACACTTCAGTATTATTACAGATTTTTCCATGTTCTGACAACACATTCCTTTGTGGAACTACAAATTCAATGAACCAGTTAATTTTCTAACCAAATCCCACTGAGAGCCTCTCAGCTTGATGACTGTTTCCAAATATCAATTCCAAGCAGTGAAATAAGTAAAGATCTTTTGAAACTTTAAATGTCATTGCCAAATCACATTTAATTCCTTTAATTTTATGATATGACAAGAATAACATGGTCTGTTTGGACTACCCTTCCTTGGTAACATCTAGATGTTTAAGCTCAGTGACTCTCATTGTTCATCACCACTTCAATCCTTTGAATATGGTTCACCTGATAACTTTATTTTTTTTAAAAAACATTTTTATTTTGTTTTCATTATAAACATAAGCAAATGTATATCTAACAAATACAATAAAACAGCAAAATTATTTACAATATTTGCATTCATCCATGATAAACAATCATTTTATCCATGAGAAATTATCAGTATTTGTTCAAAAGGTTTTCCAATTTTTGACATGTTATTTTCATGAGTTCTATAACAAATGGCTTGCAGTTCTTTTTTACAAAGAACTTTTGCTAAATTAATAAAATATTTAAACATCAGATCTCGTTTACTTTTCCAGTTCAAAGTAATAACTTTTCTGGCAATTGCAAGAACTGACCAGAGTAACTAAATCTGAGATTTAGGTATTACATTAGTTGTAGGAACATTGAACAGGATTAGTGAGTTAGAAATATGACAGTTTTCAGACCATAAAGCATTTACAAAATATCTGAAGTCTTTCCAGTATTGAACATTTCTATATTCAATGAACATATGAACCCAGTTGGCCTCTAGTAATTCATCACATTTCCAACATTTACTTTCACTGTTTTAAGATTTACTTTATGTGGAGTATATGAACTCCTATTCATATAAATGTCCATGTATACAATCTCCAATATAATGAAGAAGAGGTACCATACACAGAATTCAATAACAATTTTTTGGATTCATCAGATATTTGTTCTCCATTAATCTTTACATAGTAATTCCAAATCTGAGTCAGACTTTAGAGTGTTTTCTCTTAGTATCTTATAGATAGGTGAGATACTTAATTTTTGATTATCTGTCTTTTCAAGACACCTAATAAAAAGCTGAATCAAACTAGGTATAGATTCAGTCTCTAGGTTGATTGATACTCTCATTTTGTTTTCTATAAACGGCCGTAATGAGTGTATAAACAACCAGCTGTCTTGACTATTATCAACACTAGATAAAAGAGTTTAGTGGTTTAATCCTCTTATTTTCAATAAACTGATGCCAGAATGTCAAGTTATTTTCCTTTAATTTTTGCATCACATTAATGTTGAAAGAATCTAGGCAATAAGGGGAGTATGCTATAGGGAATATAAGAAATAAAAATTGTTTACTGTTGTAATTACAATCAATTATATTTTTAAAGTTATTAAATATTTGATTTATGCCATAAGAAAAATTATCAAACTTATTAAATAAACAAAATTCATATAAAAGCCAATGAACTCTACTTATTCCATATTGTTCCATAAATTGATTTTCTAAGTTCTAACATCAGTTATATGAATCTCATGTATTGTTTTCCAGCCAGATATATAGGTAGGTATGATCAATGTAATATTACATTAATTATAACTGATTTGGAATCAAGATCTAAGCTGGGGAATGTTATCCCATTACTATTTCAAGCTCTAATGTGCCATTTATATGCAATCCTAGGTTTTAAGGGGAAACCATACAAATTTAAGTAGCATGGAATCTAATTTTTAAATAAGTTTTTGGGAGGGGGTAGTATCAATGACTTTATATAAAACAAAATTTTAGGTAAAATTATCATTTTAATTAAAGGGAGCCTATCCACCATTGTGAAGAACATTTTATTCCATCTTTTGATTAGTTCACTATTGGTGGTTATTAAATTATTGCAATTTAGTTTAACATACTCTTTCTATGTACTCTTTATACTGACACCCACATATTTTGATACATCATTCTCCCAATTAAACAGGCTATTCTCTCTTAGGTTTTTGTTGATATTTTTGTTAATTAGTAATGTTTTGGATTTATTATGATTAAATTTAAACCCTGACATTCTTTCAAACTTGCTTAAGGTATTTATAACATCATGCAAAGAACCATCAATATCACCCAACATTAACAACATATTACCAGCAAATAACTGCATCTTAGGACAATAGTCATTATTAATTTGAAAGCCTTTTATGTTTTGCTTGTTTTTGATATAGGTAGCAAAATGTTCCATTGAAAGAGCAAACAATAATGGTGACAAAGGACAACTTTGTCTAGTTCCCTTGAGGATTTCTAGTGTTGAGGATAGGCATGATCCAATTTTTAAATAAGCTTGTGCCCCACTATATATTTTCATTAATAAGTTGAAAAAATCTGAAGAGAATTCAAAACCAGTCAGAATTCTTTGTAGATAAGACCAACTAATGGAATCCAAAGCCTTTTCTATGTCTAGGCTGATAACAGTTAGTTGTTTTTTTTTTGTATTTGCATGCTATGTCTATTAATGATAGTAATTTAATAATGTTATCTTGCACTTTTATATGAAGAATGAACCCTGTCTGATCATTATGTATTCAATTAGGTAATATTTCCTTTATCCTATTAGCTAATATTGTCATGAAAATGTTATAATCAGTGTTTAGTAATTAAATTAGCCTATATGAATCACAAGATTTGGGGATCTTACCTTGTTTTAATATGGGGGAGATAATTGAGTAGTTCCACGATGGGGTTGTTATACATTTTTGCTTAACCATAGTAAAGGCACTCATCCTTTTCTTTATTATATAATCAGGAAAATCTTATATAGTTTAGGAATTATTCCATCAAGTGCTAGAGCTTTATTATTTTTTAAATTTTTTATTTGCTCTTTCACTTCTATTAGTGTTATTTGTTTATTTAATATGTTACTTTGTTGCATTGACACCATAGTAGTTATATTGTATTGAATAAAAGTATTTATTACATTATCTGTCTTCAAAAGTGGTGTGTTATTTATATCTTTATAGTAGTTTTTGAACACTTCTAACATGCCCATTAAGTTAGATGTACTCTTAACTGAACCATCACTTTTATATTTGATCTCATTAATAAGATTTTGATTGTTTATTTTTTTGGATCTTACCACTAATTTCTCTAGATATTTGGGATTTACAGCATAAGATTGTAATTTCAATTTTTCCAGGTTTATGTCCACCATATGATTCAGAACTTCTAAGCATTTTTGATTTAATTTAGAAATTTCATTATATGCTATTTTATTTGGTTTTCTATCCATTTTTATCTTGTCTAGTTTTTTGTAAGTCTAAAAGTTCTTTGTCCCACTCTCTCCTTTTTTTTTCAGGTACCAAGATTTTATTCTACCATATATATATATATATATATATATATATATATATATATATATATATATATATATATATATATATATAAGCTTTAAATGTGTCCCATAGTATAGCATTAGTCATGCCACTATTATCATTTGTTTCCATGAACATGTCTATTTCTTTCATTAACCTTTCCCTCAAGTCTTTTAACTTAGTTATGTAAGCAGGAATTCTCTGTAGAAATCTTAAATAACCTGTATGTGTAATTAATGTAAAGTTTAAAGCATTATGGTCCAAAAGTGGACAAGTCATTACACATATGTCATTTATTTTAGAGTATATATTATTTGATACAAATACCTTATCAATGTTTGTTTGTGTACCAAACCAATATGAATAGTGAGTACAGAATAAGGAATAATGCTCTCTTAGACCATGTATATCTTTAAGGTTCATCTGGTTTGTAAAGTCATTTAACTTCTTGTCTTGAGATGTTAGTTTTATTTTACCATTTTTGAAGTATCATTGCCTGATAATAGGCAGTTAAAATCACCTGTTGCTATAATTTCCCCATATGCATTTAAAGTAATCAGGTCCAGATATTTGTCAACATATGTAGTACTCAGTCCTGGTATCCAGTATGTATTAATCAAAGTATAATACTTCCTATTGATTTCCAAAATAACCATGCTTAGCATCCCATCTTTATCTGAAATTGTATCTATAATTCTTGGCATAGTTACAAGTATTTTCCCATAGAATAAGAGTGCTCCTTCTCTTAGTCTTAAACCATGAATCAGCCAGATGGTACAGCCATTGAATGAATGTTTTTGTAGATCTTTTTTAATAGCTGGGTTTCCTGTAAAAAGATGATCTGGGCTTTATGCATTTTGATATATTTAAGCAAACCAGCTCTTTTAACATTATTGTTCAAACCATTAATATTTAATGATAAACATTTATAAGCCATTGACTATAATGTGTATGTTATTACTAACTGAAAGACCTTTCTTCCATGCTGACTTGAAATCTACTGAAAACTTACTTATCATGGATGCATAATGTGTATTAAGCACTACTTTCAAAAACCTAAAACTATTTACAAACACATACATGAAACAAAGTTTCTGGTTTAGTTAAAAACTTTACCAATCCATCCAACCACCACTACCTCTCCAATGCCAAAAGATACAAATTATCCACCTCTGCTTACAATATAGTATAAAAACAAAAAGGAAAAGCATTATGAAGGCAACTAAAAAAATCTGAATCCATGAAATATACATTAGAATGAGAGTGTCTAATATATCTGAAGCTATATGAATATGTCACATATGATAACAGCACCTATAATACGTAGATATGCCAGAGATACCCATAGGCTCAAAGTATGAATAAACATTAGAAGCTGACGGTTAAGAAGGTTGTCAATATTTCCAAGACTTTTCAAGAAACATCAGATGATTTAACCATTTTATCAGTCATCTAACATTTTTCATGTAAGGATGTGTTGAATATACATATATATATATATATATATATATATATATATATATATATAAACAGTTATTACAACATAACTATTATATTTTGCAATTATACACATATTACTCAAATGTATTAACAATATCTATGTTTACATCTTTCATCGGAAAGGGGGGGGGGGAGAAAAGGGGGCCTCACAACCCTCTGTTCAGTTACTACAGGTTTATATAACATAAGTCTGATGTTAATATGCATAATGAGTTTTTTAATGCAGCTCCTAGTTCACTTGATGTCATTTAGTTACTAATAGTGTCCACTGAATCTGCAGAATGTATGCATCTATAAGAGAATATAGGCATTTTCAAAGGAGTTAAACACTTTTATCAGAACTAATTATTTACCATTTAAATTATCTAGTGAAGGATAATAGAATTTCAAGAGAAAAGAATTCCAAGTACAACCATTTAACAAGTTCAAAAGGTCAAATGATGTCATCACTGTTGTTTCCTCAAGCTGCAGCTTCATAAACTTGTTAAAAAGTATCTAAATAGGTGCATGCACAACAGAAGTTGTCTCTAGTGAAGAAAAAAGCATTTTCAGCAGGAAATTCAGATCGTTAATCTTTTAAAGTTTACAGAAAGCAAAAAAAAAAAAAAACACTCAAGCTGCCTTGTCAGTGAATGTCATGAATCTCCACAATGAGAACAGTCACAGAGATCACCAGTTTCCTCACAAAACTTCAACATCATGAAAAATTAACCCTTTCATATAAAAACAGCTATTTAGAAGTAACAACATCTGCTTCAAATGCGAAATCATATTATAACATTTCAATCATTTACCCACTAGTTAACCAGGCCAGGAGAGAGACAGAAAGGGGGGACTTTATATATATATATATATATATATATTTAGCTATCTATAAAACACCATTAATGTATTGTATTAATGTTTAAATGTATCTAAACAAAGAGTCTAAAACATCTAGTTGAAACACTAATCAGAAACACCTTGTTACCCCACCACTGACCCACTAAAAAAAAATGCACTTTGGTATTAAGTCATATTATACTATTACTGAAGAATTAGAAGACATACATCACTTGCAGTTATTTAAAAGGGAAAAGTATGTAAACTACTTATAATGGGGAAAAGAGGGAAAAGGAACATTGCTAACAAAAAATAATAAGGGGGGAGAGAGAGAAAAAGTTATTTAAATATTTAGCAGTATATGTAATTAGAAGTAGATATAGAAAGGAAAAGAGAAAGTTAATAATAAAAATGATTCACAATACCTTACAGCATAGAGACTTACCAGAATCAAATATATTATGATTTATAAAACAAAGCATTTAAAATTAGAAGGAATTTATTAATTTGTCCTTTAGTTTCTTAGTTTTGTTTGCTCCTTCCTTCCTTCACAGACCTTCCATTTTTTGTTGCCTGTCTCTTCAAACTCTGGGATGACCATTCCATTTTTTCTATGTCCAACAGTATTTTCTTCTTTTGGAAAAATTCTACTGCTTCTTGTAGGGAATCAAAGATCTTTACTCCTTCTGGCAAGGTGATTTTTATTCTTGCAGGAAAAAGAATTTGAGCTTTAATACTGCCTTTTTTCAAGGACTTAATTAGGGGAACACACTATTTTCTTCTGGATATAACTGTAGAGGTGTAGTCATTGTCAAAACAAATAACTTTTACACCCATCTTAATAGGGGAATTAGTCCTTGTCTTGCAAGGAAAGAAATCTAACTATAATATACATGGGGTTAGATGAACTCAGAGATGAAGCTAGACTTGTCAAGGACTGATGAGCCCTCTCAATTCCAAAAGAGAGGGATTCAGGCATGTTTAGCGCTGATGAAAACCAGTTATTGAGGAACTGACTCATGTTAGCACCCTCTTCTTTCTCAGGAATTCCATATATTGTTATGTTATTCCTCCTTGATTTACTTTCAAGGCCTTCCAGTTTCTCAATCAGCCTGGTGTTTGTTTCAGAAGAAATTCATTGTGATGTGCATTTTCTGTCACTCTAGTATCTAGGTCAGTTACTGTTTCTGCTAAGGCAAGAATCTGTTCAGATTGTTTTTTACTATTCCATTTAGAAGTTCCAGTTGTTTACTGCATTCTTGTTTGATAGTATCCATTTTGTGTTTAAATTTGTCCATTTTTAGTGACAGTTCTTGGATGTTTGTTGTTATAAGATGTAGTTCTTTCTTCACTGCACTCTCCTGGTGTGGGTTCTTCACGTTGCTCATGTTTTTAGTGACAGTTCTTGGATGTTTGTTGTTATAAGATGTAGTTCTTTCTTCACTGCACTCTCCTGGTGTGGGTTCTTCACGTTGCTCATGTTTTTAGTGACAGTTCTTGGATGTTTGTTGTTATAAGATGTAGTTCTTTCTTCACTGCACTCTCCTGGTGTGGGTTCTTCACGTTGCTCATGTTTTTAGTGACAGTTCTTGGATGTTTGTTGTTATAAGATGTAGTTCTTTCTTCACTGCACTCTCCTGGTGTGGGTTCTTCACGTTGCTCATGTTTTTAGTGACAGTTCTTGGATGTTTCTTATTATAAGATGTAGTTCTTTCTTCACTGCACTCTCCTGGTGTGGGTTCTTCATGTTGCTCATGTTTTCAGTGACAGTTCTTGGATGTTTGTTATTATAAGATGTAGTTCTTTCTTCACTGCACTCTCCTGGTGTGGGTTCTTCACGTTGCTCATGTTTTTAGTGACAGTTCTTGGATGTTTGTTATTATAAGATGTAGTTCTTTCTTCACTGCACTCTCCTGGTGTGGGTTCTTCACGTTGCTCATGTTTTTAGTGACAGTTCTTGGATGTTTGTTATTATAAGATGTAGTTCTTTCTTCACTGCACTCTCCTGGTGTGGGTTCTTCACGTTGCTCATGTTTTTAGTGACAGTTCTTGGATGTTTGTTATTATAAGATGTAGTTCTTTCTTCACTGCACTCTCCTGGTGTGGGTTCTTCACGTTGCTCATGTTTTTAGTGACAGTTCTTGGATGTTTGTTGTTATAAGATGTAGTTCTTTCTTCACTGCACTCTCCTGGTGTGGGTTCTTCACGTTGCTCATGTTTTTAGTGACAGTTCTTGGATGTTTGTTATTATAAGATGTAGTTCTTTCTTCACTGCACTCTCCTGGTGTGGGTTCTTCACGTTGCTCATGTTTTTAGTGACAGTTCTTGGATGTTTGTTGTTATAAGATGTAGATCTTTCTTCACTGCACTCTCCTGGTGTGGGTTCTTCACGTTGCTCATGTTTTTAGTGACAGTTCTTGGATGTTTGTTATTATAAGATGTAGTTCTTTCTTCACTGCACTCTCCTGGTGTGGGTTCTTCACGTTGCTCATGTTTTTAGTGACAGTTCTTGGATGTTTGTTATTATAAGATGTAGTTCTTTCTTCACTGCACTCTCCTGGTGTGGGTTCTTCACGTTGCTCATGTTTTAGTGACAGTTCTTGGATGTTTGTTATTATAAGATGTAGTTCTTTCTTCACTGCACTCTCCTGGTGTGGGTTCTTCACGTTGCTCATGTTTTTAGTGACAGTTCTTGGATGTTTGTTATTATAAGATGTAGTTCTTTCTTCACTGCACTCTCCTGGTGTGGGTTCTTCACGTTGCTCATGTTTTTAGTGACAGTTCTTGGATGTTTGTTATTATAAGATGTAGTTCTTTCTTCACTGCACTCTCCTGGTGTGGGTTCTTCACGTTGCTCATGTTTTTAGTGACAGTTCTTGGATGTTTGTTATTATAAGATGTAGCTCTTTCTTCACTGCACTCTCCTGGTGTGGGTTCTTCACGTTGCTCATGTTTTAGTGACAGTTCTTGGATGTTTGTTATTATAAGATGTAGTTCTTTCTTCACTGCACTCTCCTGGTGTGGGTTCTTCGAGCTGCTCATGTTTTTAGTGACAGTTCTTGGATGTTTGTTGTTATAAGATGTAGTTCTTTCTTCACTGCACTCTCCTGGTGTGGGTTCTTCACGTTGCTCATGTTTTTAGTGACAGTTCTTGGATGTTTGTTATTATAAGATGTAGTTCTTTCTTCACTGCACTCTCCTGGTGTGGCTTCTTCACGTTGCTCATGTTTTTAGTGACAGTTCTTGGATGTTTGTTGTTATAAGATGTAGTTCTTTCTTCACTGCACTCTCCTGGTGTGGGTTCTTCACGTTGCTCATGTTTTTAGTGACAGTTCTTGGATGTTTGTTATTGTAAGATGTAGTTCTTTCTTCACAGCACTCTCCTGGTGTGGGTTCTTCACGTTGCTCATGTTTTTAGTGACAGTTCTTGGATGTTTGTTGTTATAAGATGTAGTTCTTTCTTCACTGCACTCTCCTGGTGTGGGTTCTTCACGTTGCTCATCTTGAGATCTCCAGTAACCTGATAACTTTATGAAGTGAACTTTACAATCAGCCTAATTAAACTTATGAAAGATGGTATTACATACCTATCATTCTGGCTCTCAGTTTTTATATCTAAAAGTCAATGCCATGACATTTATTTTACAATCCAGACCATTGAAAAATACATACCTAGATCTTTTAGATTTCATAAGGGCATATGTGACAATCTAACCATATAGACATCATATTATTAGGAGTTCAGCAAAACAACTTGGCTATCTAAAGAATTCTATAAACCGCTGTTATAATTCCGTTGTATTATAATTCTGAGTAGCATACATCATCAGAACAATGCTGATGTATTGTGCTCTTATTTGGTAAAGTGAGGTCACTCATTTACAGATTGAGCAATAGGAGCTCTAAACTATAGTATAGTGATACTGCCATGCCAAAGTTGTACACATTCCCCAGCATGATTACCTTGTCTTCTTGTCATATGTGAACCATTCATAAGACAGGTTGCATGAACTTTATTCAGCCTATAGCTCTCATTTTATGAACTGGTATAGAATGGTTAATGTAATCAAATGTGAAACCAAGGTTAATAAAAATGACATCACCCTGAAGCACATTATCTTCAGGTCCATGCATACTACTCCAGAAAAATAAATGGCTGACTGCCTTTGAAAGGGTCTTCTTAAAAGCAAACTGTGCGAGAACTATTCTAATAAGCTGACACAATGGCTCAGTTTCCCTAGTCAAGTACAATTTTCTGAAATGTTTTGACTGCACATCATAATAACCTTATTGGTTCTACGACATCATGTCTGAAAACACTAATTTTATGCACCAGTACAACCACTTATGTGTTCCATTCATGAATTGGTTCCAAGAATTCCTTTTCATTCTTTCTTTTGATGGTTTGTGATGTTATTGTTACCATTGTCTTTCTTAGTATTCAAGGCCTTTAAAATGTTATAGCATGTGTTGCGATATGGTTTCATGTCTATTCATTTCCCTGTTACCATCACATCTAGTGTTGACTTCTTATCACTTTCAGCTAATTTGGTACTTTAACTAGTTCTAAACAAGACTTAGAGGTCATTTCAGCATCATTAATTACTGCTATCTTTTGGTCCCTCCTGTCTCAAGTTTCTTAGTAAGTGAAACAAAAGCTTAAATAGTTCCATTTAGAAAGAAACTCACTTTTTCATTTTCTCCTTCACTTTGATAGTTTGGTGTAGCTACACAAATGCTGTTGCTCATCAGGGGGTTACATACTTTTTAAAATTAAAGTGTAATAAAAGTAACATACCTTTCCAAAGAGGTCTGCAATCTTTGGCACAGGTTTACCCTTCTGGTGGCGTGCCGTTGGTGGGCTCTGGCCATCCCAGCTGTGAAATTCCTCAATACTCATTAAGTAAAGCAGAGCTTTAAGCCCTGTGCAGTAATCTTCTATCACTGTAAAATCCTGATTCTGTACAGCAGAGCATACCTGAAAACAAAGCATTGAAGGTATTACTTTATGTTCTGTAAGCCTTAACTTGAGTTGTTTAAAGTAAAAGTAGTGAATATCCCTAATAGATACTGCTACTTATCCAATGTAAAATGATTTTTAGTAAAGATGTACTGCTACAGAAAATGTCTGAATGCTTCACAGTTCAGAGTAAGGATATGTGAGATTGCTAACCAATTTATCGAAAAGACTTTTCCAAAGTATGTACAGAATAATTTAAATTTGTCTTTTATAGTAACTGTCTCATTTTCACATGCTTTTTAAAAACATTCAAAACTGGGAGGCTGGTTGGCTCATTAGTGAAATGCTGGCACTTGTACCACCGAGTGTTGACACACAAAAAAAACACTCAGCAGAAGACTGAATCTCAAACATTTCTTTTCGTCTTTCAATCCCCCTGTACCCCACCCAAACTTATATATGCAAACTCCAAGACTGCCATACCTCTGAGAAAACAGAATACTCTGAGAAATGGCCATCTTGAACTTAATATATAGAAGTCCATTTTTTCAGACTTTCTGTGTCAGCATTTAAGGACTCACTAATGTGGGTCCTAACATTTCAAATGGTTACTGTGTTGGTCACATGATTTTAAAGTATTTATTTATTTGGTAGACTGTTTTTTGACTGTAGTTTTGATGAAGTCCAGTAAACTTAAGGACAAAAGCATTTAACTTAAAATGTGTATTATTGTCAGTTTTAAGTTTCTCTCTTCTTCCATGGTGCTGCTTTGTGGTTATTTATTATTTTTGGCACTGTTATTGTTTCAAAGTTGTGTGTGGGCATAATGTGCTTAAAAATAAGCACTGTGCCAATGAAAATGAAATAAGTGAAAAAACAGTATAACATACAACAAAGTTAAATTAAAAGTAAAATAGTTAATCTAAAACACAGGGCAGAAACAAACTGAACAAACCCACTGACATGTCATGAGCCTATATATGAAACAGGCATGCAATAAAAGATAAGTCCACAGACTACAAACTAGAAAACCTAGTCAGAAATGAAATGGATGAGAAGACAAAAGTATTGTTGTTGCATTGAAAGGCAAAATATCAATGGGGCTGCATCATGTAAAATACAGGAACTGATAGCATGATATAAAATGACAAAACTCAATGAATAATAGTCAATACGATGTAGTCCTAATAAAAGGGTATACAAAACTCAAAAATGTCCAGTGAAAGAGAAAACTGAAAAATGATTTGTTGCTGAGTAAAGGAAATAATATGTTGGAAACCTCCAAGTCATGTGGAAAGTTATAGATAAAAAAAAAATAAATGAATAAAATCATTAGGAACACTATGGCAAAGTAGGACTAACCACAGAAATGCAGAAACCTACAATTCAGATGAATTGTGTAGCCCATCTGTTTGTTGTTTGGCATGATAAAGAAATACAGCACTATCTGCACAACGACATCCAACTAGAGTCATATTTCTGCTTTTGTTGCATAAGCCATTAGCAGGAGTGAGTGTGCAACAGTTGAAACACCCTTTATAAGCCATAACCAGGAATGAGCATGCTGTAATCGATACACTCTTTATAAACCATACCCAAGAATAAGTACACTGCAGTCGGATATAAGCCATAACTAGGAATGAACGTGCCACAGTCGATACACCCTTTATAAGCCATAACCAGGAATGAACATGCTGCAGTCGATACACTCTTTATAAGCCATAACCAGGAATTAACGTGGTGCAGTCAATACACTCTTTATAAGCCATGACCAGAAATAAGCATGCTGCACAAGATTCAGCTTCAATCCTGTTGTGGTGTACTCCAATTTCTCTTTTGAGGGACTAACTGCAGCACTTTGCAGTCATCAGTGGCTAGACATGCCCAGCTTTTAACACCACTGTGACAGTTCCCTTGCAGTGGCCCTAAGCAGAGTTTTTTTTAATTTGACATTATTATATGTTTTGAGGCCTTTATATTCTTTTCATAACCTTGTGATGGATTTTTCAAACTGCTGACTTTCATTCTGGCTTGTACTAATGCAGTTAGATATCAGTTTGTTAAATCCAGTATTCATTTCACTTATATCTTTTATAAACTATGTCCAAATATGTGACTGTATCAAAAGCCATGCTCAAGTTGAGGTACGCCGTGTGTACCATTTTACCTTCATCTATTGATTTGGTGACCTTTTCAAAGAAATCCACCAAGCTGAGTAAGCATGATCTGCCCTTGACCAATCCAAGTTGGGATGGGTTCAATGTTTAGAGGGTTCCTATTTCCTTATAGATTAGCTCCAAGATAAGTCTTTCCATGGTTTTGCATATGAAACTGGTCAGACTTAGGGTCTCTAATTGCCTGGGTCTGCAGAAGGTCATTCCTTATGCAGAGGAATGACTGTTGCTATTCTCAATTAATTCGGTACAAAACCTGTATGGTGGCTGAGGTTAAACAGTGTTGATAAGGGGTGGCTAACTCATACTTCATATTATTTAAGATGCATCAAGGGATATTGCCATGACCAGCCCAGTGCATTATTTTTAGCTTCTGATAGTGCTTTTGAGGCAGACAAAGGTGAGACAGTGATAAAGGTTGACCTGTATTTATCAGCCGCTAGGTTAGCTATATCTTCCGCCTCAGTGTAGACATTATTCAGAATCAGCTGAGTGCATTGTTGCATTGCGATTTGTAGATTATGAACATAACTAAAAATGGGCTTGTGATTGCCTTTGGCTTGGGTGGCACTTTTAGCCTAAGACCTGGCTTTGGTGTATTATAATAACCTCCAGAGTTGTTTTATTTATTTCAATGATGAGGGCTCTATCACTCTTGGAATTACTGTTCTGACTTTAGGGCAAAATTCTCCTCCTTTTTTGTAAAGCTTGTTGATATTATTGTTCCACCAAGGAGATTTGTTTCTGGGGCTTGCCCTGTGCTTGTTCCTACAGGGTACAGCTGCAACTATGCAGCTGTGTACATGCTAGTATAGTGTGGAGGTGTTTGTTTCGGCATATTCTGCAGGGTTAACTAGGTTTGGTGGGGATTTAAAGCTTGACAACATATAACTTAGGGAGTAGGTACTTTGTCGTAGAGAAATTTCTTAAAGGTACCTTGCTCGTAAGATGTTTCTCATTTTGATTTTATTTCAAAGGAAATGGCTTTACAGATAGTCATAAAAAGTGATGAAGATATGCAAGGGATGGTAATGGATGCCATCATATTAGTAAGGACATGATCCAAGATATTGTTTCCTCTAGTGGGTATCCTGATTAATTGTACCAGGGCATTTGTACTGGCAAAGTCCAGGATTCTCTGCGCTTATATACTAATGGTGGTGTAGGTTTCCCAGTCTATAGCTAGATAGTTTAGATCACCAAGAAAATTGCATTAGGTTTATTTCTGAGTGATTCCAGTTCCTATAGAAAGGCAATGATGATTTTAGGATCATAAATGGAATTCTTTATCTAACTAATATGTTGTATGGGACCTCACTGATGGTTATTTGGACATGAAGAGGCTCAAGTGCATCATTCTGCTTTACCAGCCTTGGTGTGAGTCTCTTCTGGATGAAGATTGAGACATCTCCACCTTTTCTCCTCCTGCACTGTTGCTGTTCCAGCCATGTGGAAGGTGTTACAATCCTGCACAACTTGAGTGCTTTCTGCTGTTGTAAACCATGTCTTAGTCACTACATAGATGTCTATGTCCTCCAAGGTGAGTAGGGCTTGTAGGGAGTGAAGTTTCTTGTTTAGGCTCTTAGCACTAATCAGTGACACCTTCATATTTTCCTTTGCTTGCTTTATGTTGGTAGGTTTATCAGGTTTGCATTGCCTAAAAAGGACACTATGAGAGTGGACAATGTCTTTGCCAATAATCAAAAGCCTAGAGGGAAAATATATAGGCCATTTCTGGTGAAGCATCATGGTCTGATTATATCCTCCTCAGTTGATGAATACTGGATCCCTTTCAAACGACTTTAAAAGCTTATCCATTTATTGAAGTCAATTATTTTTTGCTCATATTGTTGCATTATCCTTAGACAAGGAAGAAGGCTACAGAATGCTAGACTCATACCTGCCTGAGACATACAGTGTGAGGGCTCCATCATGTACCTCCTCATATATAGTCCAGGGAGGTACATCTCAAGTCAATGACACCAATATGTATTTCACAGAGCAATAGGGGTACTCGTTGTTCAAGGACATGAGGCCATGAGTGACCCAGTAGATTTTGTCATCAGACAAGCAACTAACCATCGCTCTTTCCTTGCTCAGCCTAGTAAGTACATATGTATGTCTTACAGTGGAATAACCTATAACCAGAATGCCTGGTGATATGGATGCCTGCCTTACAGGTTCATCACCTGTTGGACTCCCTGTGCTGTGTGAACTGGTAGACTTAACTTGCTGAGTGTGCTTTATGCCTGTGTTGCATTTTGAAGGTCATTGAGGTTTAGGCAAATGAATCTTTAGAATCTTAGTATATGATGGATTATGTGTATTGTGGTACCTTGGAGAGATATGATGTGTACTGCCAACAATGTTGGTGTCTGTTTACTAAGTATGTAATTTTTGCTTCCAAGATCATTACGTATGTATACGTCTCACAAAATGTGTTATGCTGTTTGAGTAGTAAGTGATTATTATACAGCATAATACACTTCTTATGCTGCCTACTCATCTCATTCAGGCACATTACAGAAGTTGATGGAGTGTGCTTGGTCACTGTTTTGACAGGAATGAGTTGGGGGATTGTGGTAAGGGTGATCATAACAGTTTGGAGTTTCATTTTTTTAGGGTACTGTTTGGATGGATGTATTATCAAGGCATAAAGGAAATGACTAGTTAACTGGTCAAGAATGTACTGCAGTTCAAGCTAAAGAGAAGCAAACTTTTCTTCCTTTGGCACTCACCTTTTTTGAAACTTCCTCTGTCAAGCCATTAAACTGCTACTTATAGCTGCAAATCAGTCAGATAGCATACAGTGAATCATTAATTAATGGGTATGTGAAGAGTGCAGGGATTCATAATCCAATAGCATTTAGCAAAGCACAAATCAGCAGCTATGTGAATGGGTGAAAGATCCAAAGACAGTATACAACACGTGTTAATAATCTGGGAAAGCCCATTGGATACAAGCATCACTTTTCAGGATTAAGACAGGTGCACTGTTTTGTGAAATGCTATGGTCAGAGTCATACAGCAGAAAAATAAAGGCTGGTGGAACTAAATCCTGCACTACAGGAATCAACTAACAGACTTTCACAGCCGTACCGAAGGCCAGACAATGTTGCAGCTCAGCATAGTGCATTTCACACCAATGTCTATGCAAAAAAAAATCTAAATTAAAAATGTATTCGGATTCAAAATATTACATTAAACCTGTAGAGTTCATGTTATCCAGTTTATGCACAACTATAATAAACATGCTGTCAACAGTCTACAAGAAAACAAAAAAGGATCACACTCAAAGGCATGGCCTGATTACAATTTACTCCTTCCTTTACTCCATAACTACCCTGGGATGCAGGAAGCATCTATGTATGTATGTATGTATATATATATATATATATATATATATATATATATATATATATACACCCACACACACACTCACACTCACTTGACCATCAATGACATCCCTTTTTATGACTAATTATATCACAGATGTTTGCTTGTGATCAAATAAATTAACAAATGTATATTTAATGGACCTAGAAATATATTTCTGCTTGCTGCTGTGATAATCATATAGTACAATGCATTGCAACCCAATGTCCTCCTAACCTCACAGACTATAAAGTAGAAACATATTTTAAAAAATGCTATTATATACTAAGAAAGTTGCTAGCACAAAAGGTTTTGAGTTAGCAAATATTTTCTGAACCATATGATGTCTGAAACTCACATGTTAATCATTATTTAGTGCTTGCAATCCACAACATTTTGCCTGAAAAATAAACATTTTAAAAGGAAAAGACTACAAATATGAGTCAAAATCAGGGATAAATGAGAACCATGCCCTGTGTGCGCGTGCGCGAACACACGCACACACACACACACACACACACACACACACACACACACACACACACATCAATTACAGTCACTTAGAAGACTGCACACCTAAGATATCTGGTTGAGATCAAGCTAAAGCATAAATAATGTCCAATTGCAACTCACTCTGCCCTCACTTCTTAGCTAAAGAATCAGATAGAAAGTCACAAAACCAAGAACAGATTTTAAAAGTTGCTCTTATATACTTAAAATACTAGAATAACAAGCTTTGCATCAGCATGCATTTTATGAATAATATGCAGAGTCTGAAAATCACATTCCTGCTATTATTTAGTAACTTCAAACTATAGCAGTTTGCCACAAATTTTGTAAGAACCATATTAAAATACTTCTCAACTTTGTTGCTCAAGAATTTGGACAAAGTGAAAAATAATGGTGAAACAATGACCGAAAAGAGATATTTTAATGATTTTTACTTTACTTATTCATTAACTTAGTAAACCCACTATTTAATGTGCCCCATTTTTGGGATGATACAGAAGTGCTGCCTGGTCGGGTGATTTATGCAAAACTATAAACTAAGAAAATGGAGATGGAAGGGAATTCTATACTTTTGATGTCAGAAACAGTTCATTAACAGCTCAGAGGCTTAATCATCTGTGATAACTGTCAGACAGCTCTAGTAGAACAGGTGTTGCATAAACAAGCAT
Organism: Protopterus annectens; assembly: GCF_019279795.1. Classification (NCBI taxonomy): domain Eukaryota; kingdom Metazoa; phylum Chordata; order Ceratodontiformes; family Protopteridae; genus Protopterus; species Protopterus annectens. The sequence goes on from NC_056744.1 coordinate 923,932,029, forward strand.
TTTCTGAACAATAAGAACAATGAATCTCCAACTAGTATTTTTGCTTGACTGTAGTCTCCAGTGATTTACCAGAAAATCAGAAATTTCAACAGAGACTTTACAAATATGAGATGATATTAAGATTTTCTGAAAAATCAGGAACAGGTGAGAGGCAGACAACTCAGATTCACTTAAAAAAGTTAATGGAGCAATGGGTTTTATATCAACATGCATTTTCTGAACAAATAATGACCAAAATTACTGACTGACTGACTGACTATAATTCTCAGTAATTTATCAGACAGTAAATATAATCAGGGACAGTGCAAAAGTATGGGTAAAATTAGAGATGTTCTGCAAAACTTGGTAGAGTTGAGAGGCAGGGCTTTGCCTTTACCAAAGTGCACACACATACATATACACATGCACACACTAAATTGCACATATACCTAAATTTACTGTACAGTTATTTACCACATCCATATAGCAATGTATTTAGCACTGCATGAAATGTTTTTGTTTTGCATGTCAAACTGGTGCAGCGGGAACAGATTCACGTTGACTGTGTAATATCAGAGTTGAAAGCTGTGGGTTGGTGCAGGGTAGAACACTTTTATTTTTTTGTACTGCTGACATTTATGGGACCCCTTAGATAGCAGCCAGCCCTGGGCATCTGCCTAGGTTGCCCTGTACTGGCTACAGCCCTGCCTTGAATTTCATATTTACATCCTCAGTTAATTCCCTGGTTACTGTAATTTACAACAGTTTATGGTAATGTCCAGTTCAGCTGTAATATATTCAGAAAGCTTAATTCTATGCATTTTTTGCACTGCACACCAAAGTTTAATGTACATATGCTATGAACTAAGTTACTGTATAATATGCTAATGATATTGTTGTCCTCTTTACTCTAGTTTTTCATACCTGCAAGTCTTATATTCTCTGCCTTGGATATGACAATAGATAGATTATATCTGTAAACATCCATTTTTGTATTGTGATTTATTGTGACTGCTTGGTAGGAGAAGCTTTACTTTGATTCATGTTTTACTTTTTATCTCTGAGTTTTACAGTTTGTTGAAAGATAGGAATAGGTTGTAGGCAACCACATTCTAGCCTTCCAAGAGACTAACCAGCTATAAATGCATTCAGACTGTAGACAGGACACTCCAGAACTTCTCTGAAACCATCCAGTGTTGTAGCAATTTACTGTGTAACTACTTGTCAGGAAAGCTTTATTTTGATTTATATTGCATTTTGTAACTCTGATTTTCAGTGTTTGTTGGAAGAAAAGGCTAGATTGTAGGAAGGCATAAATTAGCCTTCTAAAGCAACCTAGAAAGTTATGAGATGTGATTTCAGCCAATAGTTAGCTCAAGCTAAAGCACATGACGTAAACAATTTTTGGCATTTTAGAGTCAACACAACTGGCACTGCAGGTCAGAGAAAACTCCTTTATAAATTATTTCCTTTTGTACAAGGTTATTTCAGTGCACTTAATTTGATATTTATTTGCATATTGTTTGTGTGAGTTCCTCTTATAATTTGACTTAGATTACTAGTTGTTTTAATTTCCGTGAACTCTATGATTACATATCTCAATATGTTTGTCTCTTAAAAATCCTAACATTAATTGCAGTCATATGACTGGGTTCTTTAAATGAATATGCTATTAGCAATCTGATGAAGTATAAGTGATGAATGTGTACAAAGATAATAGATAATAACATTGGAAAGTTGTGTTCCTTGTGTCAAAAGTTGCTTACTATTATTTTTTTAAACTGAAATTGTTTTAAACAATACCACTTTGAAACAGGGAAAGAAAGGAAAAAGGAATGTTCAGTACAATCAGTAATGTATAAACCACAACATTAAAACAAATCTGATATCAGACTATGAACACTATGCACATTAAAACAAAACTAATAGCCAACTATCTACAGTAAACACATTGCTCAGCATGAATTCAACATTCTATCAGAACTTAGGTCACTCTTTAGAACAAAGATCTTCTCAGACCAATGTTTAATACTAATGATGTCCTACTCTACCCATCTGCTCAATCAGGCAAGCAGATGCTTCCATTGCTAAGGTACAGAATTCAGTTGGCCATTACGCAGGACCTATTTTTCTTTTTTGCTCTCCACAACTTAGAATTGCAGAGTTGAGAATGGCACCCCATCAGGGGATGGAACCAGGGTACAGAACAGATAACTACACCTCTACTCATCTTTAAAAACTCACTGACTATTAATAGGTTACTCACAACTCTCTTAAATAACATTGCTTTTAAAGGTATCATGACATAGTTCCACAAAATTCAAATATAAACATGAGCATCAGGTCAGCAAGAATGAAAATATTTTCTGGGTAGATGCCAACATGAACAAATGTCCCATTTGCAAAAGAACTTTACAAAATTGACCATTTGGGTGCAGGAGAATAATATGCTGATAAAGACATCAAAAACTAAGCATATGAGATTTAGGAGCTAGGGACTGAAAGGTCAATATTTAATACAGCACACAGTGATTGAAACTGAACATTCATTTAAAGGCCTGGGTAAATAGATAGCTTTTAGTTTATCTAATCATGTCAACCAATTGGTTAATGATAGTTTTAAAAATAGAGGGTTCATAAAAAGATTTATAAAGCCTAGAAAATCCGAAATGATAATACTATTACTTGTAAATTACATTAGAGTCAAACTAGAGCATGGAATTATAACATGGAAATGTCATAAGAACTATAGCATGAATAAATTGGATGGAGTACAATGGAAATACACCAAGGGTATCCATGGTTGTGGAAGTGTAAGCTATTGTGAAAGATCAAGAAACCTGACTGAATGTGTACATTGTCTCATACAGATATTTTAGAAGGGACATTATTTAGGTATACAGGGCATTTACAGACAACCAACCCTGGGAATGCTGGTTATCACACAGTAGAACACAAATGCCAAAAAACAACGTTCTCCAGTAGAAAAACCACTTTAATGTTCAGAAGACCAACTAGCCAGATAAAACTTTATCAATTTATATATATATATATATATATATGTGTGTGTGTGTGTGTGTGTGCGTGTGTGTGTGTGTGTGTGTGTGTGTGTGTGTGTGTATTTAATTCAGTTACAGGAGCCAATGTTGTTACATTTTTAACACAAGCAACTTTACAAATCCATTTTCAACACAAGCATCTGTACAAATCAGTTTGATATTCAAATATCATATAATTCTTTACTAAATTAAAGCTACTTGTGCTGGAAGATGTTACACATCCACTGTCTTACTTCTCCTGGCATAGTTGGCAATACCTCACATCTTCACAGTAACAACTGACAAAATTCCCCAAAAATACAAAAGAAAATTAACCTGTTATAACTTCATACACCTATATCAAACTGATTCAAATTCTAAAGCTACTCATGAAGTCTTTCAAAAATGTAGAACAATCAACAAAACCCCCTCAACAAAAAAGTTAACCTATCAAAACTTCTTATATTTACATCACTTTCACTGAAAAAATATAACACTGTAGTGCTCTAAGATATACAAAAACTGAAATATGTTAGAAACAGTAATGTACAGAAAAAAATGCATGGACGGAACAGGTAAATATCTGGGTGCCTGACATTTGATACATGGAATATCTACACTATATTGGTATGGTAACACTGGTGGAGATGTAAAGCTTGTTTCAAAACCATTATATATTCTACATTTGTATCTCCAGAGTGTGCTTGTGTGTGCATGGGGATGTCAGATATTTTTTAGGTTGTAACACCATATATAATTTCCTTCTGTTTTTAGTTAGCAGAGACAGTAGAAACTGTTAAATACTGGTAATGTATTTATTCTCTGTTGAGTCTAAAATCAGAATTCAATGGCAGTAGATTCAAATATGCATTGATATAAATGTAGATATAGATGTGTGTTTGTGTGGGTGGGTGCACATATATGAACATGTTGGTTGACAGCATAGACTTTCAAACAGTGCCTGTATCTCTCCCTGGGAGGTTGAAGCACAGCATATGTTCATAGGTGTATACTAGAATAATGACAACAAGGGCCTTTCTAAGCCTAGCCACAAAGAAATATAAATAATCTTTGACAAGTTCTACTACCCTTGATAAGTGTAAGCAGGAGCTTGGGAGATGAAACACTTACGTACAAGCAGTGGCCTGGGAGATGAACCATTTACAGGTTGCCTGTGCCCAGCCAGGGATGAATTTCCTGTTCCCTGTCCAGTTATGCAAGTTACACTTGAATTGGGTTAGGAAGGAATTCTGTTTAACATAGACATGGAGCCTGTTCCAGAGACGGGGTAGTCTCTGGGATACACATATGTCTCTCCAGCAGGTCCTATTTATATCACAGGCAAGGTTTAAGTCTTTAGAATGGGTAATTCTGATGTTGTTTGTTTTGTGGATATGCAAGAGGTCCATCAGATTGGAGTCTGACAACGCCCTGTATGCCAGGCATAGATGTCCCCTCAACAGCCTGTAGGAGACAAAATACAGGGATAGGGCCTTGAGGTGGTCTGCATAGGACATTTTACTTATGCCCTATAGTCCTCTAGTGAGGAACCTCTGTGAACATTCAAACTGTTTGATATGTTTAGTTAGGTACATACCAAAGGGGGCACTGTACTCAGTGATAGGTCTGATGAATGCCAAATACAGAGGAACAATGACTTCCTTGGACCTAGATGCCATACCTTTGTTTAGAAGTTGCACAGCATAGAATGATTTCCTCACTACTGTAGACACGTGATGGTTAAAGGTTAGATTACTGTCTATATGTGCCCCTAAGTCCCTGACTACTGGGTCATCTCTAAGGAGTATGTTGTCAATGTGGTAGTTGCCAGGGGTGGATGACTTCCTGAAGGATACTATTATGTATTTCTTGACATTTAGTTGGTATGCTGATGTTGCAGTGGGTGTGGGGCTTGCTCCCTGCATAAAGGATGATTTTTAATTTTTTTTTTGTTTGTTTTGTTTTTAGTCTTTTAGGATCAATATTTTACTCAAAATGTGGTGCGATTTCCCATTAACCCATACCTGTTTAAGGATGTAGGTTTTCCGGATAAAGAAAATTCATATGTTTTTATGAAGCATTCTGATCACAGTAGGTTCAACCTTAACACAGTTATTTGGTTATTATAACACACTTATGGTAAAGGAAGTCATGAACATTGGTTACACTACCTATATTTAGAACTTGTTAAAGTCTTTGGTACAATGCATCCTGTAAGTATGCTTGACAAGATCATCCAACTCAACATTAAACCTTATACTATTCACTGGAGAGCCAAATATCTCACTGACAGAACTCATAGTATGGGTTGCTGTTACCTCTTCCACACAGCAAATTGTTACTAGTCCAGCTATTCAATGTTCCTTTCTGGGCCTTCTCCTCTTCAACATCTATTTTTCTGATAATGCAGAACTCAATGGGCTATAGCATGATGACAGTGGCAAATGGGGCACTACCATATGCCTCCCTATAAATACTCACATACTGCAAAAAGGACTTAATCAGGTTAGTGCCTAGTGTGCTGACCATAGACAGAAGCTGAATAACAAAAAAAGGGAGTGTTTTTATATGGGAAGCAAGTTTTTCATAGATTACACCATACTAAAGGCAATCCTTTAATAATTAATTTTTGTCGGAGATATGAATACTTTTGTCAAAAATAAACTGCATTTTAATCACCATAATTCAGCCATAGATGAGATCATTCCACCTAGCTCAATTAATATCCAACTGCATTCCTTTAGGAATACAGAAGTAATAATGCCTCAATATAGATACCTCATCAGACCTATCATTGAATGTAAAACCCTATTCAACATATACTCTCCAAACATCATGCCTAACAAGGAAGGCAACAAATACTCCAAAGCAAAACAAATAGTGGATTAAACCTCCTAAGGTATTCTATGAGGTTAAAAGCCCTTTCACCATATTCCATGTTATACAGATTTTTGCGATGATCTGTTCCTAGCCTTTCATGTACAAAGGTCCTTGGCCCCCTTAATCTCCTTCAATTATGGAAGATCAGTGGCATCATGAACATTTAAAGACCTTAACATTCATCAGCACATAAGAAGGACATGCTGACATGATAGATTTCTAATCCAGTATATACCCTACTTATGGAACAGTCTTTCCCTGCATGTCAAACAAAGCAACAGTTTTAGGTACCTTTAACATCAGTCTTGAGGACTGGTAAAAAATCAGCTGTTCTGCTGCATCCACACAAACCACAAGTCATGAGGACTGGATGGATATTTATAACTTCATCATTGGGGCATGTGACACCATTCTCATTGATCAAGCATGCTAATACTTTAGTGCATTGGGTTTTTATCCTGGCTTGCTTTTCCAAAGGTCAATCAAATTGCATACCTCATATATACCTTCTAGCCTATGAACTTTGCACAAATAAACCATTTGGTTAGTTACAGGATCTGCTTAGGTAAAACAAAGATGTACCTCCAACTGCAAACAAACACAACCTGAGGGTAATGCTACTCAACACTAGAAGCCTAAATCTCAAAATGCACTCGCTCGAGTCACTCCTAAAACTGGAGAACATTGACCTCTGTGCAGTAACAGAGTCCTGGTTCAAGGCTCCAGAGAGCACCCCAGTGCTACCAGGCTACACAGCATATCACTCCTTCCGACCCCCAAACCTGGACCGAAGTCCCAAAGGAGGTGGTGTACCCATCTTCATAAAGGACACTCACACCTCCAGGCTGGTTGCCCAACATAATGCATCAGAGATAATACAGGTACAACTGACGCTGGATAAAACAGCAATCCAGGTTGTAGCCTGCTACAGATCCTCCAGAATGTCTCAAGACTCCCACTCTGCCTTCCTGAACACTCTGGAAAGCATTGGGGTTCAACCTAATACCCATATACTGGGAGACTTTAACTACCCCTCCATTAGTTGGGAAAACTACTACTGCTCCAACTCATATGCCCAACGATTTCTGGAATTCATTAACTCCAACTCCCTGGACCAACTCATTCTCACCCCCACCAGAGGCAGAAACATACTCGATCTGGTCATCACTAACATGGGGAACCGCTGCTCTACACCAGTGGTCAACTCCTCCCTGGTCAGATCTGACCATAAGTTAATCGCAGTCAATATCCAAATCCCATCTGCATCCCCCATGAAGGAAACCACAGTGAAAAACTCTTCCAAAGCTAATTATGTGCTTCTAAAGACAGACACATCAAACTTCATGTCAGCCATGCAAACAGGGAAAGGATGCATGACCGGGAAATCATACATGTATGAGCATTTACAAAAGTGCATGGATCAGGCCATTCCTAACAGAATCAAGGTCATGTTCTCCAAAAAAAGGAAGCCAATCTGGTGGTTCCCTGCCATTAACAAACTCTACAACAGAAGAAAAAAGCTGTTGCAGAGAAGGACTAAGTCCCAAAACTGGAAAAATTCCCTTGTAAGTCTCAGCAAAAAACTGAGATCCCTTATTAAAGCCTCCAAAGGTAGTTATGAAAACAAAGTTACACAGATGCTAAAAATAACCACATGGCACTCTTTAGTCATGTCAAGAACCTGCATAACAATATGCAAGGGTGCTCTGAGCTAATTCACAATGGCACCACTTGTACTGAACCAACAGATATTGCCAACATCCTGGCAGACAGGTTCAGTGCAAACTTTACCCCCCTGACCCCCAAAAGGGCTCATCCCAATACCCAAGGAATGCCAAATCCCTAATAATATGCTGCTCAGGTAGAAGCAGCACTATCCAAAGTCAAAAATACAACTTCCATGGGACTTGATAATATACCTGGCTGCATGCTACATGAATTACAAAGGGAACTGGCACCTCACCTGAGTGCCCTGTTCAACCACAGCCTCACTTCAGGCTTTGTCCCCACCGAATGCTGCATCATTACAGTCATTCCTCTCCACAAAGGGGGAGCGACTACTGACCTGGGAAACTACTGCCCCATTATCCTGACAAGCCTGATCTGTAAGGCCATGGAGCGCATCATCATGGACCTCATAAATGAGGACTTAGGGAGCCTTTAAACCCTGGATCCCTCACAGTTTGGGTTTTTGAAGGGCAGATCATGTCTGCTCAACCTGATAGATTTTTTCGAATCTGTCACCAGAGCGGTCAGTGAAGGCAAGGCAGTCCATACAGCCTACCTCGATCTGGCCAAGGCCTTCAACACTATCCCCCACTCATAGGTTGGTACTAGGCTATCAGCCCTAGGGCCTATACAAGCCTAGCCATAACAATTCCCTGGCTATTACTTCCCTGTTCAACCACAGGGATCATTGACAGACTAACCAACCTAGGCATCACCCCCTACATCATAAGATGGGTTGCCAACTGGCTCATGGACAGAACCCACACAGTGAAAGTAGCAGACTCCAAATCCAACTACCAGGCATTCACAAGTGGCGTCCCACAAGGATTGGTTCTGGGTCCTCTCCTGTTTGGTATACACTTCTCTGCAGGTCAGGCTAAAACCAAAGGACTCTGGTTGACCAAGTTCGCAGACAACTGCAAACTGGGAGCCACTGCTGACTCTCAAGCTGATGTCGACATCCTACAAAAAGGCCTCACTGACACCAACGGCTGGTGTCTGAACCATGGTCTTAAGCTCAATGCCAAAAAGTGCATCGTTACCCCCTTTGGGAAAAACTTGGTGCCCACAAACTACCACATCGATGGTAGCCTTCTCAACTCCCAAGGTGTGATAAGAGATCTAGGGGCACAAGTGGATAGCAACCTCTCGTTCAACAACCATGTGGCCACTGTATTTAGAAAGTCCTTCTATGCAGCACACCTAATTACAAAGGGTTTCTCATCCAGGAAGAAGGAGGTCATAATCCCCCTCTACTCATTCCTCATTAGACCCATTATAGAGTCAAATGCCCCATTTGGCATGTACCTCACTAGACACCCGCAACAACTGGAGAGGGCACAGAAATTCCTCACAAAGAGGATCCTAGGGCTCAAACACTTGCCTTACGCAGACAGACTCAAAAAACTACAGCTATTCTCCATCTTATATCGCCTACTCAGAGGCGATCTCTGCTTGGCATACAAAGCCATGTCGGACCCAGTGTTACTAGACATGCTTCATCAGAAAAAGTCTCAATCCCTCTGCACTACACAGTCAAGGACCTCAACCTCATCACCACAATAAACAGAACCTGCTGGAGGGACAGGTTCCTAACCCAGAGACTACCCACACTCTGGAATAAACTCCCCATTCATGTCAAGCAGAGCACCTCACTGGCCCTCTTCAAGAAAAATTTTGATGAGCAGATGGGTAACAGGAAGTTCACCCCAGGGATCATTTTAACAGCCTTGCTCGATATGGGTAGAAGGTACTAACGTCTGGCAACAGGACAACTGGGTATGTTCTTGGGCTAGGCTTGTGTTGGCTCCAGGGCCATTAGCCTAGTACTTACCTATCAACCTATGAACCTATGAACAGTTGTTGCAGTACACAAATATTTAAAGCTTTCTTCTCCTTTACTACATTTCAGAGAGTGACATGAAAGAGTATACAGATACTGGCCTGCTGAACTAAGTTTAAACACAATAAAATTGCAAAATTAAATGTAAGATTGACTATGTCGTGTAATAATTTAATAACGATGTGTATTAACACACACAAAAAAATAAAATATGAAAGTGAAGAGTAATTTATCAAATATGGAAACTCTCTATACTATACAAACCTATTATCAGCCAGTCCTCCTTTGGGTATGATCTTCAAGAAACACAAGTTATGCAGATCTCAGTGGAAGACAGCAATATAAAATTTTATCAATAAATCTGCAATACACTGTATTACTTCTCATGTAAGAATCTGATAAATAAAGAGTATTTTATTATTTTTCTGAACAGACCTTATTAGTCTAGATCCTTATTGTGCAAGATATGGTACATATTTTTATAATCTCCCTGTTTACTGACATTCATCTTTGCAGCATTTTAATTGCATTATTGGGCTTTCTATTGCACAGAACTCTGAGCTTCCTTGAGATAGCTGCATTAGAAATTGTGCTAAATGGATTGATTGGATCGGTCTGTGTAATCTCCATTACTGCCCTCTAACAAAAGGAATACATTTCCTTTTCTTAAAATGATTATATATGCCATTATGCATGATTAGGATAACATAATGAATGGGCTGCAAAAACAAAACTACAAATAAGCATGCACATTTTTGAATTCACTTTCATAAAATTCTGCTTTTAGACTCAACAGTGGATAAGTAAATTACTGTAATTAACAATTCTTACTTTCTCCGCTAACTAACTGCAGATGGAAATTATATATGATGTTAAACACTAGAATATACACAAGATGTAAAGTATTCTGTAGATTGAAATGGAAGTATAGTATATGATGAAGAATATTCTTCATGCTACCCTTTTCTAGTGGATAAATTCTGTTTCTCAGGAGAAATGCTGTAGGCATTAATTAGGCCTTTTATTCCTCCCACAAATGGGATTTATATTACTTTGTGGCAGTTATGCTGAACATCAGAATACTCTTTTTTACAAGTTATTTTAACTAAAAATCCAGCTGATGCATCATAATCTGTTTTTGACAGAGCAAATAGCACATTTTAATGGTTCTGATTTTCAGAAAGCATAGGTTCAGCACTGAGGTCACACCTTGGAACACTCATTAAAAGTTTCATAAAGTACATAGCAGTTAATATGTGCATCACACTTCATTACCACATCAACTGTTTTCAGACTTAGATTTGTAGTTTCAGTAAGAAGGTAACTTGAGTAGTTTGTCATAGCTGATTGCTTAGTAACTGGCTTACAGACAGTCATCTCAAGTGAGTTTTCTTGAACTCGAGTTAATTCACAGAGTACACAGTTTCTTGCTTGTAAAAGATAACATTTTTTGTGGAGGAGGAAATGCAGCTAATACTTCAGTCTTGGATCCTTGCAGTGGAAATAAAATTCTAACAAGCAATAATAGTTCTTAAAATTTTTTTTTCAGTTTTTCTATCAATGCATGCAACAGATGATACAGTTGTAGTTATGGGCAAATGAGCACCTGTTACGTGAAAGGGAAGACAGTCGTAGCATATTTCAGAAAGTGCAGACCTATACATGCATATATGGCTGGCACTAGGGTGACCTGTATTCCTTATATCTGCATTGTATTTAAGAAACAAGTAATTTTTCAGAAACTTATTCTAGTTTTGTAAAAGTGCCACAGTCTGCCTATCTGCATCTCTCTCTCAAACACACCCGGGCACACACTGGATCTGTGTGTATTCTTTTCCGATACATGATCTAGTTTTGCAAATGTGGCACTGAAACAAACAAACAAACAAGCAAACACACACACACACACACACACACACACACACACACACACACACACACACACACACACACACACACACACACACACACACACACCACAGTTTATTGCCTTATGGAAAGAAGAAAATAATATGCATTAGAAAACAAAAGCAGCTCAACTCTCAAAGGCAAAAATGAGTAAATTTGTTATGATAAATAAGCACATTTTAATGTCTTCTAGAAGCATTCTCATGCAAATGAAGCAACCAAGCACTTGACACTAACAGAGGATATAGTTAATTTTGAAGCTTGCACGTGGAACAATGAATGCAAACAACTTATAAAGCATGCAATATATAATAAAAAAAAATCAAATACACAAAAAAGGCTATAATGACTCAATATTTTTGCACTTAGTACAGTCTATCTAGCCAATCAGCTCAGCAGTTTGATGAGGTTACAGAGGAAGCCTCCTCTTTGATTTAATTTTTGATAATTTCTTCATGTACCTGTGCGCTACTGGAATATTCTGCTCAGCAAAAGTATACAGCCATTGATACTCGGGGACTGAACTGTAATACAGGAAGGAAGCACATACCAATTACATTTCAAGATGGCCTCATAATAAGCTGAGATGTAAGAAATGCTACATCTCCCATCCTGGAGAATAATTTGTCTGTGTTCCAGCATAGGAGAACCTTCTGGGGAAGGTGTACAGAATAACTCGGAAGTATGATCACCAATCAAAAGTGTTCACAAACACACCGGACATAATGGGTGTATGCAGCCACACATGCACAGTGAGCTGAACTCAGCATAGCAGGCATTGTAAACTGATTGGTACTAACAGCTAACTATGTAACTATAGGACTAACTATAGGAGCAATGCACATATCCTGGACTCCACTGTATGCCTACCAAAATCCCTGGTTGTACTGTCTCTCTGGTGCTTCCATTCTCTGATAGCATAAAAATGAAACCATATAAAGGCATACTGCATAAGGAGGCTTCATGGCTGTGGGGAGATCAGGGGGCCAAAAGGAGGATAACATGTTTGCAGTGAAATTTGTTATTTTATTGCTTACTATATATTTATGTTGAACAAAGCTTGCACAAGTACATCATCTTCAGTAAGTCTATATTTACTATCAATAATATTAAGCAGATATGGAGAGTAAATGGAGAACAGAGGAGAATTTTTTTCAGTATGCTATGAAAATGGTTCACAGTATCTGGTTTAGTATTCAGCACTGTAAGCTGTATTCTTCAGGAGATCACCTATTGAGCCATTAACCTAATAGCTGTCTATTAGAGGTAATCATGGATGCAAGCAAAGTCTCTCTAGCAGGCAGTCTTAGCTTCTATAAAGTGGGATATGTTTTTTCCTCTCTCACTGTGCTTACATTTTTTAGTTCTTGTTTCATTGCAGATGGCAGTGACCCACAGCTTCCAGGAGAGATGGGCGGCTGTCATGGCACAGGCAGAAGAGTTATTCCAGGAAGCAGTAACAGCATATCAGCCTTTGATGGAAGAGGCCAGTGGGGCACATGGCAAGAGACAAGTGCAGTCAGGCAAGCAGCAGAGGGGAAACATGCCAGGAAGGCAGCGATTGACACAGTCAATGAATGTTTCTGAACATGTTTCTATGGAAGGAGCAAATCAGAACATGTCATCAGATAATGGTAAAGTGTTGGGTTGGTAGTGCTAATGTGATTTCTAGGAAGTTAGGGCATGGGGTTTACGTGGTATGTTACAGGGTTTGGCATTTGTGGTCTGTGTGGGTAGTTGAGAGTCACAGAGGGGGCAGGGGACAGATGCAGAGCAGCATGATGGTGCTGAGTGAGAAAGATGGGCTTCTGTTGTTAGTGTGTGGGGAATTAGTGTCAAGTTAGCTTTAGCAGGAGGTGGGTTCTGAGTTTGGAGTTTGACCAAGGGATTGGTACGTTACACAATCACTGGCATTAAGTGAAGGTGTATATTCCTAGTTCCGAGAAAGAAAAGATTTGGAAAGGAGAATAAACTGACATTTTTGAGTTGACTGATGCAGATGGGGTACAGTGCCTGGTTGAAGGCGACAAAGCAGGAAATAAAGATTTGTTGGCAGCACAGATGGCATTGGGGTGGCATTGGACTGGCAGGTTTACAGATAGGACTTGGGAGAATTGGGTACTGGGTTTTGTTTATTATATGGCAGTCTGCTTGGTGGAGGACAGCTCACAGGCCTTGTCTTTATTGGCTTACTTTTTAACAATTTAGGAAGCACAGAGGTTGTGGCCTGTTAATGCATGGTTATGGTATGATCAGCAGTTTTGTAAATGGAAGGCTGTTGATCAATACCTAAAATAGGAGGTCAGGCATCCTGGTATTTGACTGGCTATGACATTGGATAGTGTGAGTGGTCAGCCTAAGTTGAACAGGGTTGAGACAATGAAGGGAGGTGTTTGTTGGGTGTTTAATAATGGAAAGTGCATTTGGCCTGCATGCAGATTTTTGCACACATGTTCGATTTGTGCTGGGGGTCATGGGACTGCACAATGTTGGCATTGCAAGGGAGAACAGCTGCAACACGTGTTGGTGATCAGAGATAGTAGGGGTCACTTGGGCTGCAAAGACAGCAAGGTGTTAGAGGACATGGTACCTTTCAAGGACAGAGAAGCGGAACATCCTTTTGTGATCAGAGGGGTATGTCAACTTTCCCATTTGCCCATTAAAGTTCAGGTATTAGAGTGTTGTTTGGAAGGTTTTCCAAGTGTTGAAGATGCTGAGGATTTGGGGGGGGGGGGGTTCTTGACAGGGTTTTCAGTCAAATCACAGGTGGTTGGGGATGGAGCAGTTTGTAACAATTTGTATTGTGTCCAGGGTAAGGAAGATATTTTGCGAAGCTTGACTAACAAGGAGTTTCAGGCTGGTGGGTTATTGGGCCCTTTTGATTTCCCTCCTTTTGATAATTTTAAGGGATCACCCTTGGGTTTAGTACCCAAGAAGGTGGCAGGGGAATTTCATGTGATACATTACTTATGACTATACTTGCAAAGAGGATTCTAAGGTCAGACATTTATCCTTGGATGATGCAGTAGTAGTAATGGATTTGTGGAACCTTAGTGAAAGTTGATATTTAGTCAGCCTTTCATTTGTAGATGTTATGGGAGGAAGAGCAGCTGTTACTGGGAATGGTGGTGGAGGGTAAGTTTTATTTTGATAAGGGCAAGCATATGGGTTGCACCGTGGCTTATGCCACATTATAGAAATTTAGCTCTAGTCTTCACTAGATATGGCAAAGAGTGGGTAGTCAGAGGGTTGTTCACTACCTGGATAACTTCCTTTTGGTAGGTGAGGGTTAAGAGGGAGCTAAGGAAGGGATGAAGGCTTTTATAAAGCTGTGCACTGATTTAGGGGTTCCTCTTGCTGGTAAGAAACTGCAAGGCTCAGCTAAGGATTTATGTTTTCTTGGTTTGAGGTGGACGTGTGTCAAGATTTGATTTGTTTTGTCTCCTGTGAGAGAAGCTGGAGCATTTGAAGGAAAAGATTGGGTGGGTTTGGACTAAGGATAAGGTGTCCATCAGGGAGGTTATGGAACTTTTGGGTCTTTTGAACTTTGCATGTCAAGCAATTAGTCCAGGCAGGACTTTTTGTAGATTAGTGGCATTTTTGTTACAAGGTGGGGAAAAGTAATCACCATTGGGTGCAGGTTACTTGTATGTGCGTATTTGAGTTTGTAGGCGACATTCCTTGACTGTTTCAATAGCATTTCATTTTGGCAGAAGGTTAGGGTGATGCAGGATGAGTTGTATTTCTTTGCTGACACTGCAAGAGGACAGGGAATAGGTATGTATTTTAATGGAGAATGGTTTGCAGCTTGATGGCCAGAGTACTGTGCTGAATACTGTAAGAGGGATGTGGCATTTCTGGAGTTGATGGCAATTTGGGCAGCTTCACTGGTTTGGCAGGATAGGCTACTGGCTAGGAAGATGGTTTTCCATTCAGATAACTTGGTTGTTACTTCAAAAAATACTAAATTAAAGTTGATTGTGTTAGTTTTGAGGAAGCTGTTTTACAGTTTGTTTATTAAGTTTTCCTTCTCAGGTGCACATTTACCAGGTACAAAGAACATAATAAGTGACAGCCTCTCTCTTTTTTAGTTTTACAGGTTTCAGCAATTGTCAGAGGTCGAACCAGTGTTACTGCCAGCAGAGGCGTGGCATCTTGGTCAGCTGTAGTGAGGTGGCTTGTTCAGAATTTGGTAAGGCCATTATAGCTTTTGTTTTGTGAAGGGGAAACAGCCTTCTAGCAGGCTGGTTGGCAGAGAAGAAGGGCTGTGATGAGCTTCTGTTCTTTCCTCCTCTTTGACAGCTGGTCTGGGTTAGTATAGTGTGGTTTTGGTGTAGAAGTGAGTAGTATCACACGGCTTCTAATGGAAGTTGAGTATAAGTTAACAGACTGGTTAACTAGTATAGTGTGGTTTTGGTGTAGAAGTGAGTAGTATCACACGGCTTCTAATGGAAGGTGAGTATAAGTTAACAGACTGGTTAATGCTGCGTTTGGTAATTGGAAGAAGGTGAGCGGGTACCACTGCCTACAATATTTGTTTGCTATAATTTATGACAATCGGGTTTTATGGAATTCATCACATTTCATTGTTAATCAGATGTTGTGTTTAATAAATGGTTGTTTTATCCTAAATGGTTTGGTTTATTTTGCACAGTGGTGGTGGCCTGACGAACTATTCTTTTCTCGCTGTGACACATTTTAGAATTTTACAGCTAAAGCAAAATCTTTCCTATTTAAGCAGTAGTAACAATGAACTTTGGGACATCCTGGAAGCAAAACTGTATACAGATGGTTATGGAATTAATATCTGATCAACAATAACTGAAAGAGTTTGTGTATACATTTGTAAATTTACACATGTGATGAAAAAGCAGTCTTAAGCCTTAAGGGACACAACCACCTTTGTGCACAACACAGACACCTCAGGTGGGTTTAATTAACATCAGACTAGATTAAATAAATTAGCTCACAAGTTCATTTTGTGGTCTAAAGGTGTGGAAGGCATTGTAGCCTTGCAAGGCTGGGGAACTCTCTGAAGCCTTGAACTAGGTTTCTGTGACTGGACAGACATCTATATCTTCTAGTGACAGACGTGCTTCCAGGGAGTGCAGTTTTTGGTTTAAGCTCCTAGCATTTAGCAGCATGACCCTTATTTTGATCTGGTTGGCTAATTTCACATCAGTAATGTCGTTTTCGAGATTTGCCTAAAGAAAGGCACTATAGGGAAGCAACAGCCTTTGCCAGCAACTGAAAGTGTAGAGGTGACAGGTGCAAGCAGTCTCTGGCAAAGCAGTGAGGTTTGTTGACCATGGCTTCCCAGGCTGAAAGAAAATGGATCTCCTTTGAATGACACCAAAACTAAGCCAATTACTGAAATCAATCAGTTTTTGTTTATACTGCAGAATCATTCTAGGTGAGGGTAGTATGCTGCTCAAGGCTAGGGACATATCTGCCTGGGACACATACTCAGAGCGCTCAACTATGTCTGTCTTCAAATAGTCCAGTGAGGTGCATCTCAAGTTGTTCACATCAACATGAACTATGACAGAGTCATAATGGTACTTGTTGATGAGAGACCTGAGTGCATGTGTGATCTGCTGAACTGTGGCACCGGACAGGCAGCTGACTGTGACTTTCTCCTTATCCAACCTGGTGAGTGGGACATCTGTGTCTCTCACTATTGAGTCTCCAATGACAAAAAATGTGTTTTTTGAGTGTTTTGGCTTACAGGCTTCGTGGGAGAGATACTGGTGTTGCTATGTGTCATGGGTGCTGTTGGGATTGTGTTAGTTGTGTCAGTTTTGTGTTTTGGAGGTCTCTGGTGTTTAGGTAAGTTTTCCGAGAGAACCTCCGAGTATGTAGATTTTTGTGTTTGATGCAAACTGTGTGTATGAGTAATGGTACTATGTGCATATGTAGTGGTGTGTGAGTTGACAACCTCTTCCATGTTACTTTTTTGAGTGGGAGACAATATGGATTGAAGATGCTTGGTGTATATACATCTCTTGCACTCTGTACTAGAGTAAGTTATTAGTAGAAGGTTGTCAGTGTACATGAAGCAATTGCTACAGTGTCTCAAGAGACCCAATTCAACAAGGTTGGCAGGAGAAACAAGGATAGTCCAACTGTCCATAATGCTAGGCTGAAGACTGTTGTCACTAGGGGTGGCTTTTCAGAATTGCTCACGAAGGAGCTCAGTGATTGGATATTTCTGCCTGGGGTTTTATTTTATTTATTTTGTTTGTTTTGTTTTTGCTGGTGGTTAACAGGTTACAGCTCACTTGCAGTATTTCTTTGACTGAGAAAGCATTAAGGATGAGGACTACACTAGTGTGCTACAGTTTTATCTAAGGGGAAACATTGCTGAATTTAACTGTCCTGCTTTGGCACACAATTGCATGACAGTGTTGATTAATGGAGAAATAAGCAGACACCTGTTCAAATGCAGGGCCTAAATACCAAAATCTAAAAACTTGAAAGAACTTTAAAAAGATTCAAAAGTACCAATGAGGATGCTTATTCCAAGCCCTAGACTGACCTCCCTTTACCAGACAGGGTCCAATTAACACAATCCTCTCACTAAAGTACAGATAAGCCCCTTCCAATCCAAGATGGCCTGGAAAACATGCTCAGAACAACCAACCACTACAAACAAACTCAGATTCAGCAAGCCTGTATTTGGACTATGCTACAGCTACTAGCCACCCTAGTTTCAGTGGGAAACACTAGAGAATGTTTAACACAACAGAAAAATAGCAGTGAGACACCAAGAATGTTTAAAACAGCAGAACATCAGCAAGAAGACTCTAAAGAATGTTTTCAACAGCTAACAGATCAGTTATTTAAACACACTGCTTGGTGGGAAAACCAGAACAAGCAGAACAGATGGCTTTAGAACAGTGAAAGATACCAGTAAATACTTAAACAGTGAAAATAGCAAAAAAACAAAAGCTTGATAAACAGTGAAAACAGCAATAAAATTCAATTTAACAGGCACAGTAATGCAGTACAACAGTGTAGCTTAGTACACAGTATATAAATACAGTATAAAAGTAGGAGGCCGGCAATAAAAAAGTGCAGTAAATAGTATAAATATGCAAAAAAAAAAAAAAAACAGGCAACCTATGTTTTTTTTTTTGGAAGCTCAGAAGATTCTAGTCATCTGGTATCTCAGCTATCACCTCAGTTCAGCTTGGTACAAACAAGCAGAAGCCTGCTCAAATGTAGGCCCTAAATACCAGAAGCTAAAAACTTTAAAAAGATTCAAAAGGACTAATGAGGATGCTTATTCCAAGCCATAAATTTGCTGGGAAACTACAGTAGAGTAGAGCAGATTCCTGTAAGAGGTTGCAACAGACAGAGGTACCTCCTTGGTGTACAAAATTTGATGTAACTTTTGCTTTGCTTGTGAAACAGTTCTGGAGAGATGGAAGACTGAACATTTTTTTCCCACCATACAGCAACTAATATATCAGTAGAACAATTTCAGGTATTACTCGTTTCTGAGCACATAAATGGGCTGGATCACCTCTCATCCGTACCACAGACTCCCTGTCTTCAAAACCCTACTTCGCTCACACCTAACTTCACAACGGGAATGCTCTTGCTCCCATCCTTCATAATGTCCTCATCCACAGTTCTCTTCACTAGCCACCATATCTGTAAATAGCCTCCTACAGTCTAATAACTTGTAATAATAATGGTAGGAATCATGATATTTGCATAAGAACTGTAATGAAGTTAATTCAATATACTAACTGTAATCTCATCATGCCAATCTATTGGCAGCTCATTACTTTGTTTGAAATTCCCTCTTAATTGTGTAATTTTTATTTTGTATTCTTGTGACTTATATGCCGCGGTGGTGCAGCGGTAGCATTGTTGTCTCACAGCAAGAGGTTCTCCTGTTCGATTCTCGGCTGGAGTGCGGGGAGTGCCTTCTGTGTGGAGTCTGCATGTCCTCCCCATGGTTGGGTGGCGTTTGAAAGACATGCGTAAGGGCATGCCTTCGTTGAAGGTTGGATGTCGAGCTGGCACCTCGGCGTTCGTGAAAATCTACTGCCAATCATTAGCAGACCAGAGTTCCGCTGTAGCGACCCCTAACCGGGAAAAGCCGAAAGACCAACAACAACAATTCTTGTGTCTTATTGCATTTATAGTGTATATTTGTATTTTTGTATTTTGTATTATCGTATTCTTGTATTTTCTGGAGCTTTTCTCCCCAGGACTCCATTGAAAATGGGTTCTTCAAGGCCCAACTGGACTATCCTGGCAAACAAACTGCAAACAAAAATAAATAAATAAATAATCAAAAAAGTTTCATGAGCACAATATATTAGGAATAAATACAAACAGCAAACATAAATGAGGTTTGGAACAGACCATTTTGTCCAGGGACATCTTCAAGGTGGGGGGTTAGTTAGAGTTGCAGGATTTGGGATGATAGGGGTAGAATAGGGTTAAATAGGAATAGATGAGGTTTGGGAGGAAGTGGGGTAGGGAGGGGCTTAAAGGATGTTAGGCAAGTGTAAGTGGATTTTGAGTCACATTTTGGCGTGAACTTGCTATGCGAGCTTACATCCAAGATGACTGAGGTAACTTGGAGGACAGGTAGGCCTGGGAAAAGTGTAGGGTGCATACTGGAGGTGGGTAATGCTTATTTCTTTATTTACTTACTTAATTATTTATTGTAGTATTGCCTTATTGGTAAGCAATTTAGCTCTTGGTCACACAGGGTAGAGTTCGATTCAGACATTGATCAAGTGGCTGGGCTTAGGATGGCCCTTTAGGGCAATTAGTTTAGTATTTTCTTTCTTCAGCTCCTTTTGAGGGGCCGATTACAAAGGGAATGGCAGAGTAGGTTGGGAGGGCTGACAGGATGGTGGTGACAGTCTCGGGGTAGGCTCAGGGCATATAAAAAAATGTAGGGAAAGTTTGTGGGTTTCCTTGCCAGGTATCACACTATGTGCGTCATCATTCTTAGCTCACTTTCTTCCCTGTCTGTAAGTAGAAAACCTATTTTTGCCAAGCATGCATGGATGATTCATTTCTTAGTTTATGACAAATACAGCCAGTCATGTTTTACTTCTGTCAGCATGATTTGCCTTCAATATGCTAGACAGTTCCATTTGTGTAGGGTTTACTCATCCACACAATCTTTATTTTCTCATTATTCAGTTTAACACATATTTATTTAGTTATTTTACCATTCATCTCTTCTTGAAGTGTGATGCAACTTGGCTTATTAACACCCTACTTAAATTCAGCTTTATTAGAGAAAGGAGGTTGAAAGGCAGATTATTGTAGCAGGTCTGTGTTGTGGTGGTTCTAAGTAGTATTGGCATAGTTTACGGCCTTGGCTGGCAGTGTGGCTTCCCGCACGGGGATGGGTTTGGCTGGAGTGTGTCTTGCTGCATGACTGAAGCCTGGTTTTCTGCATTTAAAGTGTTTGGCTGGTGTCAGGCTGTTAGCAAGAAAAGGAAGCAGGGATGCCGTGCTGTTCTTTTTTATTGGGGGGGGGGGTCTTACTACTTTGCAGCTGATTCCTTGTGCAGCTTGGTGGTTATGGAGGTTTTCTCTACTGAGTGCCTCTCAGTAGAATCGTTTTGGGGGTTTGAGTGCCAGAGCATAACTACTGCTGAATTACTGTCTATATATAAGGCAGCTCCTAAGGTAAGCCACATGTAAACATTTAGTAAATATTTCCTTTCTCTGGGGGGGGGTTGTATCCGTTTTCATTAGTGGTTGGGTTAGGCTACCGTAAACATTTTGATTTAAGCCCCTAAGCACAGTGTTGGATGGCTTTTTGCAGGCTCCAGCTGAGGTAGAGTAATGGCTGCCTCAGCACCTGCACAAAGTCATGCTAAGGGAAACCCGTTATTCTATCTACGTACTACGTTACTACTACTAGCCTCATGTTTTACGGTCTGTTTTCCATAAAATGGATTGCTAGCAATTACTGGCAAATCTTTTAGGTCTGAATTGGAAAATAACGACAGACATTTGAGTTTGACAGACATCTGAGTGGCAAACTTCATCACCTTCAGGAACTTTAGGCAACTGTGAAACCTGTTACTCAATTCACTTTGTATGTTTGGGTGAGCAGTACAATATAAACTAAAAAAAAAAAAAGTAAATAAAAACGGCAGGTGACAAAGATTTCCCATCGAGCAGGGACAGCACCAGTGATTTCCTTTGCATCATAGCAAGGTCAACAGTTGGGAGGGAAGTATGTTGTGCTGCTGTCAGTTTAAAATAAAAGAAAGAAGAAAAAAGTTTTGGGCATTCATTTCAGCTGGTGTTGCTGCCAGCATGCTTTTCGGTGAGCATCTTATTTCTCAGTGGAAGGGGGCTGCTAACCTGTGACTGGGTTTGCAGGCTTATGAGGTGGCTAAGCTGACTGACTGCCATTCAGTGTCAACTGGAGAAGGTGTGGGAATGCTCATGTGGGGGAATTTGCAGGTATAAATGAGGGATACATAGACAACAGATACAAGTCAGTTCAGTCATAGCAGGAGCAACGGGTTTATTTCATCTGTTATCAGTACATGTAATTCCGACCAACTTGGACTGGTGCTGCATTGAGCAGTTCTGGCTAACACCAAAAATTACACAACACTAATTCATGAACTTTAAGCATTCTTTGACTTGGTTCACGGGTCCATTCTCTGCAGGATTTTGGTAACCCAAAAGTTAAAAAAAAAAAAAAAAAAAAATAATGGAGAGGCAGATCAGGTTTAGATTTCTGGTTGTTGATGGGTGGAATAATGTGGAAGTGTCCTTATGCTGGGGATCTAAGGGGGGGGGTTATGAACAGCCCAGGTTTGTGAGTGAGTAGCCCCCTTTTTTTCCCCTAAATGGTGCCAGAAATGTGTAACACGCATTTTGTTAGAAAGTAGTATGAGTAGATGGCATTTGGTTTGGGTTGCTGCTCCACACACCTTTTAATTGCAAGGATTTTATGTCAGCTTTGGATTATGCCTGGTAATTTTGGACATGTTCTAAACCTGTGGTTTTCTGGCTACTTGCCAGGTTCTTTTACAGTGGAGGTATTGGGTGCTGGTGCCTTTAGGCTGTTGGAGGTTGTTCCTGGGGTGGGTTGCTTCATGTAAGAAAGATATTGTCACACTGGTGTTGAGCCAGGGTTAGAGGTTTCTGAAGGGTCTTTGCTTAGTAGTCTGTAAAATGTATTGGGGAGTGGAACTAAAAATTTTAAAGTCATTGTTTCAGAGATTTTCCTTTTGTTTTTCTTTACAGATGGTGGTTTGCTGGGGCTGCTTCAGCTGTTGGAAGGCTACTCAGTGAGGTTACAGAGGTTGTGTCACTCTCTGTTTCGAAGATGGCTGGTCTCCTCAGGAGATGAACATTAACCCGAGGGAGGTTTGGTCTCTGGGATGGTACACAGACAGTTCACAGGTATAGATTTTTTTTTTGTGCTGAGTAATTATGGAGGTGGTGCTATCTGCGGGTGGGGCTAAGTCATAACTGTGGTTGAGTTGGACTTTGGAGGCATGATTAGCTAAGCAAGCCTCAGGGGGAGGGAGTTTATGCTAAGATGACAGGCTTGGAATGGGAAGAGTTATGTGGATAATTAGAATTATTGACATGATGGCGTTCAGCATCTAGAATCAGGAATTCCAGATAGTGAACTATGGCTTGGGATGTTTGAGATGTGGTGTGCCTAAAGGGCAGGGGACATCTGAATTTTAAGTTTAATGCAGGGTACTTTGGTGCAGAAGGATGTGGTGTTGTCCTTGTCAGTCTTAGTGAATGGGTTGAAGTGTTTGCCTCTTACAGAAGAAGGGATGGTGAAGGTTTTGGAATAGGAATGGGGAATGGTTAGGTTATTGGGGTTTGTTTGAGATTTGTTCCTTTACACTTCTGGGAGACCATGCCATAAGCATAACAGTAGGTAGGGGTTTATGGATCCTGGTAGGTATGTGGGTGTGTTTTTTTTGTTTTGTTTTGGGATAGGAGAGGAACTGGAGGTTTAATTGGTTTAGCAAAGACATTGTACACATGTTAAAGGAAAAACAACAGTTATATTCATGAAAGGGTTGAAAGGGCTTAGATTACACTATACAACAAGACCAATGATAACAATTTTGACTTCATGTTGGTGGGTGGCTGCATACCTCTCAGTGGTACAGATGTTGTTGAAATCAGAAATCTGCTTCATATTTTCAATTATTAGCCTTTTGGGCTGCTGGTATGACTAACAGTTGTAGTGGTGCCTGTGGCACGCCTGGTTGCAATGTGGAGCCTTTACATTTAATTCTTGGCATGACCTAATCCGGAACACACATTAAGTGATCTGTTGGGACAGTAGCTAGAGGTGGGATGAATGGGTGTAGTTCAGTGCATGGTTAGACGTGACAAGGTCTGCATTATCAGCAGGATTGAACTAATTCTGACTTACAATGTAAACTAATAGCCATAGTAGTCATATACAACCTGATTATACTGTTACATGTCTGGACGTGCTTGAAAGGTATTCCTATCATTAAGTTGGCTTTGAAAACCCAGAAACAGTTTTTTGTTAAACAGGGTTAATGTATTTTATAGGAAAAGCAATATAATTGGGACCTGGGTATAGGTAGATTCAGCTATGAGTTTTTCTACTCGTATCAACCAATTGGGTAATGACAGTTATAGAACTACATGTTATGGAAGATGTATAAGGTTAGGTAATCAATCAAATAAGGACGTCATTGTGGTTAGCTACATTAGACCCAGACTTGAGTTTGGAATAGGAATATGGACCCCTATAACAAAACAAGCATGATTAGATGGGGTAGTTGAATTTATCTTGGGTATTTGCTAGGGTCATTGGAAGCATAGCTCTAGTTATGGCTGCTGTGTCATAGATGTGAGTGGCAGTGGTACATTCCTTCCGTGTTGGCGGGATAGGTTGTCCTTGAAGATGTCTTGGAATGGGGGTTATGTATTTTGGATGATTTACATGTCTTTTCTTTCTTGCAGATGGGGTCTTGGAATGCTGTGGCTGTAATTTGGAATAGGCGGGTATAAGATGGAGCCTTTTATTTACATTTTAGTGTGTTTGCTCTTCTCCTTTTCTTTGTAGATGGCCATGTGCTGAGTACCAGGGGTGGCGATACACAGTGAATTTGTGCAGATGATGGAAGCAGTGGCGTGCAAGATTACACATGGGCAGCAGTTACTGACAGAAGTAGGTGGAAGGAAGGTGGCTTTGACAGGCGAGAGAGGGTGTCGAGGTTGATATCAGTTGATGGAGTGGTGTGAAAAGATGTCATGGTCTTCCAGCAAGGCAGTCACATATGGAATTGTTATATTTTCTTCCCAATAGTTACAACATAATGGTTTGTTTGCTTGTTTTGGGTGGGGAGCATCAGGAGTGAAAAAAAAAAAAGAGGATGTTGTACCTACTTTAAAGAGATCTCATTAGTATGATGGTATGCAATGGGGTTTAATAATGAAATGGTATGGCTTGTTTTGTTGAGTTGCTAGAATGCCATGATGGCTGTTGAGCTGTTTTATTGCTTATAAGGGATAGTTAGTGTTGTGATGGCAGGATTGCTAGACACCGGGATGTTATGATACTATTTTGGTTATTTTAAGTAGTGAAACGGGGCTGGGATTAAGCATCATGGTTTGTTCTTGTTTATGTGTGGTTTCAGGTGATGGTGGGCTTTGTGTTGGTTGTCCAGTTGAAGGGTAATGATGGAGGAGTCATTAGAATTGTTATTGCTCTGGCATTAAAGAGAGCTCATTTGGTTATTACTGGATTGGGTGGTAAATGGGGTTGCAATTTGGTAAGATGGCATGTAGTTGACTCTGGTTGGTTTTGATAATGCCCTTGAAGTCTTTGTATAGCTGCCATTGGTCATGAAGTAAGGATTATTTAACTCATGTGCAGTAGGTATGCTAGGTTATCTTAGCTTAGGTGAAGGGTCAGTATTTTGTTTTCAGCGGTTTTGGTAACTGGTTATTTTTGTTATGTGATATAGTTTTAGGAGTTAACTATATCCACCTTGGTTAGTGGGGACGGGGTACACCGAATTATGTTTGGCCGGGTGCCTTAATATTTTTTAGATTGCTGGAAGTGTGCTGCAGAGAGGGGGAACAGCCTGGTCAGGCTGGTGGGCAGAGAAGAGGGGCAGGCTTGCCCTCTTCTGTTCCCCCTCTAGTGCTGGATGGTCAATTCAATAAGTTGAAAAAGGAAAGTGAGAGGTTACATTGCTTGACAAGTACATAAGTAAGCAGAGGAAGCTGCTTATTTGGTTAATGGTATAATGCATTAAATGGTAATGAAAGTGAGTGGTTACACTGCTTGATAAGTATATAAGCAAGCGGTTGAAGCTGCTTATTGGATTGATGGTATAATGCAATAAATGGTAATGGCAGTGAGCGGGTATGCTGCTTCATAAGTAGGTGAGTGGAGGTATGGACGCTGCTTACTGATCAGGATGAGCAGGTTTACGCTGTCCTGTCGTAAGATAATGTTACATGGATGTTATTTCATCTGTATCATGTTTGGTTAAAATGAATGAATATTGAGTAAGATTTATGTTTATGGAAATTTAATAAAGGTTGTCAAATGTCATTCAGTGTAATGTGTTTCTTGAAGGGGACCGGGACAAATGAGGTTTGGAACAGACCATTTTGTCCAGGGATATCTTCAAGGTGGGGGGTTAGTTAGAGTTGCAGGATTAGGGAGGATAGGGGTAGGATAGGGTTAAATAGGAATGGATGAGGTTTGGGTGGAAGTGAGGTAGGGGTAGGGAGGGGCTTAAAGGATGTTAGGCAAGTGTAACTGGATTAGGAGTCACACTTTGACGTGAATTTGCTACCCGCCCTCCCTCCCTCTTTTTATTAGTTGGGATGTGGTTATGTTTAGTTTGGACAGGGCAGGCCCTCTTCTGTTCCCCCTCTGGTGCTGGATGGTCAATTCAATAAGGTGGAAAAGGAAAGTGAGCGGTTACACTGCTTGACAAGTATATAAGTAAGTGTAGGAAGCTGCTTATTTGGTTGATGGCATAATGCATTAAATGGTAATGAAAGTGAGCAGTTATGCTGCTTCATAAGTAGGTGAGTGGAGGTATGGACGCTGCTCACTGATCAGGATGAGCAGGTTTATGCTGTCCTGTCCTAAGATAATGTTACATGGATGTTATTTCATCTGTATCATGTTTGGTTGAAATGAATGAATACTGAGTAACATTTACGTTTATGGAAATTTAATAAAGGTCATCAAATGTCATTCGGTGTAATGTGTTTCTTGAAATGGACCGGGACAAACATATTTTTCTCTTTTCATTGTGAAGGAAAAAGTTAATTGGAAAATATACAGCAGCTCACTAAAGCAAGAATGACAACGGGAAAAAGCACGGCAGCTGAATGATGAAAGGAGCACACCTTCATCCACTGACAGTAGGCAAACAGCATCCTTTGCATAACTTGAGCTATCTATTTTGTCTGAATATGGCAATCATACATTGGTGGAACTAATTGGAAGTGAAGGTTTGCAGTAATGGATAAGTGACTGCTTACTTCTAGCAGTGGAGATGTGAACCAATGAGAAGAGTGGCTAGTTTCCAATGTATAAAGATGGTGTCAGCTTCAAAGGGACTGGTGCTCTAAGGTGGCTATTAGCTTTGTAAGGGTCTGCAAAACATTTATAATACATCATGAAAACTGTGGAAATTCAAAACTGTTGTGGATTGCTATAAGTAAATCATTGATGTCTGGGTCCATATAAAACACCACATGAAGCTTTATAGTATCAGAGAAGTTTAGCTTTTACAAGCACTGTAAAAGGTGAAAATATCTATAAATCCAATTCCTTTGTAATGGGCAATTTGAAGTTTGAATGAGTACTTTACTGAAGGCTTTATTGCAGTCTTTGTGCTCACAGGTGATTTTCAAAATAAAAAAAACAAAAAAAATGGACAGTGGCTGGTGTACTTAAAGTGGCAAGTCATAACTGTGCTAGATAATTATTTATTGCCAGTCTTTCAGCGTGTAAGGAGAAGGGATATAATGGACGGTATTGACATTCGGGAAATGCTCAGTAAATCATGGGTGCAAACAAGATAAACAAAAACAGTACCTGTAGATGGCCGTTAATGAGCCCTAACGAAACAAGGGTGTTATAGAAGTAGGAAGATCCCTCAAGTCTCTGGACAATTATAAATTTGTTGAAAGCAAAAAGGAGTGGCCATAGCTCCTAAAACTAAAGTGTCAATACAGCAGAAGCTTACTTCAGGTAAAAAGAATACTAATTTGTGAGAAATGTCAGAAATAAATTGCAAGAAATTCTATCTAATTTAACCTCTGAAAATTTTGTCAATGGCCAATATTGAGAAAAGTGAGGCACTATGATAACAAACAGCTCATGTAGAGGAACCCTATGAAGAGGATCACAGATACTAAAGCAAGAAGAGAGTCCTTCACAGAAAGCTGTTCAACAGTAGACATTATGTAATAATAACACACAATCTTATTAAGAAAAACAAGTCCTTCATCAATTGCAGTATAATAAATACTTCCAAGCTACAGAATGTGGAGCTCATGGTAGAAAAAGTTAATGATCTTGAAACTAAGTGTAACTATCTTGAGGCCTGAATGAGAAAGAAAGATAAAGAAACTGAAATCTTAAAAGAGAAGCATGATTTACTACAGTTGCAGTTGGACATTTTAAAGGAAACTTCAGAGGGCAGTATTTTTATACCTTACTTCAACTGCAGTGTTGTCATTTTTTTACCACAGTGCTTTAATTTTAAAATTTTTGTCAGTGCTATATAGAACTTCTTTATAAGGATTTCTACAATGTTTGCTAGCCTGAATACCAATAAAAAATGAATGCTAGAAAATAATTTCAACAATTTATATTAGAAAATATAATAAGAACTGCATTATATATAATTTGTTGTGCTCACACAAATAATATTTTTTATATAATATGCATACAATTAGCAGTTACAAAGACAAATAAATATATTGATAAGCACATGAAGATTTGTTTAAGGTGGCTTAACAATAATATGTGGGAAATTAACAGAAAATGTCACACAACAGCAAGGAGTCATTCTCCAAAATTTATTCTTAGCTCTTTCTTCTCAGACAGTGACAAGACTTCATCAGATCTGACTGATGATTGCTTGATCTTTTTCAATGTGCTGAATCGATTTATTTTAAACAATTAGCATTAATTAAACTTGCAGATAATTAAGTTTATAGTGAGATTATAGAAATTCCGAACAGGTGCACAGTCTATAATATAAAATATACATTATGAAAGAAAAGAGAAGCCCATTGAAATCAAAAAGATGTTTCAGGGAATTGAAATGATATATACCCAAACTTCAGGGCCAGGATCAGACTAAGAATGTAAAACTGGCTAGGATTCAAAAAAATCCTCACGACTCATGCTAACTGCTGAAAGGAAGTTTGTTGATTAATGAAACAGCAAGAAAATGACAAGTATGGCCACAATGAGTAACACCTCATTATCGTCATATTATCATATCTCTGAATCAGACACTAGTGCTGGCAGACCTGATCGCACTGATGTTATCCCGGCAGTCTATGCATAACCCAGGTAGACATACATGTTCTCATGGACACTCATTCATGCCTCTACAGACATGTAAGCACATTTGCAACCCCCACATTTGTGCCATACTTACTTAGATATGTAATACTCCCATAGGAGTACATGGGTGATATCTATGTTTTTACGGAGAGCACTTTTTCCACCTTAAGTAAAATTTTGACTTAGATGAATGAGTCAGAGAATCACTCAGCTGAGCAAATCAGGAGTCACTGACATTTGTGGGACACAGCACATGGATAATTAGCATTAGCCACCCACTATAGTACTGTATTAGAATGCAACTTTGCCAGAGAAACTGATGTGTCTTGCCAAGGTCATAGAAGAGGAAATCCTTACTGGTATATCAGTCAAAATTCTTAGCAAAATACAGAAACCTTCTGAATTAAGGCTTCCACATCTTACAAAACCTTTCTGAATCCTATGGCTTACTCCCTTATGGTTACATTTTTATTTCCTTATTTTAAGGATGCATTTGTATCTCAGCTGAGAAATGACACTGATCTCTATAAGCTTGGGGCACGACCTTGTCACCATTCATTTCAACAGCAGGCAATTTCATTTCTCTACAAATGTCATAATCATACTTTAAGCTTGTAGGAAATACTGGAGCTTAACAATATTACACTTGTTGGTTTAAAATTGAAGACTCTAAGGAAAAGAGCTGTTTCTGCATATAGATAAAGAAAATGGAAACCTGGAAAAGAAAATGGTGGAACCAGTATTATCTGGGGGATTTGTTATTACATGGGGATGCCATACAAAGACTTTTGTAGCAGTGTATTTAAAGAAAATGGTGGAACCAGTATTACCTGGGGGATTTGGTATTATATGGGGATGCCATACAAAGACTTTTGTAGCAGTGTATTTAAAGAAAATGGTGGAACCAGTATTACCTGGGGGATTTGTTATTACATGGGGATGCCATACTAAGACTTTTGTAGCAGTATATTTAAAGAAAATGATGGAACCAGTATTACCTGGGGGATTTGTTACATGGGGATGCCATACAAAGACTTTTGTAGCAGTGTATTTAAAGAAAATGGTGGAACCAGTATTACCTGGGGGATTTGTTATTACATGGGGATGCCATACTAAGACTTTTGTAGCAGTGTATTTAAAGAAAATGGTGGAAACAGTATTACCTGGGGGGTTTGTTATTACATGGGGATGCCATACAAAGACTTTTGTAGCAGTGTATATATGGGGATGCCATACAAAGACTTTTGCAGCGGTGTATTTCAATCAAAGAAATGTCAGGTAGATATTATACCCCCAACTGGTTATATATGATAGGGTATCAGGTATTTAACCTAATGTGAGCCATTCTTGTAGTAAGTAATTGAAAATTAAACAATGATCCATTGGCTTCTAGCCAACAGCACTTTTTCTTATGATTAACAAAAATGCCAACAGTTGTTCAAGATGGAAAAACAAACTGAAATCATGCAGCCACAACTGACTATTTTACTCCTTTTTTTGAAGAATAATTAAATGTATCTATGCCAATTCTGAATATTAGAAATATAAATTAAATGAAGCTGGAAATATTAATTAATTAATTTTTAACTTACCATAACAATATTATAAACAAGAGAAGTTGATAGTTTATATATATTTAAGTAACTTACAACCATTTGTCTAACCTAGATACAATATATCTTAACAGTGAAACATAGGGAAGTGGCCATACCTTCTATCTGGGAGTCCAAGCTTCTAAACTTCATCTATAACTCATCAGTCATTCACTTTTAAAGTCTGAATTTACCCTTTCCTATTTTTAAAACATTTTCTTTGAGTTAGTTCTTGGACAACATTTATATTTACACAAGGATTCAAAATTTCTTATGCACAAGAATGCTTTCTCGTAACTGATACTGGAAATCTATGTACTGATTTTGTCCTTTAAAAAATTCTTTCAGTTGGGCTACATGTCTACAACTCTGTATATATTTCTTTTTTGTGTTATCTGGCATACTGCCATTCCTCCCTGTATATGAAATGCTCCCTGACTATAATTTATTTCTGCCTTGCTTTCCACCCCCCTTTTATTCTATTACATTCTTTATCTTTTACTACTATCCACTCAAACACTTGCAAGGCCCTCTTTACTGATCTGTGTGAGGTCTGCTTTATGAACAGCTATAATTATATGTGCTCAGGATTTAGGGAAGGGGGTTTAGGCTTGCTCTGTTTGGCTTGCTTCACTCCCTGCTTTACTCCCATTCCCATCCACCCCCCCCCAATCATTATAGTTATACTTAAACCAGTCCCTCTTCATATAAAGTAGGCCAAATCTTATTTCAGCACCACAGAAAACTACTCTACCGCACCTTCACCACTGGTTAACTAGTACAATTTCTAAACCAACGTTATCACAATATCCTCTTTGATCCTATCCAATTACATTTGGCTCTTGTTGGCACTATATTATTATTCCACAAACTCTGCTTTATCCGCCTTGCATTCAAACTTGATTTAAGACAAAACTTTGTCTCCCTAGTTTATAACGGTTCCTCAGACTTGTGCATATCACATAACTCTCGTTACTACCTCATTTTATTATTCTGGCACAGAATACCTGACTACCTGCACTACAACTATCTTTAATAAGTATATCTACAACAAAATGTCCTGCCTAAGCTTATACATTTTTATTTGCCTCTCTTTATCTTACCTACGCATACTACTTTTTCTCTGTAAAGCTTTTCCAAATTCAATCCGAATACCTACTAATACCGCACATCAGATCACTACTCCTGTTCACTATGTGAAACTAATAAAACTTCTTACTTATATATCCAGAAAACTACTCCTTATATAAATATACTTATTGAAAAACTAACTCCAATAAGCATGTCTAAAGACCTCTTATCATAATTATAATATCTAGTGTACAAAATAATCCTCTCCTGGAACACACAACTGAGCCCTGGCCCCATAATTACTAATGACCAATATTATACACCAAATAACCAAGCCTCCATACCATCACAAACCAATATAAATCATAAATCCCCCCCCCCCCCAAAATCAACCACATTAACCCACATAGCATCAGTAACAACTGGATCTTATTTAAACCATGGTTCAGTGTGGAACAACAAGGACTTCCTAGCCAAAATTTGTCTCTGTTCTTATTCAATCCCAGGATAAACTACATCCCTAATTATGAAGAAGTGTGTATTTATACCTTACACTTCCTTATTCTGCCTTCTTTACTAATGTCTTATTTCAATCAAATTCTCTCTGCCCTGGCTCTCTATCTAAATATGCCAGAACTCTTTTTTCTCATTTCATATTGCAAGTCCTGTTTGCATTATAGTAAGTTACCTTTCATTTCTCTAATCTGGCAAAAATTTCTCTAAATATTAATCATTGTCATACAAGTTGTATTTATTTTTAACCGTTTTCACATTATGTCTAATTTGGTAAAATTATTTAAGTTATAGAACAAAAGCTACACAACTTACATTAACTGTTAAGGGCAGCCTCAATGGATGACAAAAGCCCTGACTGGGTAATTTGTCATTCTAAACTAGAAGGCCATTTCCATATGGTATTGCCTCGGTGTACATTCCACCTCCATCCTCAGTTAATACAGCCAACAAACCATCCTTAATATCTCTCCAAAGATTTCCCTAAAAACTGCATCATACTACGAGACTTCAATATCAATAAGATAGGTCCCAAGTCTAGCAAATTAAAAAATGCTACAATCACAAGATATTAAACAATTGCTTCATCATCCCACCAGATCAAATTTACTGTCTGGAAAATACTCTGCATTAGACTATATAATAACGAACATAAACCATAGATGTATTAATATAGACATACAGCCTAGTATCATTAGTAATCATCACCCCCAAAGACCAATCACAGTACTGTAGCAAGGGCAGAGAAAAGGAGCAGCCACCCTGAGGCAAAGTTTAGGGGGCAGGATGGAGAGTTCCTGAATTTTTATCTACCTAATTGCCCATTTAGAAAGGCATTTTGTGTAGAAAGCTATTGGCTTGAAACAGTTTAAGCTAGGATTTATTTTTTTCTCTTCACTGAAGAGCTAAGGGGGTGTGGATTGTCTGTTGGTAGCTGTTTAGTACATAGTTGGATTACTACAGTACAAGTCAAAGTCATCCTTTTTTTGCATGTCATTTGAAGAGCGGAGCAGTGTGGGGTGCACTATTGGGAATGGGCACCAGGCACTAGATGAGCTAGCCAAGCCTCTGTCCCATCACTTCCTTCCTATGTTTCAAAACAAAAAAGGATCGCCACAAATAATTCTAGTAAGACCCTTTCCTCATAAAGTTCAGCTACTAGACCTTTGCTTACTACACACTGACTGGTCCCACTTTTATAACCTGTAAGACCCTGCACTTGCCCTATCTCTATTTACCAGTACTCTACGTGAAATACAGGAAACTCTCTTCCCTACTATAGGTTCATAGGTTGGTGCTAAGCTATCGGCCCTAAGGCCTATGCAAGCCTAGCAATAACAATTCCCTGGAAAATTTTTCCCACAATATTTACTTCTCTGGGCCCCTGTCTAGCAGGGCGACTGGCATGATCCCCAGGGTGAATTTCCTATCTCCCATCCAATCATCAAGGTTCCTTTTGAAGACGGCCAATGAGGCGCTCTGCTTGACATGTATGGGCAGTCTATTTCAGAGTATGGGGAGTCTCTGGGTCAGGAACCTATCCCTCCAGCATGTTTTGTTTATTGTGATGATTAGGTTTAGATCCCTGGAGTGTGTGGCTCTGAGGGATTGGGATTTTTTTAAGTGGAGCATGTCCAACAGCTCAGGATTTGACATGGCCTTGTATGTTAAGCAGAGATGGCCTCTGAGTAGACGATATGCCACAGAGTATAGTTGGAGGTTTTTTAGATGGTCAGCATATGGCATCTGCTTTAGGCCTGTGATTCTTTTTGTGAGGTATTTCTGTGGCCTTTCCAGCTATTGCAGATGTCTTGTGAAGTACATACCAAATGGGGCATTATACTCTATAATGGGTCTAATGAGGGATGAGTACAGTGGGACAATGACCTCCTTTTTTCTGGATGAAAAGCCCTTAGTGATGAAGTGTGCCACATAGAAGGATTTCCTGACTCTTGTGGTGATGTGGTTATCGAAAGTGAGACCACTGTCCACTTGTGTCCCTAAGTTTCTCATCACACTTTCGATGTTTAGTGTCCTGCCACCTATGTGGTAGTTCATGGGTACATATTTTTTTCCAAAGGGGATAACTATACATTTCTTGGCATTAAGCTTGAGCCCATGGCTCTGGCACCAAGCATCTGTTTCTGTAAGGCCCTTTTGTAGAATATCCACATCATTTGGGGATTCAATAATGGCTCCCAGTTTGCAGTCATCTGCAAACTTTGTTAGCCAGAGTCCCTTAGTGTTGGCCTGTACTTCAGAGAAGTAGATGCCAAACAAGAGTGGTCCCAGGACTGAACCCTGAGGTACTCCACTTGTCACTTGTCTGGAGCTGGATTTGGAGTTGGCTACTTTTACAGTCTGGGTTCTGTCAGTAAGCCAGTTGGCAACCCATCGAGTGACGTAGGGATTTATGCCCAGCTTAGTAAGTTTATGTATGATTCCAGAGTGGGGGAAGGTACGAAAGGCCTTGGCGAGGTCCAGATAGGCTGTGTGGACCGCCTTACCCTTGTCCACAGCTCTGGAGACCGATTCGAAGAAGTCAATCAGATTCAGGAGACAAGATCAGCCCTTCACAAACCCAAACTGGGTGGGGTCCAGTGTCTGGAGGTTGCCAATGTCTTTGTTTATAAGTTCCATGCCCTTGCAGATCAGGCTTGTCAGACTGATGGTACGGTAGTTCCCGCGATCCAAGGCAGATCCTCCCTTGTGGAGCGGGATAACTGTAGCTGTGCGCCACTCAGTGGGCATGAAGCCTGAGGTGAGGCTATGATTAAACATGACACTTAGGTGGGGTGCCAGTTCATTTTGTAGTTCATGTAGTACACAGCCTGGGATGTCATCTGGTCCCATGGATGCTGTATTCTTAGCTTTGGAGAGTGCTGTTTCTACCTGTGTGGCTGTGATTATCGGAATTTGGCAATCTTTTGATAGTGAGATGGGCCCTTTAGGGGGTGAGAGGGGAGTGAAGTTGGCACTAAATCGATCTTCCAGGATATTGGCAATATCCTTGGGATCAGTACATTTAATGCCATTCTGTTGTAGCTCAGAGCAGATCTGAGCATTGCCATTTAGATTCTTGACATAACTATAGAATGCCTTGTGGTTGTCTTTGGAATCTTTGGCAATATATCAGAAGGTAGCTTAGACTTAACAATGATGTTAAAAAAAAAAAAAAAAAAAAAAAAAAGAAGCAAAGAGACACTTTCCATAAAACGTGGAAACAGGACCCCATTAACACCACCTTACACCAAGAATTCCTAACACTTAGAAAATAAACAAGATTACCAACACTGCCAAAGCATTATACTTAAGACAAAATCAGACTTCTCTCTCTCTGAGCACCCTAATTCCTTCTGGAAAGACCTGAATAACCTCAAAGTACAGATTAACTGTTGGGTTGGAGGAGGACAGTTGTAATCAGCAAAACAGTCATGCCAAATTTCCTAACAGCTTTAGGAATGTCCTTCTGTCTACTATAAATGAGATTACTAATTCTTTCTCTCGCTCTTCTAACAACTATCAGTCAGCTATTACACAAGACCATGTACCCTATTACCCTCTTGTTGACTATGCAGTTACCTTCCACTTCTCTGCTATGATTTAAGGAAGCCAAAGCTATCCTGTCCTAACTTAACACCTCACGGTCTAAATTTACTAAACTACATATGACAAACTTTGAATTTCTTATGGTCAAGACTATAAGATCAAAATTTTGAAACTTCAAAATGTAAATAAAATAAACAGAAACAAAAAAATCTTTTTTTATGTTTTTGCAGGGGGCAAGCCCCCTGCACCCCCCACACTCCTTGCTAATAAAATATATCCACTCCAAGATCACACTACAGTGAGGAAAATGGTAAATATTCCATTCTGCATGATATGGCGATCTCCATTTAAACGGTTCAAAGTTTCAACACTTTCATCTTATGGTCTCAACCATAACAAATTCGAAGTTTTGAAACTTCAAAATTTAGAAGTAGACCCATATATATATATATATATATATATATATATATATATATATATATATAGATATATATATACATACAGAGAGAGAGAGAGATGTATTGGTTCATAGTTGAATACTACTCTATCCGCCCTGAAGGGTCATGTTAAGCCTAGTCAATAATCCTAGATCAGAATCAAACCCTGTACCTTGTGGCTATGAGATGAAGACCTTAACTATTATTTAGTACACATTTGGGTCGCTACTGTGTAAGATGAAATCATCCTTTTTTCATTCATCTCTTAATACCTTCAAAGTCCCACCAACCTACTAACTTGTTATACTGATAACACTAGTTAAAATGCAATCCCTCACACAGCTGAGACACTACAGACCTATTTCTACTATTTGCCCCTAAAAAACATTAAAACATCAGCATAAGCAATGCTGTTTAAACAAGTCTTCAAACATGTAAACAGTTATGACCTGCTTTGTTTCAAAAACATAACTTCAGAAAATCATTTGGCACCATGGTGGCCCTTTTAACAGCTACTGCTAATATATATAGTATCATAAATCGAGGACTGATATCAAATGGCATATTTGTTGACTTAACCACAGCAATTGAAACTGTAAACTATAACCCATTCTGCACATAAGTTAAAAAAGTAGATTTTGGTGATGATACAGTAATGGTTTTATAAATATCTTAAAGACAGAATATTCCAAATCTTCTCAAATAATATCTTCTTAGATATGCAATCCTTATTACTGAGGTACTACAAAGCTCTGTTCTTATTTTCTCTGTCTTTATTAATGACATTTCTTTAGACCTACCACAACATTGTATTAATCTGTACACTGATGGTATACTTTTACCTGAAGCCAGCAAAATGATCATTCCCTCCAAACAAATGTACAAGCAAGCAGCTTTTTGATTTTTATTCTTGGCTTTAGGTTAGCACACTGCTAGTCCACTCTGTCAACATCAATGCCATGCTTTTTTCTAGTACAGAGAAACTGCACTCACTACAACAATTAATAATTAAAACCTGAACTGCAATGCTATCCCCAATGTTAAGGAATAAAAATATCTAGAGTTAACATTGGACCCACTCCTTAACTTAAATAGCCATACAGACAAAATCATTGCAAATGTTTAGTTAAAACAGAGTTATCACTTACCACACTTACTTTCTCCTCTTGCATGCAGATTTATTGCCGGAAATGTCCCATTTCCAATACTCGAATATACCTGACCTCTACTCAGCATAAACTCTTCCTACAACTGTCAAATCTGCAGTCGTCTGAATTAAAATATGTACATTTACTCTACTAGCTGAACAAAGAGCACACCATTGTGAAATAGTTCTGGCAATACACTGGCTCCCAATACCAAGTAGGGTCACTACTAGGATCACACCTATAAACCTATATAAAATGCACCCCAGGCTGTACTCAACAGAGGCACTGGGAACTAATGGGTGGCACGATGCCAGGGTAATCCTATGGGGTAGGCTTGTAAAGGCTCCAGGGACATTAGCATAGTACACACCTATGAACCTATCAACTTACATTCAAAATTCTTATTAGAGGGTACTGTCCTTCCATTCAAAAGAAAACTCCTGCTGTTACATTAAAGCTATACTCTTAGAAGCAGCCAAGACATATTTATTTTTGTTTTATTTTACACATTGTTAGCCCCAGTAGCCCAATAACCTCTTTTCAGTAGAGATGGGCGATGGTGTTCATACTGACTAGATTAAATTGGCAGGGGCATCAGGGAATGAAGCCAAGAGGAAGCAGCATGGAGGAGAGAAAAGCTATGGAGAGTTTGGAAATGCAAATGAGAATTTGGAGAACATTTTGTTTGATATGGAGTTTCAAAATGTATACAAAGATTCCTGTGTGGTGGATGTTGCAAATGAGCATAGCTGTCTTTGGGGAGAAGGAAGTAAGCAAGTCTTTTAATGTGGTACACGTCTGTTAATGTGGTGCAGATAATAGAACTGGCATTAGGAGGGCATGCTGACAATGATCTGCTAAAAATAATGAAGCAGGATGACCCAGGTGGTAGTTCTGCTGCTTCATGGGGCAAGATCAAAGATAATTTTTTTCTGAAGTACTGAGGATGGTAATGTGTTAAAAGACCCAGGTGATGTGGCATCAGAGAATGCAGCAGTAAAAACGTATGCAGCACTGACAGAAAGTAATAGAGCAATGATGGCGAACCTTGTGTGTCAGGAGCTTTTGAAACACCAAACCCAAAATAATTCAGTGCACTTCACATGAGCAATGAATGCAAAAGCAGTGTCTTTGGTAACTTGGGTGTTAGTGACCGCTGACATGTTACCCAAAACATTGTGGTGTGTGTCAACAAACTGAGGAGGTGTCTTGCATTGTAGCAGCAGATAATGCAGTCACTAAAACATATGCAGCAGATACAGCAGACAAAAAAAGGAGAGCAGCGACAAAAAAAACTGTTTTTAAAAAGAACCAAACTAACTATGAGAATATGAACCAAAAACATGACACTGAAATTGACAGATACTATGTACTGGACAATTTGATAATTGTGGGTTTTAAGCCTCTTTTATACATAGTGGGTCAGAGACTTTTTATGACTTAACATTTGAAATGTAGGGACTGGCTGAAGAGGAAATTTCTGGAACGCTGTAATAAAAAGGACATTTGTCTGTGGAAAACTTACTTGTTTTCTGGTAGTAACTTAAATGTAAAAAAAAATATTACTTTGCTGTTTAGAACTGATGAACTGTAAGAAGACGATGTTAAACAATGCATGCAAGGTTTGTGTGAAACTGTTGATAATATTGCTAGAGATGAGAGAGATTTATGGAATGAAGGACAGAGGCCGGAAGTTGTTTTGAAAAGTGATGAAAAACATGGTGAAACACTTGTCAAGAGTTAATTTTGTGGCTTGTCACAGATGGATTTTAATATATGCTGGCCTGCCTAAATCATGTTTTTGGGGGGACTTTTCTAATTTAATTAATAACTGTGACAAGGTACAATGTAACTGGTGCAGGGAGAAAAGGCATACAAAAGGCAAGAAGGTGTGTGTGTGAATGCAGGTTGTATAAAAAGAAGGGACACTTTTACATAGAGTTTCAAGGGCAAACAGTAAATAATGAAAAAGAAGAGGAAAGAAAACATACATGAGGAAGGAGAAGAAGAAGCTGGGGAAAGAGAAAGTGTAGAAGAAAAAATATGTAGGGTCAAAATGAGGAGAGAGAGAGCATGCAGGAAGACAGGTCAAGAGAAGAGATCGATCCTGATATTTTTTTCAAGTTCTAGCCAATGAGAAATCTGATTCTGAGGATCAAGATTACTTACACATAAACCCAGAAAAATATTCAACTGAGGAAACAGTGAAAACAAGAAAATGAAAATTTAAAAATATTTCCCCTAAACTCAAATAGAAGGAAAAGCAATTTTTGAGTATGTTAAGTAAATGTGAAAAGTATTACTAACACTGTAAGAAGGTTAGGAATACTGGAATGGTCTGCTAAATGTGATGTGGATATTATTCTTTTGGAGGATGTAATATTCCTGACAAATGAAAAAGGCTGCAAACAGAAATATTGCATGGTAGAAATATAATATGGAACATAGGAAGTGAATGTTCTTCTATGTTGTGTAAAAAACTGTGAAAATACTGAGATGTAACATTAATAAGAATAGGAAGGTTAACTGTTGTGGACGTGAGGTGGAGAGAACACGTTTACAGAATTATAGCGTTATATGCATACATAACTAACAAGGAAAGGGAAAATCTGTTTCATCAAATACTAGAATACGTGTAGGTAACATGAAAATTATAATTGCAGATGACTTTAATTATGATTTAAGCGGAAAATGTAAAAAGAAAGGGTAAGATGAAAAAATACAGGAAGTAATAAAATGGGGTAAATTTCCTCTTCCTATTTTTGGGATCATATAAACATTCTCTAATACGTTTCTATACATTTTCCTATATTTAATTTTCTCTTCCTTTCTTACTTATCAAAGGGGGACAGTTGGATCTAAAATTGATTGTTTTGTATTATTAGAAGGCTTGAGGGTAGCACAAGGTCGTGGTTTTTTTTTTGACAAAATAAATGGTGGTGATGGAAGAATATTAAATTAGGAAAGGGGATAAAAAGAATAAATGACAAACTATAGAATGAAACTGAAGAGTGGGAAGCATTGCAGTTATAAAAAGATGATACAACCATGAGGGACTTCTATAAAAACTAGTCTGAATGATGGAATGAATGAAAAAAGTATAAACATATATTTTCCCCCACTGGCAGGATGATGTAAGAAAGGAAGAGGGAATTAAATATGGGAAAATGTATAGAAATTTACTAGAGAACATTTATATGATCCCAAGAAGAGGACATTGTGCAATTTGTACATCCTTTCAAGATTAAACCCAGTGAAAAGAAATGTGCTGTATGTGAGTAACGGTGAAGAGGGATTGAGGTTACTCAATTCAGTTGTTTAATTCTCTATATAAGTTTAATGAGGCAGAATAATGTGGATCCAGGAAGAGAATGAAAATTTAATAATGAAAATGTTTACATTTCAGTATAAGAAATTCTGTCAGATGATAAGAAGAAAAAGAGAAAAAAATATATGTAAATGAAATAAAAAATTATCATTGATGATACAGAGAAAGACAGAATGATATGATATAATGTGATGAAACAATGGTATTATGTAAATTCATGGGAGATTTTATGAGAAGAAGTGATTACAGCTGTTAAGATAAAGAAAAAGTATAGTAACAATATAGCAGAGTGTCAAGATTTCCTCTGGAAACTGGTAATAAGTTACCAATAAAGCAAAATATGCCATATAAAAAGAACATTGAAAGGGATTTTTATTTTGTGGGGAGGAAAAAACAACAGAGCATGTTTTTTTTTTCAATATAGAAGTATGGTGAAACTGTGGAAAAGGGGTGTGAAGAACATTTTTGAGGATATCAACCACAGTGTAGATAAGTATATGAAAATCTATTGATATTACAAGAATAAGAAGAAAAAATAGATTCTTATCAACCCTTCTCACATATTTTATGTAATATGGCTTACTTGTAAAGAAAGACTAGATTAAATTTTGTTTACTGGGAAATAGAACAAGTGGTAAAGCAAACAGACACCCTTTCTAGAGGTCTAATCTTACTCTACTCACATTGATAAGATCAGATAGCTTGACGGGTACTAAACCATAAATAACCAGTTTCTAAAGTAGGCTGCTCTTACCTATCAAGCAAAGAAGTTCCAT
Organism: Protopterus annectens; assembly: GCF_019279795.1. Lineage (NCBI taxonomy): Eukaryota > Metazoa > Chordata > Ceratodontiformes > Protopteridae > Protopterus > Protopterus annectens. Next base: position 923,973,394 of record NC_056744.1, read on the forward strand.
AGCAAATTATCAGTCTGGATGTCTGGATGGATGGTCATAAAATTGCTCCAGGAATATGTGGAGAAAGTGTACTTAATGGGGGCACTGCTAGTTTCTTTCCCATCAGTACTGGGTGATGTGGCTTAGCTTCTTGATAGTCTCTCTCTTTTGACTGTAAGCTTAGTAAGAACCTATGAAATTATCACAAAAAATGAATTAAAAATGAATACTTATCTTCCTGAAACAGGGAATAAAATACATAAAAGGCACTCAAAATGGAGAACATCAACATCTGTGTAGTGACAGAGGCCTGGTTCAAGGCTCCAGAGGGTACCCCTGCATTACCAGGCTATAATTCATACCACACCTTTCGGCCACCTAACCTGGACCGAAACACTAAAGGCAGAGGAATGTCCATATTCATTAAGGATATCCATACCTCCAGGCTAGTTGCTCAGCATAATGCATCCGGAATTATCCAAATGCAACTAACTCTGGGCAAGACCGCAATCCAAATTGTCGCTTGCTACAGATCCCCCACAATGCCCCAGGATTTCCATTCCTCATTTCTTGATACACTGAAAAATATTAGGGTACAACCTAACACCCTAATAATGGGAGATTTCAACTACCCCACCATTAACTGGAAAAACTACTCATTTACCAACTCTTGTGCTCAACGTTTTCTGGAATTCATAAATTCCAATGCCTTGGATCAACTTATCCACACCCTCACCAGGGGCTGCAATATCCTAGACCTGGTCATTACCAACATGGGCAACCAGTGCTCCACACCAGAGGTCAATTCCTCGTTGGTCACATCCGACCACAAGTAAATCACTCTAGGCATCCACATCCCTTCCCCACCCCCATTAGGGAAACTACTGTAAAAAATTTCTCCAAAGCCAACTTCATACTTCTTAAGACAGAAGTGGCAAACTTCATGACACCCATGCTGACGGACAATAGAGGTATGACTGCTGAATCCTACATAAATGCACTTTATAAGCACTTACATGAGTGCATGGATCATGCAATCCCTAACAGAACCAAGATGCTATCCTCCAAAAAAAGGAAGCCAATCTGGTGGTCCCCTGCCATAAACAAACTCTACAACAGAAGAAAGAAACTATTGCAAAAAAGATCAAAATCCCATGATTGGAGGAACTCCCTGGTCAGCCTCAGTAAGAAGCTGAGATCTTCATAAAATCCTCCAAAGTTAGTTACGAAAACAAAATTGCCACTGACTCTAAAGACAACCACAAAGCATTCTATAGCTATGTCAAGAATCTCAATGGCAACACTCAGATCTGCTCTGAGTTACAGCACAATGGTACTAAATATACAGAACCAACTGATATTACCAACATCCTGGCAGATAGGGTCAAGTGCTAACTTTACCCCCCTCTCATCCACTAAAGGGCCCATCTCTATACTGCAAGAATGCAAAGTTCCTGTAATCACGACTGCACAGGTCAAAAAAAAAAAACACTCTCCAAAGCCAAGAACACAGCATCCATGGGACCTGACAACATCCCAGGCTGCATTCTACATGAACTACAGAACGAACTGACACCCCACCTAAGTACCATGTTCAGTCATAGCCTCACCTCAGGCTATGTGTCCACTGAATGGTGCACAGTGACAGTTATCCCACTCCATGTAGAAGGAGCCACCACGAACCCTGGAAACTACTGCTACATTAGCCTGATGAGCCTGGTCTGAAAGGCTATGGAATGCATCGTCATGGAACTTATAAACAATGGCATTGGTAATTTCCAAACTCTGGACCCCACTCAGTTCGAGTTTGTAAAAGGCAAATCATATCTCCTAAACCTGATAGACTTCTTTGAAGCGGTCACCAAAGCCATAGATGAGGGTAAGGTTGTTCACACAGCCTATCTAGATCTCGCCAAAGCTTTCGACACCATCCCCCCACTCTGGAACTATAGATAAACTCACTAAACTAGGTATAAATCAGTAAGTCAAAAGATGGGTTGCCAACTGGCTCACTGACAGAACCCACACTGTGAAAGTAGCAGACTCCAAATCCAACTTCAGACCAGTGACAAGTGGAGTACCACAGGGTTCAGTCCTGGGTCATCTCCTGTTTGGTATCATCTTCTCTGAAGTACAGGCTAACACAGAAGGTCTTTGGTTAATGAAATTAGTAGATGACTGCAAACTAGGAGCCATAATCAAAACTCCAAAAGATGTGGACATCCTACAAAAGGGCCTCGCTGAGACAGATGCATGGTGTCAAAGCCATGGCCTCAAGATCAATGCCAAAAAGTGCATTGTCATCCCTTTTGGTAAAAACTCTGTACCCATGAACTACCACATAGGCGGCAGTCTACTTAACACTGAAAGTGTGATAAGAGACCTTGGAACACAGGTGGACAGTAGTCTCTCCTTTAATAATCACATCGCCACAGTAGTCAGGAAATACTTCTACATGGCACACCTCATTACAAACGGTTTCTCATCCAGGAAAAAAGAGGCCATTGTTCCTCTCTACTTGTCAATCATTAGACCCATTATAGAGTACAACGCCCCTTTTGGTATGCACCTCACAAGACATCTACAACAACTGGAAAGGCCGCAGAAATACCTCACAAAGAGGATTACTGGCCTCAAACAGATGCCCTATGCAGATTGTCTCAAAAAACTGCAGCTTTACTCCATCGCATATCACCTACTCAGAGGTGATCTCTGTCTAACATACAAAGCTATGTCAAACCCAGAGCTTTTGGACATGCTCCACTTAAAGAAATCCCAATCCCTCTGAGCTACATGCTCTAGGGACCTAAACCTTGCCACCACAATAAACACAACATACTGGAGGGATAGATTCCTGTCCCAGAGACTTCCCATGCTCTGGAACAAACTACCTATCTATATAAAACAAAGCTCCTCATTAGCACTCTTCAATAAAAATCTTGATAACTGGATGGGAGAAAGGAAATTCACCCTTGGGATCACTTCTGTGGCTCTGCTCGACAGTGGCACAGGAACATAATTTTCTTGGGTGGCAAAAGCCAGGGTACCTTTTGGCTAGGCTTATATAGGCCATAGGGCCAATCACCTAGTACCTACCTATGAACCTATAAAAGGGAGGACCCCCCAAGTTGTTGCATACTAATATAATGAAAAATGTCATATTAACTACATCAACTATGTAAAAATATTCATTGGTAAGTACTAGACTAGCTGCCCTTGTGGGACATTTTAGGCCTAGCCAATTTCCATTTTGGTACTTGAATTAACCTATATCCTTTGGTGTTAGTTTGGCCTTTCCCATCCCATGGTTGATAATTATGCATTTCCCTTAGTGAGAATACATAATAAATAGATCATTTGAATAACGCATTTAGGAACTGCCTCTGACCATTAGTAATAGGAGTAGTCCTGAGGTAAATTTTCTACTGCCCATCCATTGATGAAAGTTGTGCTTGAATATGGACAAACATGAGCTTTGTTTTGCATGGATGGAGAGTCTGTTCCAGTGCAGTGGTATCCTCTGTGTGATATACTTGTCCCTCCAAACCATTCTGTTGATGTTGCAAAAGAGGTTTAGATTCCTGGACCAAGTATTTCCAATGCTATTTGACATGCTAATATGCAGCACATCAATCAGTATTGGGTCAGAAGATGCCTTGAATACCAGATACAGGTCACCTCTTAGCAGTCTGTAGGATACTAAGTATAGTGACAGGGATTTGAATCAATCTATGTAAGACATATTGTTTAGGTCTTTTATCCATTTACTAAGGTATCTCTGTGAGCATTTCAGCTGTTGCATGTGTCTGGACAGATACATGTCAAATGGGGCATTATAATCTTTGATGGCCTAGTGAGGGCTGAATAAAGGGGGAACAATTACACCTCTAGATTTAGACAAAACCTCTTTTTATAAGCTGAGCAACACAGAAAGACTTTCTGACAACAGTGAATATGTGCAACATTGCTAATTGTAAGTATTTTTCTCACAGAAAAAAGTTATTTATGTCCTACAGTAGCCAAAGTCAGGTATCCATCACACTTCATCTAGGCTACTTCTGAAAGTGTATTCATGTAATGTAAATGGCAATTGAGTGACCATGTTTCTGCACAATTCGAATATCTGTGTCTTCCTAATACAATACTCAGTAGCTCCATTGCTTGCAATATAACCATATCCTAGCAAAGTTTAAAAATGTCTGCCATCTTGATACAAATATACTGTGACTCCAACATTGCAATAATTGAGAATATAAGTAAACATTCCTATGTTAACCAACAGATTTCAAAACCCATGACCAGCCTGCAACCTCAAAACATGGTTAATTCCATTGTTTGTCAAATTCAGAAATTGAAAACTGGTATGGAGTCCCTTTTCTAGTAGAAACAGGCTCCTGTCAAAGGACCCAAATCTCCAGAACCACACAAAATGAAACTACTTGTCACATATAGCAGTTGTAACATTGGGAAGAGGATAACCATACAAAGCTGGATCCTGAGTCAGTCTTAAAGCACTTCGCACATAATATTCACTTCTGAAATCCTGAGTTGCATACTATTATAGAACTATATGCTGGTGCCTAAAACAAAATGTGAAAACAAGTAATTACTCTTTCCTTTGATCTGTTTTAAGTTCTAAAAATAGGAAAGAGGTTTAGTTTCTCAGTGACTTTTATGATATAGTTTGATGGGATGGCATAGAATGAACTCCATTTGCTTGAAGTTGTTGGTCTTCTTGATAATCAGGAAATCCCTCCTGAAAGGATTTCAAGACATCTTTGGGTCAATTAAGTTCTTGACATAGTAGATAAACCAGATTTCCACTTAAGTATAGTCTGCAGGCTCCTACTCCTGCATTTATTTATAAAAATAAAAATAAAAATGTGTTTTCACTCTCTCCTTGGAGCAGCAGAAAAAATATTTCCAACAGAAAAACAACACTGTGGTCTACAATCTTGTAGTGTGCTCCAGCTGCCAAACGTTTGACATGTCCTTCAGGTTGCAAATTTCAAAGTCTCATGAAGATATCCATGGGATATCTCAAATCCCTCTATAGCTTATGGCTGATGGTGCACCAATGCACTCTCTTCTCCTGTCTAATAACCAGTTCTGGAAGCCCAGACTGTCGGGCTAGTTTTTGTTGGACAAATTGTTTACAGCATTTGCTCTCCTTCTTCTTGGGGACTATGATGCCCCATATATTTCTTCCTGGGTCTATCATCGGAATCAACCTGTTTTAGCCTCAATATTGGAATTATGTACCCACATACAAATTGGTTCTGTAATATCCATATTTATGATACAATGAAGTACTTAGCAGTATGGATTAAAAAGGATTCTGGTGTGCCAGCTAGGGATATATGGGAAGACACTAAACAAAGGATAATGCAAAAACAGAGAAATTAAAAGCTCTGTTTTATGGATATAGATAACAAGATACAAGCAGTTAAAACCTTTAGTCCCTTCAGTTTTATACACAGGTCAGACACAGTTTTATACAGGTCAGACATATTTTTATCAACCAGAGGAGAAGTTGTAGATAGCAATTATCAAAGAGATGAGGGATTTTATCTGGGAAGGAAACATGGTAAGAGTCAAGTGGGATAAACTGATTCTTCCAATAGAACAGGGTGGTCTGGGATTGCCCAATTTCAAGGGGTATTTCAGAGCTACACAGTTAAGGCTACTTAGACATAGCACAAGCAGAAACCTATAATTCAAACTGGAGAATGATGATGACAAAATGGGGGGGGGGGGGCTCAAGAAACAAAGAGACTGGGATTTTGGAAGCAGATCCTTAAGGAGAGTAACAATAACCATTTAGGATATTACATTCATAAAGTAGCAGAAAGTATTCTAAGAACTAAGCCAGTACAAGAATGGAGAAAGGAGATTCTGTCAATAGGGATGACTGCAATTAGGGATATAGACAATAGGCAAGAAGGGGCTGGAATTTACTGGAGAAAACTGACAAAAGGACCAAGGTATTAGGAGCAAATACTTAGAGAAGGAAAGGTAATAGAATGGGAAATGGCCAAGAATTTATATGGACTGCTGGCTAGAGATTACCTTCCCTATTAAGGATTCATATCAGAGTATAGGCAAAGCGAAAGAAATAGGGGGATCCTACATGAAAGACCAGCACTGGTAGAGTTTTTAGTAGATTCTAGAACCTAAGCTGTTGTTAAAAAAGGAATAATTAGTAGAGCATTTAACATATTGCATGATAACTATAAGAATCATTCAGAGGAGGTTAAAAAGGATTGGGAAGAGAGACTGGATAACAATGGGGGGCTATGTGTATATCTCCCAAATATGCAACAAAGTTGAGAAGATTTAGCATCTTTGTTTGGAAGTGTTATATAAGTATTTTTACACACCAAGCAGACTCCAAATAATCTTTCCTTAGTTAGAATACTGGTGGTGTGATGGGGAAGAAAGACATTATTGGGAATATATTTTGTGGGAGTGTAATGAATTAGCAGACTTTAAATATTCTCTCCTGGTTACTCTGTGAGAAATACTGGGTGAGCAAATTAGAATGCCTAAGAAAATTATTTTTTGTGCTATAATACAGAATCAAAATTACCTAGACATAGTAACACCTTGCTGAGTTTAACTATGGTGGCTGCCAAAAAAGCAATTATTAGGAAATGGAAATCAAAGTCTAAACCAAATGTACTAGAAGTAGTGAATGTAGTAACAGAGATAAAACAACTGGAAATAAGATCTTTAGAAAAGGGTAGGAGCAAATTACATAGAAAAATGGAAATTGTGCCAACAATACATGCAGACGAGGAGTGAGGTTTAAAAGAAGGAAGGATTTGAATAAGTTATGTAATTTTTGAGTGACAGCGGCTAGATAGATTATAAATGATATATGCTGCTTGCAACTAAAATGATGTCAATATGGTTTGTTTTTCATTTATGTAAATCTATGATTGCCTATGTCATAAGTGTTAATTTAATAAAGATGTTTCTTGTTTAAAAAAGAAAGAGTATGACACAAAAAAAATATTTGCCAACTTATCTTTCTAGTTTGCATTTTGTTTTTGTAATTGCAGGACTGAGTCTGATTGTTCTGCTATGATTTCAAGCAAGTTTCTGCTTCGGTCTGCAGTGCTTAGATTAAACTCATCTAACTTCCCACTAGCCTTCTGGATTTTGCCACTAACCTTTTGAGTTTCAAACAGCATCAGCTTAAGGGAAGGAAGAACTTGAGGTGGCCTAAGTCACTTTGCATTGCTGTTCGCCTGCCTTTGGATGCCATGTGGTCACACTGATAAATCTGGTGTGTCTTCTGTGGGCAGCTGATTTTAATTTATTCCTCTTTCCAGCACACAACACTAGAAAAATCCTTGTAGTCTCCAATAAAAGAAATTGCTAGATACTTAGTAATGCTATCCAATGTTAATTTACCTTTTCTTCAGAGTGACCTCAAAACCATGGTACCACTAGTGTGTCATATTGGAAGTAAGTCGACAGCACAGTTTTTAAGTACTGTGGCTGTATGAATTAGAGATGCATGTGTCTATCCACGTAGGTGTCCCTATGCATCCACTGCTGTCAAATGTGTGTGTGGGTAGGATGCATGTGACTGTCACAGTAGGCCCTTTTTCATCCATTGTTGCATGATGTATGTGTACATTATGTAGGTCCTTACACATTTACTGCTGTTGTGTGTGTGATGTGCACATCTGTCACAGTAATGTCCTATAAATTCACTGATGTTCTGTATGTGTGTGTTGTGTGTATCTGCCAGATTTGCATCCACTACCATCTTTCTGCATATGTATGTGATTGTCAAGGTAACTCCCTATTTATACACCGATGTAGAGTGTGTGTGTGTATGTGATGCATCTGTCAGAATACCTCCCTATGTATCCATGACGTGTGTGTGTGTGTGTGTGTGTGTGTGTGTGTGTGTGTGTGTGTGTGTGTGTGTATGTGTGATGCAAGTGTATGTCAGAATAACTCCCTATGTATCCATGAATGCTGTGTGTGTATAAGAGATGTCTGTCTGTGTGTGTATAAGAGATGTCTGTCTGTGTGTGTATAAGAGATGTCTGTCTGTCCCTATGTATCCATAACTGTTTGTGTGTGTGATGTGAGTGCACATTAGAATAATTCCCTATGTATCCATGACTGCAATATGTATGTGTCTGTCTGTAAGAATATCTCCCTATGCATGATTACCATGTGTGTGTGTGTTTCTGAATAACTCAGTATGCATTTAATGTTAGTGTGTGTGTAATGTGCGTGTCTGTCACAGTAGCTCCCCATGTAGTCATCGCTGTTGTATGTGTGTATACATGTATATGTCCAGCCATAGTTACTGGTTCCAAAGGTGCAGCAATGTTGCTGCTTTTCTACTGTAACATAAGACGTATTGAGCAGGAGAAAGCAAATAGTGATCTACTGTAATGGCGGTGTTCTGGAGAATGACTGATAGATCACAAGTTATGATCTCCCTCCGGATAGCACATTTTTTTAACTGAGTAGCTGCAGGTTGCCATTGTAGACAGAACTGTCTGCAGTTCCATGACTGTACATATCACTGGGTTGCATGTATAAAGGTGTAAGCATTCTGACATCTTTTCCACAAGCCTTTAGTTTCTCTTTCTCTGTCCTCTTATGCCTCTTTCTGGCTGTAAACCAGAGTCAGATATGGTCACTTATTTTATATGACAATGTTGTTACTCCCAGTCCCTTTTTCATTTTCCATACAACAATGACATAGTTATTAGTTTGCCTCTTGATCTGCTTTATGTTTTACTTTTTGTGTCATACATATTTTTTTATATAACTCTCTATTTATATTTGGCCAGGTTTTCTGACCTATTCTTACTTCCATGGCATTTGGGCATGTAAATCCCCCCCTTTGTTTTCCCAGGATAAATCTGTAAATAAGTTGTTAACCTCAAGGTGATGTTCCAACTAAATACAAGAGATAAATACATAAATAGCAGAAATGGCAGAGATCCAGGTCACAAGAAATAGAACCATAACAGTTCCTGTAAGCACTAAGAAGTGATGAGAATGCAGCCAGTCAGATTATATAAGAAAGCAATATATCACACATCTTTCCATGGTAATTTATTTAGGACATCTGAGTGGAAAGTTCCAGTGAGAGATGCTTTTCAGTTTATTTGGTGAACAGATGTGACCTGCATAGCCAACAGCATAAAGAAAAATACAATTCTGTTGGCAAAATACAATATGTTGCCTATTAGGACACACTAAACAATATACAGGAATCCTGCCTAGTAATGGAATCATTCAGCAATCTTTCAATGGGGAATACATTACATGAGAATAAAGTAGTAAAAAGTGATACATTGCAGCTTGGTAGAGAATCAAACATTGCAAAAAGCAGCAATATTCCTCACGTGCCGTGTGTGATATCCAGCCAGCTTTCTTACTAGTTGTTTAGGATATACAAGGACTATGGGTAATGTTATAGTTCAGAATTATAAAACACTTTAAGTGCATGTATTTGTTTCAAATCCATATTGCTGAGATTCTTGTAACGACTATCATTATATGTAGGTTGACTATACTTAACAGTACAACTATGATTACTTGTAGGTTGACAATATATAACAGTACAACTATGATTATATGTAGGTTGACTATATATAACAGTACAACTATGATTACTTGTAGGTTGACTATATATAACAGTACAACTATGATTATATGTAGGTTGACTATATATAACAGTACAACTATGATTACTTGTAGGTTGACTATATATAACAGTACAGCTATGATTATATGTAGGTTGACTATATATAACAGTACAACTATGATTACTTGTAGGTTGATTATACTTAACAGTACAACTATGATTACTTGTAGGTTGACTATATATAACAGTACAACTATGATTACTTGTAGGTTGACTATATATAACAGTACAACTATGATTATATGTAGGTTGACTATATATAACAGTACAACTATGATTACTTGTAGGTTGACTATATATAACAGTACAACTATGATTACTTGTAGGTTGATTATACTTAACAGTAGGGTTAAGAATGTAGATCATTTGTCTATTATTTTTTCCCCACATAGCAGAAATATAAGATGGAGAGTATTACATTGTGTTATAAGTATGTCGAGCAAGCATGGCCTATTGTGAAAAATACACAGCATAGAATCAAAATCACTAAACTCAAAGGAAGTTTGATTTTCTATCTATAAGGAGCTCACAGCAATCAGAAGTCTCTTTCAAAAGGAAGATGCTTCGAATGTAATATTTTCAAAAAGAGTGAAAACTTGTGAGGTAGAAAAATGTAATACATAGAAATTGTGAAATAAAGACAAATGAAAGTCAGGAGAAAACAAGTGTACATGAAATTAAATGATTAAATAAAAAGAGTGGAGTAAGTAATAAATAAAAAGAATATAATAATAACATATACTTGTGGTATCAGAAGAACACTGCACAGGGAGAATACCTCTATAGATAAAGTTTTCAGAATGTTGCAAGATATTTTAGATCTTGACTCATGATACGTGATACAATTTATTAAATAGTGTGAATTAACTACGCTATGAGGATCTCTGAACAAAATGGCTTGTCACAGTAACAATGTCTACTCAGTTCACATAACAGGTATCCGCTGCTTTTATCATCTATCACAGTCAAAACTGTGACATTATGCATTAAGTTCTAACTCTTGAGAGAAAAATATAAATCCTGAATGCAAAACTGCACGTGGATATGTATGATAGCAGTGATGCAATATTTGGCTCAGTTTGACTAGGAAACTTTCAACAGAATGAGAAGGCTGATACTACCATTGATGCAAATTTGATCAAGTGGTAGATGTCACAGCGGAAAAGTAAATAACTGAGATGGCAAACATTGCGGGTCGTAAGAAGCAGAATGGCAATGGTTGCGGAGGGCTGCTATGCATTTTCAGTGATATCTTTCTTCCCCTCCATATTCAGAAACACAAAACAAAGAATTTTCATAAATCATTAGACTAATTCAGTTATGCAAGTTGTCCTGTGACAATACTTCTACGGCTAATACATCATTCTGAAGACAACGTGATTTCATTTAAGAGCATATTTCTGTAATTTACTACTGTTTATATCAGGCAAACACATATCTAGCTCTTTTAATGTATATCTGCTCAGCCTGCCCGTACCATTAGCAGTGTAAGAAGTGTGGGGCTGCTGCAGAAATATGTTCAATAGTTACTTTTTTATGCATTTTGTCTTCAACATCTTACCATCCCTTTCTGTAATCACCTGCCTTACTTTATAATTGATCCACGTTTGTTCATTACCTCCATGTTTCATTATATATTTCCCAGCTTCAAACAGCCCTCTCCAGCTTTTCCAACCAATCCATCCACATATGTAAGAGTTCTTTTCTTTGGAACCACATACATGTATTATTTTCCTTTGAATTGGAACACATCTATAGATCTATATTCTATGACAAACCTGCTGAAATTACAAGTCTTAACCCTCACTGCATAACACAGTTGGGTATACCACTCTATTCCTTAACATCCTGACTTTGTGATTGTCCCAAATATACTCTTCCCATACAGTCTGAAACTGAGAAAGACCAAGATGACTGTGAATTGCAGTTATATGATGTATAGCAGTGCTATCCTAATAGTCACAACACTAATCCTGCCTGTCAGCAATCATACTCTCTTCCTTTCATCATTTAAATTGATTCAAATCATATCATTCAGCTGGCACAGGTTTTCCATAATGATGTCCTGTATAGTATTCCTCAATAGTGACCCTTACTACATGGAGAAGAACATATTTTTAGGGCCACACTGCTCTGTACCCATTTCACCTGTAAGACAGCCAAACAAGGTAGCTTATTGCTTAACAATAATCTGCCCTCTTGATGCCACTCTGCTTATGCTATCTGCTAGCAGGGTGCAAACAGCCTGAAATGTGTCTTTCCTCTTCCTTTCCTACTCAGTTAACAGCAGACCCTCCCTGACAAGACATGCCAGTTTCCTAATGAGTAACACAAACAATTAAGGAGAGAAAGTGTATCGCTCCCTAGCTCCTTGCTTATTTACCCGTTGGCAGTAAATGCTGCCATTAATTAGCACACTGCATAATAAAGAAATAAATCTACCTCTAATACTGTCCTTTCTATAAAACAGCAAGAAGAACTGTCCACTCAGCTGAGGGCAATACCTTCTTTATGTCAAATATACCACTCCAGCTTCCCAATTAGCAGATTTATTGGACTTCAGTTATCTATCACTTGATAATCTTTCACAAATCTCCCTTTATCCTTATTTATAAATTCAGAAAGGTTTTTATCAAACATACAGGTCAATATCTTTGCAACGATTTTAATAACAATATTTAGCAATTACATGGGACTATATGCTCTTGCTTTTCTTGCAAATCCTGTTTTATAAGCTAAACACATTCCAAGATCACTACATTTTTAGAGGCGCCATCCACAGGGCCACTCTCTTTTAATCTTACCCAGTTAAAACAAAAGAAAAGCTATTAAGAATATGTAAGTCCATACTCTGGACACTAGCCAACACATCAGTAATTATTCCCCACCAAACCGACCTCAGGATCCTCTTGCAAAAACTTTATTAAAAGTCTTAGGTAGTAATACTTAAGAAATAACGTTGCATAGGCATTTCATATTTTGGAACTGCCATTTCCACCAAGGACTTGAAACCAGGCTTAGTAAAAAGGAAAAAAAAAACATTGTATCAGTAGCTAATATGCTCTTCCAGGTAGTGAAAAATATTCACAAAATAAAAAAGAGCTCTAGCTTTGAACTTTATAGTCAAGCTGCTTACATGCTAATGATTTGGTCAGCAAAATCATTTACTCATCATGGCAGAAGCATGTATTAAGAGGCTGGCAAATGTCTTATCCCTGCAGGGTTATCTGACTAAATATAGCCTTTCAAATGCACATGGCAATGCAGACAATCTCAGTAGCAAAATGTATGACAGGGAACCTAAATGCGCTTACAGAAGAATAGTTTCAAGAAACGTCTGTGATAGCTAGAGTAAAAAATAAAAAAATAAAAAAACTGTTGAAAGTACTAAACTGTGGAATGCAAGGATGGACTCATACAGTAAAAAAGAGATTAAAAATATTAGAAAAAAGTTTGGATTATCATAAAGAAGAATAGTGCCATTTGGGGAATAAGTGATATTCCACTGAAAATGATAAAGTAGTAGAAGGGCTGCAAGTTAGACGCCCTGGTATTAAAAGTAGGAGGTCTTGATGAAAAGTTTGAGTGGTTGTCAAAACAAGATGATGAACGTGAGAACACACATCAAGAATATATGCCAGGCCAGATGATGCCTAGAAAAACAGTGTTGCACACAAGGTATATGACAGTAGAATAACAGAAAACAACACATTGAATGTACAGGTCTATTCATGATTGTCGTAGATGCATTTGCAAAACAATTAGTAGAAGTCTTTTTATGAGCAGGAGTCTACTGCAAGCTATAATAATATAATAAGTAGACTGATAACATATTTGTTAGCAGGGAGTTACTAGAAAATATTGTCATAGATAATGGTGTAAAATTCACATTAATTTAACTGCAATGTTTTGTTAAAATTGAAAAGTCTACTTCACAAGTGCACAAAATCATCCTATAACCAAATGTTTAGCAAAAAGCTATGTTAAAACTTTCAATGTCAGTATGAAGAACTTGTGAAATGCAATGCCAGATGTCGAACAACAACATAAAACTGAACTAGTGGTCAGTCACCAGCCAATTTATTCCTGAACAGACATGTCAAAACAAGGCCTGACTGGAACAAACCAAATCGAGGTGCTGCTAATGTATTGTTATCACAGCTATACTATTCTCTATCATCTCATCTCATTTGGCTTACTTTTACCACTTTACTGCCTTTCTTTGGGCTGGTCAAACTCTTTTTCTTATCTTCCTATGTCCTAGATTTTAAACAAGTCTTTATAGTAGCAAATACTCTTACGTAAATTCTAGTACTCTATTCATACAGATGATACTGCACTGCATATGCCTCCCTGCATTCATATACAACCCATGTAATTGTTATTTTTAATTGAAAATATATGTCAGTGATGCAACTGATGTCAAGAATATCTGAATAATGGAACTGTTGCTCATGAATGAAACCATTTGTAAATGATGAAACAGTTTAAACAGTGCCTAGGATGTCAGTGTAATGGAGCTTTTCTCCCTGGGCTTCCAGTGAAAAAAGGCACTTCTCAGTCAGACTTTCCAGAAAACAAATGCCAATAAATAAATAAATAGAAATGGTACCACTGCAAATTTGAACATGTTAAGAATCCAAAGGAAAGGTCATTCTAAGAATCAGATATAGTGTACTTTTGAATATTTATGTATTCATTTCACACTTTATAACTGGGTAGATGCATAGGTCCATGGGCCCTCTTCAAGCACATCTTTGGCCATTACCACTAATACATTCAGCTTATGCAATAAAATACAATTATGTCTTATAGAAGGGGATGATAGGATATTATGGCATTGCTAAGTATATTACTTAGGATGCTGGCAGTGTTATTGCTTTACACTATGTACTTTAAAGTGCATCTTTCCAACAATGTAGTGTTCAGATAATAAAATGCACCCAAAGAGTACGCCTGTCCTCCTTATGCATGCTTTCTTATTAAATGTTTTGGTGCTACCAGCAGCTTATGTTATCAAATGTAATCAACAGGTGGCAAAGAGGTGCAACAGTTATAATTGCTGTCTGACAAAACATAGGTGTGCAGTTCCCCTTCCCCCTCCCTCTGTGCACACCATGCATATTTTCTATGCATTTTCATGAGGCGTGCCAGTCTTGCCACATCTCAAATAAATGCTGTTAAGTAAAATGATGATCATCCAAGTTTACTGCAGGTTTGCAGGTAGTGGGTGAGCATGTGTTCCACAGCTTACTAGTGTGCCTTCCAAGATCATTTCTTATTATTTTGCCTGTTGATTGCTGGGATGGGATTTGACTATCCAGCAAACTTGACTAGGGTAAAATCAGTGACAGAAAAATTAAGGAACTAGTCAACGGCCTAGTAATTGATGCAGATGCTCATCAGTTAATGGATTACCACATCCAAATATAAAGGTGGTGTGGTGCTGTGACTACTTCAGCTACATTTGCGTGAAGTCTTCTGTTAAAATCCAATGATTACCTTGTGGTACCGTACAAATGTTATCTGTTCCTCCAACAGGACATGGGTTAGCCATGTGGTAATAATTGACCAAAGCATTCAGGAAGGGAAAACGTGCATGGATATCAATCTATTGCCGTTAAATTTACTTTCACCTGTGGTGATTACTAACATTATTTATACACACATATATACATTTATGTACATTTGTATTTTTTTCGCTGAGCTTTATTGTATCTCTAAATGTCATGAAAATTAGACTTGAATATATCTATAAGGCATTTCACTGTATCAGAGTCTAATCGCACAATACTAACCTCTCTACACTTCTACAGTACTCCACCCTCATTACCCCTGCCCCAACCACCCTGATCTACCAGCTCTCACTCAACAAACTTTTCCTCTGTCAAAACCTGGTTCTCTGATAACCAAGTCATATTAAATCCAAAAAAATAAACAAACTCCTTCTCTTCCACCCTAAAACACTTGCTCAGCACAAAGCCACTTTCTCTATATCCTCTGTCAACAGCACCATTATTAAATCTGATCCCCATACTAAACTACTTGGAGTTATCATTGACAAATTAAAATTTGATATTCATATAAAACAAAGTACAAAAAAGACCCACCAAAAACCTGGACTTCTCTTTCGTAATCAGAAATTACTGTCACCATCCTCCAAACCCTCCCTTGCTCAAGCCCTACTCCTACCCTGCCTTCTTTATGCTGCCCCTGTCCTTACTCACGTTCAAACATCTCTTATCACTAAACTAAAGCTAACTTATAAAACAATTGCCAGCTTTGCCTCCAACCTTCCTTACAAATCACACCACTGTCTTGCCCTTAAGTCACTCCAATGGCCAGAATTCTCCAAACAGCTATTTATATCCTAGCTACATATTGTACACTCTAGCTTGTTCCTCCATCTCCAATTTAGTCGCCTTCTATAACCCCCCTCGTCACCTCCGCACTGCCAGGAAACACCTCCTTCAGTTATACAAACCCAACAAAAACATTGGCAAGACCCTTTACAAATACTCTGTAGCCTGTGTTTGGATCTCATGCTCTCTCAACACAAGACGCATTCAGCATAAATACCTGTTTAAGAAAGAACTTAAACGTTTTCTCCTGAAGACTTGGTCATGCCCTTGTCAACCCCCCACTTGAACTTCTCTCCTCTCTTCTCATCTTATCTGCTTTTCCCTGTCGACTGTTTTTACTCATTGTATTTGCTCTAGCAAACTGTATTCATACTGTACACTCCTTTGTGTAATATTCTCTAAACCTTTTAATTATTTGGCCTATGCTATACTGTTGTTCTCAAATTTTGGAAATTGTATTTAACTGTTATTTTACCCATGCATTGTACTGCTGTGCACACATGTTTGACTTGTACTATATTTCTGAGACCCTACTTTAATATTTTGTAAATATCATAATTACTTGTATTATTTCTGGAGCTTTTCTCCTCGGGTTTCCACTGAAAATGGGCCCCCTGGCTTAGCTGCACTAAATCAGTTAACAAATGTCAACAAATAAATAAATTAAAATTCACAGTAGTTTTAATCAAGATGATTTAGAACTAAAATATCCTAATAAGGGTCTTTATTACATATTCTTATAATAATTTGCCATTCAGTATTAGGTGATTCTTCTTCAACTGTGTGCTTTTTTAATTTACTTGTTAACCAGGTAAATTAACTGGTCATCAGGAACCACAGCCCAGGCCACAAGGGAAAGGGTGAATACAGTATATATGTGCACTTTACAGCGACTAACCATGCTGCATGTTCCTGGCAAGTGGAAGGTGGTAAAGGTAAAAACCCATACAGATACAGACAGAATGTACAAACTACATAGAGTCTGTGACTGTACTCTGATCCCTGGAGCTGTGAGGTAAACATGTTAATCACTGAGCCACTGTGATGCACCACCTGTGTGGCACTTTAAACAGTTGCATGTCCAGTGTGACAATAATGCAGATTGTCATTAAAATAAAACTACATGCAACTCATGAGTATAAAGTTATATGCCAAAGAAACTGGCAATCATTTGGTACAGCTTGTTCTAAATAAAGATTTAGAATGTCTCTTTTCTACTGAATGTAATGGAACTAATACAGCACACTCTTGGAGAATAACTTCAAACTGTCACAAGTATATTATGACTGTTAAGCCACTTTGTGGTATCTTTTGTTTGTAGCCTTTTAGAGTGAAATTGTCAGAATAGAAAAACAACACAGTACCTTTTCTTATGTTATATATTACGGCATGGACATACAAATATAATTGTGCATTGCATACATATTCCAATACATCCAAAGACATTTTCATTTAAGAGACAAATGATGGAAAGCTTTTAGTCAAATGTTAAACCCAAGGTAATAATTTTACTGTACACAACTAATAATTTTGATGGAACATTTCTGCTGATCTTTGGCATGAGAAGGATTTTTTAAAATACACAGAGGTTTTAGATGATAAAAGAAACATACAGAAGCAATACTGAAAAGCCACAGCTGGAATACCATGTTTGTTTCCATTTGCGGCAGTTCACTAACATCAAAGTGGTGATGTCCTCTTATATTTCATTTAGTACTAATGTAACTGACTACCGAAAGAAATCGAAGTGAGAATTTCTAAGTAGTTTCCTGGCAATTGAGACAGCAGACTCTTTCATCTGTTCTGTAACTGTGGCAGTGCATTGATTTAAACTCCTTCTGAGATTTCAAATGCTTTTATATTCGCTGCTCTCTCAGGCAGCTTTTTTTATTTCAAGTGATAAAATTCTAGCATTTAGCAGAATGCCATCTTGCTTCCCCTCAAGTGATGAAAGTTTGTTTCAGCTATGCTTGTAAATTGTGCTGCACTACTCTCCTATATAAAACTGCTCACCCAGAACATGGACTTTGACCTCAGTCAGCCGTAATTTGACCAGTGCAATAGAATTTAATAATGCTGAGCCTTCCAAATTTTGCTCTGAAAGACTATACATGGGAAAACATTTAGCTGCATTGGTGTAAAACATATAGAAGAGGTGGATGATTTAAAATGGCGCATTGTGAAATAGACTGTTATAAGAAATATTTCTTTAACTAAGGATTTAAGCTTAAAATTCAAGTTACATCTGCAGAGACAAATGATAAAAATACAACTTCAATGGCTAAGTAATTATATATTACTCATAAACTTTATACTTATTACATTTTAGCATTTTTTTCTTAGCCAGCACTACACACACACACGTATATATATATATATATATATA
Source organism: Protopterus annectens (assembly GCF_019279795.1). NCBI lineage: Eukaryota > Metazoa > Chordata > Ceratodontiformes > Protopteridae > Protopterus > Protopterus annectens. The sequence continues at coordinate 923,991,812 of NC_056744.1, forward strand.
TATATATATATATATATATATATATATATTGCTAAATAAACCACAGATCTCTTTGTACTATGCAACCATTATGGGGCCTCATAAATCTAAGAAACTGAATAAACCATGTCTTTTGCTGTGCCTTAAAGACATTCACTGGAGTTTAGTATGGAAACAGGATATTGTGCGATGCAAAAAAAATGAAAGCAGACAATTCGGTGCACATATCAGATGTACTGCAGAGTAATGAATACTGAAAAAAAAGAAACATAGTATAGTGTAGTTGTGTGGCTATATGTCATGTGTCTACCCCCTCAGCTGAGTGAGTAAAAATATTCAAATTTGCATTAAGGGAAGGGGAAGAGAAACAGAGAATAACTCACAATGGCATACCTGTCATATCCATATAAAATATCAGTAAAATTATATCGCACTAGCCATGAATACTGCTGACAACCTGCAGAAGTACATTCAAACAGTGCATAATAATGAGTAACTAAGAAACATGTTAACATAAAATTCAGTTACATGAACAGTCCAGAAATCAGATCAATAAAAATGAGCACAATATCTAAGCAGTTTACTATCACATTCCTGAAAATTATAATACAGAGACCATAGCATCAAATGTTCAAAACAATGAAGATCACAGTATTGAACTCCTGGACTTGTGCCCCACCCCCCGCAGGACACATGTTGTCATTCAGTTCTGAGTCCACACTCCTGCAGGATCCATGTCATCCTTCTTTCAAGGGTTAACACTGGTAGAGAGATTTAGCACTTGAGATTTTTTAAACATTGTGGTCTTCATTTTTTTTTCAACATTATGGTATGTGAATTATGATTTTTAAGATTGTGGGCTTCATTGTTAGGCAGCATAGGATGGTGGTTTGTAGGATGACATTGGTGATCAAGAAGAGGAGGATGAGTGTGAGGGCAGCACCAAGGATCAAATGGTGGAAACTGAAAAAAGGTAATTGTGAGGTGATGTTCAGGGAAGAGTTAAGACAGGCACTGGGTGGCAGTGAAGAGTTACCGAATAAATGGGTAACTACAGCAGAACTAGTAAGAGAGATGGCTAGAAGGGTGCTTGGTGTGACATCTGGAAAGAGGAAGGAGTACAAGGAGACCTGGTGGTGGAATGAAGAAGTATAGGAGAGTATACAGAGAAAGAGGTTGGCGAAGAAGAAGTGGGATTGTCAAAGAGATGAAGAAAGTAGACAAGAGTATAAGGAGATGAGGTGCATGGCAAAGAAAGAGGTGGTAAAGGCTAAGGATAAGGCGTATGAAGAGTTGTATAAAAGGTTGGACACTAAGGAGGGAAAAAAGGACCTGTACTGATTGGCTAGACAGAGGGACTGAGCTTGGAAAGATGTGCAGCAGGTAAGGGTGATAAAGGATAATGAGGGAAACGTACTCACAAGCGTGGAGAGTGTGTTGAGCAGATGGAAAGAGTACTTTGAGGGGTTGATGAATGAAGAGAGGGAGAGAAGGTTAGATGATGTGCGGATAGTGAATCAGAAAGTGCAGTGGATTAGTAAGGAGGAAGTAAGGATAGCTATGAAGAGGATGAAGAACGGAAAGGCTGTTGGTCCAGATGACATACCCGTGGAAACATGGAGGTGTTTAGGTGAAATGGCAGTGGAGTTTTTAACTAGATTGTTTAATGAAATCTTGGAAAGTGAGAGGATGCCTGAGGAATGGAGAAAAAGTGTTTTGGTACCTATTTTTAAGAATAAGGTTGATGTGCAGAGCTGTAGTAACTACAGAGGGATTAAACTGATCAGTCACAGCATGAAGTTATGGGAAAGAGTAGTGGAAGCTAGGTTAAGAAGGGAGGTGATGATTAGTGATCAGCAGTATGGTTTTATGCCAGGAAAGAGCATTACAGATGCAATGTTTGCACTGTGAGTGTTGCTGGAGAAGTACAGAGAACATCAGAAGGAGTTGCATTGTGTCTTTGTGGTAGAGAAAGCATATGACAGGGTGCCTAGAGAGGAGTTGTGGTATTGCATGAGGAAGTCGGGAGTGTCAGAGAAGTATGTAAGAGTGGTACAGGATATGTACAAGGGTAGTGTGACAGTGGTGAGTCTGCAGTGGGAGTGACGGATGTGTTTAAGGTGGAGGTGGGATTACATCAAGGATCGGCTCTGAGCCCTTTCTTATTTGCAATGTTGATGGACAGGTTGACAGATGAGATCAGACAGGAGTCCCCATGGACTATGATGCTTGCAGATGACATTGTGATCTGTAGTGAGAGTAGGGAACAGGTGGAGGAGACCCTGGAGAGGTGGAGATATGCTCTAGAGAGAAGAGGAATGAAGGTCAGCAGGACTAAGACAGAATATATGTGTGTGAATGAGAGGGAGGACAGAGGAATAGTGAGGATGCAGGGAGTAGAGCTGATGAAGGTGAATGAGTTTAAGTACTTGGGATCAACAGTGCAGAGTAATGGTGAGTGTGGAAGAGAAGTGAAGAAGAGAGTACAGGCAGGATGGAGTGGGTGGAGAAGAGTGTCAGGAGTGATTTGTGACAGACGAGTACCAGTAAGAGTGAAAGGGAAGGTCTCAATGAGGGTAGTGAGACCAGCTATGTTATACGGGTTGGAGACAGTGGCACTGACAAAAAGGCAGGAGTCAGAGCTTGACGTGACAGAGTTGAAGATGTTAAGATTTGCACTGGGTGTGACGAGGATGGACAGGATTAGGAATAAGTATATTAGAGGGTCAGCCCAGGTTGGAAGGTTTGGAGACAAAGCCAGAGAGGCAAGATTATGTTGGTTTGGACATGTGCTGAGGAGGGATGCAGAGTATATTGGGAAAAAGATGCTAAGGATGAAGCTGCCAGGTAACAGGAAAAGAGGAAGGCCTAAGATAAGGTTTATGGATGTGATGAGAGAGGACATGCAGGCAGTTGGTGTGACAGAGCAAGATGCAGAGGATAGGAAGAAATGGAAACAGTTGATCTGCTGTGGTGACCCCGAACGGAAGCAGCCAAAAGAAGAAGAAGATGATTGTGGGCTTCAAAACCGTGACAGTAAACCTATCTAAATAACACATTATATGAAATAGTCTTTGGCTATAAAATACATATAATGCAACAGTCCAGGAACCACTAAGCAAAATAGATTAGTAAAATAGAGCATGATACCCAGACAGTGAGTACTAACAAAAAGCAAACAAACTTCATTAATAGTCATAGAATAAGACTAATGACAGATTAATGAAATAAAATGCTGAGCAATAAGACATGCTCATCTTCTAAAGGGCCAAAGCATAACATACTACAATGCATGCAAATGCAACAAAATACAAAGTCTGCAACGTACGCAAATGCAACAAAACACAAAGTCTGCAATGCACACAAATGCAAGAACATACAAAGTCTGCAACACATGCAAATGCAAGAAAATACAAAGTCTGCAATGCATACAAATGCAAGAAAGTACAACGTCTGCAACACATGCAAATGCAAGAAAATACAAAGTCTGCAATGCATGCAAATGCAAGAAAATACAAAGTCTGCAACGCATGCAAATGCAAGAATATACAAAGTCTGCAATGCACGCAAATGCAAGAAAATACAAAGTCTGCAAAGCATGCAAATGCAACAAAATACAAAGTCTGCAACGCATGCAAATGCAAGAAAATACAAAGTCAATTGCACATAAACATAAAACACAAGCATAAATCTACACAGGTATAGGAATGCATGCCACATAGAATACAGGCAACAATACAGTAGAAGATCTACATCAGGATTTCTTGTCAACTTTAAGTACAAATGACAATTAACATGACCACACATAATGCATACAGAATGGAAAAGTGTGGGGGGAGCTCGTCCAGAGTAAAGAACTACCATTAGGACATTTATCAATACAATAATAAAGTATAAGTGTCATGAGCTTTACAGTCTGTCTATAAATTCATAAAGTCATTGAAAGAAACAAAATATGCTGATACACTTTTCAATAACTCTCAACTTGCTTGTTTAAGCAGAATTATAGACAGCATTGTAGAAAATAACGCACATGTTTTGGACGCAAAGCATCCTAATACAAATAGTGCAAGCAAATACTAAGGTGGTCTGCATAGCCCAAGTTACAATGCACAGAAGGATAAAAGCCCTGCATGAAACCATTGCGCAAAGGAGCCTGTGCAAAACAAATGAAAAATGAAGGGACCAAAGGTGACAGCAAAAAAAGTTAGATGACTTAGTGAAATGAAGTTACTGGAAAAGGATACTGGACCTTCCTGAGCAATTCAAATGAAGACATACTGCTATTTTCACTGCATATGAAATCAACAAATGGGCTAAATTGCAGTTTAATCTGAAAATAGAATATGTCTACAGAGCCTGACCTAAGTCTTCTAATGTAGCAGCATTTTCTCATTGCATTCTTAAACTTCCATGAAAAAGAGCTGTCTTACTTTGGCAAGACAATTGCAACTCTGTAAAGGCTGGTCCAAGATCATATATCTAGGTTCTACAAGAGCGGTACAAACTGTGTTCTGTTACAGTACAGCAAAGGAATGAATGTTATAAGCCTTCTGCCTAAATCAGATGAGGGGCTTCATAGGGTCCAGCAGTTTTTTCACAGCAGAGGCAATAGCACAGTGTCAAAGTGCACTGTCATCCCATCTTTCTATGCCCAGGATTAACGAGAATGTTGGAAGTCAAGCAGAGAGCATGGAATGTTACCCTCACTTCTATGATGTTCCCTGGTTGATGGGGAAAAAATCTATGTTAAAAGAGCAGTAGCACTGCAAAGAAGGATTTCCTTCTCTCATCTATACCAATAAATAGTTATTTTTATACTTTCAAGAAAGAATCAAAGCATAACTGCTTGACAGCTAAAGGTGGCTAAAGCCACATAAACTATGGGCTAGGCGAACCTATAAGTCACCCAAAGAAACTGGGGCTTGTCAATCTTCCAGAAAGGAAGACTTTCTGGACATTCAGCTGAATGAGCAAATCACAATAGCCACTGCAGATAAACGTATGGAAACACCTGAATGAAACCTGCTTCTCAGAGCTTGCACTAAGCAATCATGTACTTAAGGATTAGGCTTACCATTAACGCCTGACTATAGATATGGGCAATGTCCTGCAGTGCAACAAAGGAGCACACCTTCGTTGTTCCACTATCTTTCCCTATCAACATGTTAGTAAAGTTGCATGTGGATCTCTTGTAAATTTATGCTTACCAGTCTTTTGTACAAATGCTGGCATTTCCCTCAATCACTACTATATCAGGATGATGAAACCTGGCAGAGGTCTTCCCATGCTCTGTGGTAATATGACAGGACTGAGTGGTGTCGTGTGAGTACTATGCGACAGAAGGAACAGGCCACAATGTGTGACAAAAGTATTTCAAGGAGATTGCAGCACAAATAGTTCAGCAATAGGATGCAGCCATGCCAGTACGCTGATGCATATGCAACAGTACACTGATGCATATGCAACAGTACACTGATGCATATGCAACAGTACGCTGATGGATATCCAACAGTACGCTGATGCATATCCAACAGTACGCTGATGCATATCCAACAGTACGCTGATGCATATCCAACAGTACGCTGATGCATATCCAACAGTACGCTGATGCATATCCAACAGTACACTGATGCATATCCAACAGCAAGTAATCCCAGTGGTGAATAACTCTGCCCACCCCCAGTATATACAGCCTCATTTGGGAACATCAGTCAGCCAGAGGCACAGAGTGCCACATCCTGTGTTATCATGAACAGTATCACTGAGCATGGCTTCTCTATACACTAGCTGTGAAGCATAGGAGTTGCTGGGGTTATCTCCTATTTTTTTCTCTCTGGGGGGCAGTGACTGTATCCGTAAATGGGGATTTTCTTAAACGTTGTTAGACACCCTGCAACTTAAACTTTGTATTCTCATTTAACAATCAGTAAGGCTGAACATGCAGCAGTATGCAGTGAGATACTGGCTTTATATGCAAAGATGAGGTTGATATTCTTGGTACCTTAATGCTCAAGTTGAAAATAAGCTGAGACTTTCTCAGTATTACATCTGCAATAAGATATTACTTGTTATAATAACTTACAGTAAAATGTTATAGGTTAAGTTTTTTATGCATCTTGCCAAATATATATTAGTTTCCTTTATAACTCATGCATATAGTATTGTAGTTGACTTATCATAACTGGTTTTGCCCTGTGGTTGCCAGCAAAACCTAATTTTAATGTTGACTGAGGTAAACTTCAAGTAAACTGTGCAGCATAGTTATGTAGTAGACCTCCAGCACAGTCTACATGCCCTCTCAACTGCTGATTTCCAAAAGAACTCACATACATTTGCAGAGAGTGTGTGTGTGTGTGTGTGTGTGCACATGCCTTGTGATGGCCTGATCCTCAATTCAAGATTAATTATCAATCTTATCCCCATTATTTTACCAGAAGAGGAATGGGTCCCATGCAGTACTGAAATGGATAAAGATGGTATCTGTGAATGAATGAACTAAACAGTGGTTATCATATTAACTTAGATATTTCTTGTGTTGATCATATTTTACACAGCACAATTTTATTTTTTATGTAGTATAAATAAACTGCAACTCTAGATACCTCTAAACCCCTCTCAACTGTCCAGATTTTGCACAGAATGTTCAGATTTTTGCTTCATATTTTTGGTCTGTTTTCCTTAAAATTTCTGCTTTTCTGGTAAATCACTGACACTTGAAGTCACTAACTAATGAAAGACATTTGAGATTCCGATTTCATACCCTTCAGAAAATGCATGCTAACACAAATATGTTATTCTAGCAACTTTCTTAGTTTATAAGAGCAAAAATACTAAATTTGTCCTAATATTAGGCCTTTGTCCCCCACACTATTTTTTGCCTTTGACCAGATTTCTTGTGAAATATGCCATAAATAGATCGTCTTTAATCTTTATGTACACATTTTAAAAGTGCCTCTGCCAGAATTGGGAGGGGTGTTCCAGTAATTCAGATGTTTTCTTGGTGAAAGGTTTATAAATTATTTAAAGGTTGTTTCTTTCGGCCATTTTGTATTACAAACTCCTATGAGAAGAATGGAAGTTCTGTACTGCTCTTATATGTAATATCTGGGATTCCTCTGAAACATAAGGGACAAAACATTCATATTTTGATATATTATCTTCATGGAAAAAGCTGCTGACAACTGGTACCTTTGACCACTTCGAAACTTAAGTGAAATAAGTGTTAAGTGTCTGGTGGAATTATGTGAGCAGAGTCTCTTGGAAGTATGGTGTCATTTTCCTATTTAAGACATGAAAGCAAGGCTATGTTGTGTGCAATTTAATATTGTTACCCTGAGACACCCCAGGGGATAGATGCACTATTTTCACATATTATTTGTTGCTCTGACAAACACAGCTTACATTAATTTTACATTGTATAAAAGACAACAACAACATTCTGTCATAGAGTTTATACTATAAATTTTACAAGCCCGTTTTACCAATTATTGTGAGGGATCTTCTTCAGTGTTCATATTACTTTCCTCACTGTGCAGCTTGCATCCTAGTTTTTTCACTTATAGCTACTATATTAAGCTTCAAGTCCAGATCAGGGATGAATATAGTATCTGAAGTTTTTATGCTAGTTGTTTCATGTACTTTTTGCTCTTACAGTCTTAACAGTGAAGTGTTGTATCACTTGCTGGAGGGAACTGAAGTTCAAGCAGGTTGTTATTTTGTCTACAGTGTTTGGTCATTCTGTACCCAGTCTGCAGTAGAGACACTTATTGCCTCATTCTCCATCATGCCTGCAGATTGTGTATGTTTCTCTGTCACTGGGGGCTTTTACAGAAAACATTTTATTACCTTACGACTACTGGTGTTCACAAGGCTGGTCTGTCTGTCTATGTAAATTGATGGAATGAGTACCCCTCCTTTAATGAGCAAATGAACATTGGGGTAAAGTAAATAACAGGATATTAATCCTGGGAGGTGTGCATCATTGGTTTTCCATTAAAAAATAAACACAAGATTTTAGAAAGGTTACAGCTGGTTAGTATAATCAACCTCAATTTGAAGATAAAGTTGGAACACGGTGAAGCAAACAGCATCTTTGTTTAATTTTTTTTTTTTTTAGTTAGTATGGTCTTGTATGAGTTTTTCTGGCTTTCACAAGTGGGTCAGTTGTAATGCGGTGAACAAAAAAGACAAACTCTATAAAGGCACATGTGCTTTTCCTATGGCTGAGAATTTGTATTTATTTTAAGAGAGGTTATAAATGAGGATGAGGGGAATCATGTACTTTTATGAATAAGTTATTTTTTTGTGTGGCATTAACATTAAAATCTTATTAGACAACGGTGGTTGAAAAAGTATTCTATTAAGAGGAACAACTTTGCTTCTGCAAGTTAAGCTTCATCTGATTTTTTTCCTTTAATTGGAATTTTCCCTACATCATTGAAAAGCTAATTGCTTACAATGTAACAAAATGGGAGGTTTCATTCTAATCTTCATTCTAATCAAAAAGATATGATGAGAGTACCTTGTTGACGACTTGGCATAGGGTGGGCTTGGGTGCTGGAAATTACTTGGCTGCAGTTAGTTCTATAAAACAGATAACAGACAACCAGCGCTTGGAAAGGTCTATCATCCTATTCAGAATGAGTTAGGGATCATTAATGTATTTTTCCATAAGTTGCAATTCAGAGTCCTTGAGTACAATTTCAAATTTATATAGGGGAGAGAGTGAGTGGAATTTAAATGTACAACTTTTTCAGTGCTAGAAAGATGCGATCGATATACCAAAGCATCCCTTGCTCTTGGGCTGTGGATTAAAACCCTAACTCTGTATAGTACATAAGGATTAAACCTCTCCTCCTGTATAAAATAGTTTAGGTCTCTCTCCACTGAGACAGAAACTCAAAAGAGACCAGCAGCACAAAGTCCTTACCTGTATAAGTGAATGAACTTTTTCAAGCTGTTACATAAATGTCATCTTGTTTGTGTTCAGCCAGCCTTCTTTCACCCTCACTCCTTGACTAAGTCTAAGATGCTAGCAAGGGTACAAACTCTATGTTCTTTACTCTTCCATCCTCACATAAGCTTTGCCAAAGATCACAAAACAGATAACCAGTGTGTACCATAACCACTGCAAATCAAATGCACAAGACAGTAATGATGTTGCTACTCAACAGCAGCAAGGCTTCTGATGCACGTGGACAGTAGTTTTGTTTGCTATACTGGAAGTCACACGTTCTATGAAGAGCTTCTTTTCTTGGATCATGACCATCTCGGCATTACTGTCTATGGCATGAAAAACAATCTCAGCAATCATTAAGCTGTCCAGGGTACACAGCAAAGTTATTCAGTACTCAGCCCCGTACACCCCCCTCCCCCCCCAACACACACATTCCTCATTCTTGCTCTCAAACCTCAGTCTTGTAGTCTGCAGAATAAGGATGGGGAACAATTTTTTAGGCCCCTTGGTGTTGCCACTGCTCAGCTTTACACAAGAGAACCATAGGTAGTGTTACACAAAATCTGGGGAGCACTGGTTTTGTGTAACCCTCATTAATCTGAGAATCAATAGAGATGAATCTATTATGGTGTATTTAAAAATGGGAGGAAGGAGCCAAACTCAACACTGAAGTAATGCTTTTTTACTAACTCAATGCTTAATTTAATCCAGCTTTTTAGTTGCACTGTTGACTGAAAATCAGTAAAAGGTTTCCTGGCCATTCACATCAAACCTTGATATGATATTAGTCACATATTCTGTGCATAAAACATGGTTAATAAGACATATGAATTTTCTTAACTGCTTAAGTAATGTTTTTTTAATCTAAGTTACTTTTATTGATTTAATAATGAGATAAAATAGCATTTGATGAGAAGTGCATTAACAGTGACAAACAATACATTGCTTACATAGCTTTCAACTGCAAAGATCAGGATGTCAGGCACATGCATATTATTACACCAAGGCTGCCTTAGGTGAGCATTACACATACAACTGTTTGAGGAAAGGCAATTAATTAAACATATTTGAACTTAAGTAACACTGTTTTTTATATTATGTTGTTCACTGAAATGCTATTCCCTGTGTATACTAACAGTACTGACTAGTTATTCTACAGTTTATTTTTCTATCACTAAACTTTATCTGCTCCTTTTACAGATTCTTTTCTGTGTGTGTGTGTGTGTGTGTGTGTGTGTGTGTGTGTGTGTGTGTGTGTGTGTGTGAGTGCATTTCAGGAATGTACCATGCAATGAGTATAAGAACCTGTCATAATCATCATTTTGGTCTCTCCTGTGAACTACAGAAACACTAAATAGCTACTGTGTTTTGATATCACCGATATGCATGAAACACAGAATCCTGAATGTTTACTTGCTGTGCCTTGGGCAGTGCAACATTGCTTCTTGACAAGCAGATTTAGGGAAAGCTGTTGCATCTTGAAAGTTGTTGCCAGACCCTAGAGATGCACATGCTATCCCAAATCCTAGATCAAATAGGATTCTGAATTTTCATGCACTGCATAAGGTTTGATTCCGTGCTTTTTTAAGCACTGTACCCTCCACACATCTTTTCCAGTTAATTTGCTAGCCATATTTGAACTGATGTTATCAAACGTGCAGTCAGATACATACAGCGAACTTTATTAGTTCGCTGCGTTAAAAGAGCTGTATCAGACAGGATCTCCTATCTTCCCTTTCTGCACTGCTGCAATGGTAAAAGCTATCCCAGAGAACTTTTGTAACCTCTCATTGCTTTATGCCTTTCTTGAGTCTGTCGTCTGCTGAATCCCTGTGATTATTTCCTAAAATCCATTTATTTTCCATTCTTGTGGCTGTATGATGCAACCAAAAAATGTACATATACACATTTTTTTCATTAAGGCGACGATAACTGCAGCTGAAAAAACAATTTTTTTAATAAAATAAATGCTCAACATTTTAGGCTTTTCTGTACTTTTACTGACAAACATTAAATAGGCTGATTTGATGGGAACATCCAACTAACGGAAATCGATTGCTTTCTAGGAAGTACTGAGAGTGTGGAATTAATATACTTAAGTAAGGGCTATCAGGGGAATAGCCACCCTTCAAAAAAAATCTAGGGATGCATAATTTTTCAAAAAGTTGTCCTCTCAGTGAAATGTCTTGTGCTAGAATGGATGAAACCAAAATAATTGCATTCTATTGGTTACATTTCTTACTACCCAGGTTGTTTGATAAAACAAACTAAAGACTATTCCAAAAACAAAACTCAAAAACTTTGAAATATATGTAAAACATATATATAAAGAGGCATCAACTGCAGAAAAAATTATTTTACGTGAAATGTGGGAAGCAGTCCTTGCTACTTCAATTGTTAATGAGAACAGAGAGATGTAGTGTAAAGGAGGCTAGCATAAATGATAAATGGTCTGCAAGAAACCCGGCATAACTGATGAGGAAGAGTCTTAGCAATAGAAGGAAGAAGAACTACAGGACAGAGAAACATGTTAAGTGCCTCAAAGAGGGCTTATATAACAAAAGGCTTTATATTTGCATTCTACGGATGTCTTTACCTTCTCTACATGATTGGCACAGGACTCTTGCATGTGAGCAAAAAATTCAGTTTCAAAATACAAACTGGGTGCCTCAGGCTACACAAGATAAAAAAAAATGTTTCATGGAGACAGAGCAAATGACTGGATCAGCCTTTCTGAAAAAGCAGTAAGATTAAAAGTAGTAAATAAATTGAATGATGAACAGAATCTGATCAAATTACCCTTTAAAAGACTAAGGGGAGTAATACCCTATTTAGATGAGCAGTGTCTGCAGCTGACATAATAATTTAAAGGGTGATAAGGCAGGACACAAGGCTTTTAACTGATATCAAAGCCTGTATTGAATTGGAAAAAGAAATACACTCTGTAGTACTGTTCCAGAAAGTCATTCATAATACTTTGTATACTCCCCTATACAAAGTAAAATATATAAAATACAAGTATGCAAATCAAAGATGCCTATTCCAGTTCTTCAAAATTGGGCTTTTAGTAACTACTGTACATACACCAACAATGTTCACTTCCTGTTCATTGTATACATTTCAATAGTTAATTAACAGCGGTTTTGCTGATAAGGTTAGCTTCTGATTCAGGATACCCTCCAGTGAGTCACTTCACCATTATGACAAAATCTCATGAATGCCACCAGACCACTAGTTTAACAAATGTGTGACCTAAACACAAAAAAGTTGTAAATAACCATGGGTTTATATAATGCAAGGGTTTATACTTGCATTCTACAGATATTTATACTCTCCCTACATTCCTTGGCATAGGGATCTTTATTTTCTGCATGTTGAGTTCATGACCAGATTTAAGCCTGAAAGCTTGCAATGAGATATGAACTCAGACCACTGGAATCAGATACCAGATTACTTAGCATTATACTATGGAACCACATGACGACAGGTGAGTTTCACAGATTCCAACCATGACTATCATTACATAATAGGATAGTGATGTTCATCTTACCCCTCAACTGAGATAAAGAGGACAGCATGAATCTTGCAGTTCTATTTTTGGATAATAGGACAGTTACTGTCATCTGGCATATGAACTGAAACAGAAATGCAGCTCAGCTTTGTTAATTAAATAAACAAAGAAAAAAAAAGGAATTGTGGCCAGCAAGCAGTGACCAAGAGCTTTATTCAATTTACAGAATTTGCATTTTACTTACAACACTTCATTAGACTCTATAAAACATTAACAACTGAACTTTAAGCATCCAAAAATAATGGCGTGAGCAGCGCATGATTTGTTAAAAAGCCATTTAGCAAAAGTATACATTTACAAAAAAGATATAACAGTATTAAAGTGAACTGCAATAGAATGCTAAAAAGAAATTATTGCTGGTGTCTTAACACATCCAAAATTTAAATGGTTATTTTTGACAGGAAGCACAGAAGCACTCAATTAGAGCTGCCTGAAATTTTTTTTATAGCACAGGCAGAACCTCTAGAAAACTGGGTGCTCATATCTACACGCACAATTACAGAGCTAGGATGGAAAATAAGGCAAATACCTTGTATAGACATGCTCAAGTTTAAACTATGTTTGGAAGGATCTTTTTTTTTTCTACTGATGAGGCCTCAGGGTTAAGAGTTTTTCAAAGTTCAGATTAGTGAGGTCTGACATAATATGCTTCATAGACTGCTCTACATAGTTTGGTGAGACATACGAGTCAGGGTCCATGGGTGGGCCACCATTGTGTAATACATCAAAGTAGCTTTATCCTCACGGGAAAACCTAACCTATTCAAAACACAGATGCAGAAATTTGGTTGTTTACAAACAAAATAGCCGATTGTGAAGATGCCACTTCCCGGTAACTATTATCAATTCTATGGCTGGCACATGTCAGGGAAAAATGACTCTCTCCCTATCCCAACACTTTACAGAACCTAATTTCCATTAAGTAAAGAGCATTTAGTGAAAATTCTAAGAAAATCTTATGACTAGAAGTGCAAACAGCTTTACCAATAGAATGATACTATTAATATGGCAGCAGAATCCTTTTAAATCCTTCCAAGCAAATGGCAACTACACAAACAGCATAAATTGGAGGAGTTGGAGTAATGTGCAGTCAGAAAAGAAATTTTGTGTTGCAATACCTGTATCTGAATTTCATTTATATACATTAATTGGTGAGTGGGTCCCTCGAGTATTGGCACACATTTATAATATATGCCATTTTGTATGATGAAGGAGTTATTTTTAAAATACTATATCTTTCAGTTTCAGCAGTAGGCAGCATTCCATTCACTTTTCTAAGATCCCAACAAACAATATTAAAAACATGGTACTAGATGGTCGATGATGGGGATGGTTTACCTTAAGGTAGTAGCTGTATATGGAAGTGAAGACCTACAATGATATGTGACAGATGAGGAAAAGGGGAAGAAGACAAATATCAGTTCTATAGACAATGAAAGCAGAAGGAAGAAAGTGGAAGTTTTGTGGATAGACCTTTAACTACAACCAAAAAGGAGTACATGTTCATAAGAAAAAAGTTAAATCATCTAAGAAAAAATTGATGAGCAGTACAAATAGATTAATTTGCATGACATGAACTAAAATATCACAACTTCAAGGGAGAAGAAGTAAAATGGTATGGAGTAGGTGATCATTTATTGGTTTTGTACAATGGGTTTAAGAAGGTAGAGACTAACAGAGGCTATATATATATATATATATATATATATATATATATATATATATATATATATACATATATATATCTATATATATATATATATATGGTTCCACTTTATAATATCGAAATACTGAAATCTCGAATTTCAGTTTCTCGAGACCATAAAGTCGAATTTTTAAAAATCGCAAAACTCCATAACCACAAATCTGGAAATGTCAAATTCATGGTTATGGTGTTCTGGTATTTGTCACAGGATGTAGTGTGTGCAGCATGTACGGTTTAGTCTGTGGATTTAGCTGGTATATAAGGTAAGTGATTATTTTGTTAGGGTTTTAGGTATCTGAGTGTACGTGAGTGTGTTTGGAAGTTTTATGTGTGGGCTAAGGTAGGCAGGTAAAAGTATGAGTGTTTAAGTGTTGAAAGTGGTGGTGTTTGCATATTTGTGATGTGTGTGCGAGGGTACTGTAGAGTGTCTAGTGGTGAGTTTATTGTCTTTTTCTGTTTGATGCGATCTCGGAGTTAGTATATATAAGTAGGGGGTGCAGAGGGGCTTGCCCTCTTGTTTATATGTAGTGTAGGTTTGTTGCATTGTGTTTGTGTGTCTTTTGTTTTTTTATTTGTTGCAGTGTGGGTAGAATGGTGTATGTGTTGTGTGGTGTATGGTGTGTTTATGTTCGCAATTTTGTGTTTCACGGTTTTGGGGTTTCGGGATTTCAAGCATTCTACTTTATGATCTCAAGATACTGAAATTTGAGATTTCAGTATTTCGAGATTATAAAGTGGAACCTATAGATCATATTATACAGGAAGAAAAGATAAACAGAATACAAAGCAATGACTGCTACTGCAAAATGGCAAACATGTCTTACTAGTTTAAATACAAGAAAACAATGGAAAACAGAGATGCAGTATAGGATTGCATCATAACAAATGCTAAAAGAATACGTCATAACTTCATTTAAGTACTCTCTCTCTTTGGCATTTTCCTATCCTTACAGAAAACAATATTTTTCTATAAGGTAATAGTAAAGTCTTTTTGACCCATGGTGTGAAGGACAGCAGACATGTGGTACACCATGACAAATAGAATGTGACTGCTTAAGGTGATGCACATCACCTAGTAACAGAGATTTCAAAAGAAACAGCCTATAAAAATCTAAAATACAGAATTTTTTTAGAAAATTTAAATGAATGACTATAACAATTGATAGTGCAGGATCAATACCACTGAATAATTTAAAAACTCAACAGCAGAGTATTGCCTGAGGCATATACATTTGAAAAATGTTTAAAAATTTACTCAAGACATAAATACATAAAAGGTATTATAAAATGTCTTAATCAAAAATTAGAAAACAGTTCAAAAATATTATTTCCAGTTTAAACAGTTGGTAAACATGATAGTAAATCCCAGTCTACAGAAATCTGGTATATTAAACCTACTGCAGTACAGTGATATAACACCTCAATACATTAACAAAATTATATCCACCAATAACACATTTTGAAATTAAATTGGGAGATTACATTTTATAAGCAGGAAAAGTGGAAGGCTCTGATGAATTATTAGCTGAAATCTTTAGGAAATTTGGTAAACATCCATTAACTTTTCTTATAGAAAGGGTAAAAAAACTACTAAAAATAACATTTCCTCATTCATGGAAACATTTTGATAGTAAGTGAAGTTCATAAGAAAATATTTTTACAGACCAATATTGCTGCCAAATGT
Source organism: Protopterus annectens (assembly GCF_019279795.1). NCBI lineage: Eukaryota > Metazoa > Chordata > Ceratodontiformes > Protopteridae > Protopterus > Protopterus annectens. The sequence goes on from NC_056744.1 coordinate 924,007,709, forward strand.
AGACTGTTTGTTAAGATTTTTGCAGGTAGGCTTAAACTTATTGCAGCACATATCACTTATCCAGTCCACTGTAATTTTATTAAAGGCAGATAGATTCAAGACAATATTCAAATAATTATGTCTTCAGAAGGGGTTGCAAATAATACCAAATAAAGAAGAATACTGTACAGCTTTCACAAAGAAACAGATTTTGTTACTTTAAATTGGAAAACAACTGTTTTATTTTTAGTCTGTAAATGTATACTAATAGAAGAACAGATAGAAGTTATACATGCAATTTATGCTGATTCTTTGGCAACTCTTAAAGTGGTACCATATATTTTATGCTACTGTTCAACAAAAAGAGGTCTAAATAGGGTTTTATTTCTTCTGTATTCTCTGCACTGTTTACTGAACCCTTGGCAGTGTATATTAGAGAAAGTGTAGTAAAAAACATATTTGATCCTAAAGTAAATCTCTACTACAAAGTTTTTATTTGAAGATTATTTTGATAGATGTGAAGTTCACTGATATAGCATTGTTAACCCTTTTATACCTGTTAATGCTATTTTCAAACACTTGGGGTTTCATTTTATCAATAGAGTGATTTATTTTATTTTGTAAAGAACCTTCTTATAAAATAAAAATTTCATATAAAACTGGACCAAGATTATTTTATTTAATGAAGAGAAAACAGCAACCAAAATTAATGCAATTCCTTTAATTAAAATCCACTCAGTTAGTGCTTTCATCCCTTACAGAGAGGTCATTAGACTGAAGTGGAACTAAACACAAAGTAACTTAAATGCTGTGTTAGTCATGTGGCACTCCTATCACATGACTAGTGCCTCAAACATTTCCTTTTAAGGTAAATTTTAAACTTCTCAGTTATTCAAACCTAGGAATTGGTTGTTGTTTCTTTCTTCAGTTTTTACTTTATATAATAACCTTTTTCTGCTTTGGGAAATCCTTGGTGTGATAAATTTTTAAAGTTCCAAAAAAATGGATTTGTTATTGTGGTAAACCAAGTTGGAAGTAACCCAGTACCAAACAATAAAAAACAGAAACTTCAACTTAGGAAATGCCATCTGTTTATTAAAATGCAGGATATAACATGCAACTGCAAAGCTTTTGGGTGATGCCTTTCAAGCACTGATTAAGGCTATCACCCAAAAGCTTTGTCATTACTACACAGCAACTGAAAATTCACTGCCATTTGGAAAAAGTAGTGAAAAATTCCTTATCTCTTAAACAATAAAACATTTTGTAAATGAACAAATTTGCTTTACTATTGTACATTTTTTGATCCTGACAAGCTTTGAATACACCACACGAATACCAGCCAACCTACTCACTATACAGATCAAAACAATGTTATAACAAACCTGGAATATTTGCAGTCGTCTTCCTAAAAAGGAACACATCACTGCACTAACATGAAAAGGCTGGTTTGAACTTTTTTATTTGAGAGCACCTCCCTACTTAAAGATAACTGAGGGCATAATAAGTGCCCTGTCCTGTTGTCAGCCATTCTGTTATACAAATTTTGGGGGGGTATTAGCATAAACCCCCAATGGGTGGTTTTTAAATCTTGAATGCATCCTGGCATCTCCATCTTCTCAGCATATGCTGCCAGGTTTTGGAACAACCACCCTTTCAAATATCAAATAAGTAAAAAAATTGCATTTTTACAAAAAGAAAGAATAGTTGTGTAAAATCTTACCATAACCATAGATGTCCTTCTTTTCTATGTTGCAGTATTCTTTACATATGGGTAGTAGTCTGACCTGACGTCCGGCTAGTATACAACAGCTTTTAGCTACTGTAAGTATGTGGGACATTGCATGTTTGTTCTGATAATGTCAGCCATAAAAGGATGTACACATATACAATCTTCAGAACTTTACTGCCTTCATTTGGAAGGCTGACTCCAACGTTGGTTTGCAGTCAGATTCTGTGTGTTGCTGCCAGCTTCAGATAAGTGCCCCATTGGGGATTTATTTCCTTGCTACTGCTTTTTGTTATTAGTTTATGTCATCCAGGAAGGGCAAGTGTAGGTGTGGAAGGCAGATTCCACATAAAGATAGCCAAAACCTTTGTCTTTTCTGCTTAGGGCCTAGTCATGACTATCAATCCTGTTCCATTTACCAGGCTTTTGTGCCTAAGACACTGCATAGCCGATATTTGATTTAAATCTCTATCTGGAGAATCAGCAGCTTAAATGTCTAGCTAAAGACATAATGGAGAGCTCCAGGGTCCTCGGCTGAGCCAAGTTTGAAGAGGAAAGCTAGAAAACCTAGACCTGAATCCTCTTCGGCTACGTCTTTTACCTCCGAAGTATCCCTTGAGGTCAGTGCAGACTCAGTGGTACTCTTGGAGGTTGGGTCTGGTTCCTTAGCGGGGTACCTCATGGGAAGTCACTAAGGAATATGATCTTGGCACTTCCTCAGAGGCACGGCAGACATCTGTTTTTTGGGGGGATGGGGTAACCAAGACTTGTTGTGGTTGAGGATCCCAGAGACGTTCCTACCGCTTCTACTAGGGATCTACCTCATGCTACTCCAGACATCATATGACATCTAAAATCATGCCTCACTACAGCATGATTATTCAGATGCAAAAATACTATTACATGATGCTGGGCTTTCTTGCCTGGCAACCTCTAATTATTGCTTTAAATAACCCACTCATCTCTTAGTACTCTGATACACTGCCCACATTGCCAGAAGTTATAACCTCTCTCCCAGATTATACTCCTAATCACATGATAGGCAGCTCATGTCTTACCACATATAGTTTTGCTACTTCAAGAGACACTTTTTGTTTTCTCTTCTATTGATCTTTTATCATGAACAGCATTTTTCTTTCCAGTTTGTGTATGAGTTTTCCTCTCTCATCTCCATCATTCTTCTTAAGGTTATTAGTGGCCTTCCTAATCTATTATATATATATATATATATATATATATATATATATATATATATATATATATATATATATATATATATACACACACACACACACACACACACACACGTATATATATATATATATATATATAATGTGTGTGTGTGTGTGTGTGTGTGTGTGTGGGAAACCCTCGGTCCATGCCCTTTCCCACTGACATCCTTATTTCTGTTTATTACCATTATCACATCCTTTTATTCCAATGTCAAACCTTTCCACAGCTGTAGACCCCCTCTCTTTCATAATATCCCTTATCCTTTTCTCTAATTTCCTCCTTTACTACCCTCACTATCTTCTCAAAGTCTACTCTCTTACTTCACTGCTATATACACACTTTCAATACTTGTCCCCTTGTCATATAGCATTCTGTAATTGTCTTTGTAAAGAGGTATTTATCTGCTCTTATAGTTTGTGTATTTTTTCTGTTAAATACAAATCATTCATTACTGTATGCAACATCATACTAGAGCACAGCACCATTTGCACAGTTATCACCAAATACATAATTTATTCTACTATACAGATACTATAAAAGATGATGTGCATATTATGAACAACTCTAAGTTTAGTATAGTACTTACAGGAATGCAGTTATGTAGACTGTTACCTTATGTGCCGCAGTAGTTGTTAGATAATTTTTTTACATTGATACATCAACTGTTGTGACATCTTGCCATTAGCTAAACTGTAACTAATTTCATCTGTGAGGAGCTTTTCTTTCTGGTTCACCCCTAAAAGTGTGCAGCGCCCATTTGGACCTTTCCACTCAACAAATCCATAAAAACAATCAATCAATAAAAATTTAATAGTGTTCTGTTATTCCTAAACTGACTGTAGTTATGACTAAAATATATGAAAGTAATTACTCATTTAAAGCATTTATGCATCGCACTTTAAGAAAACCAGGGGAATTCCCAATAAAGTACATACACCAAAAATAAATAAACAAAACTGCATGCTTATTTGGTTATCACAAATAAATTACTGAAATATGCTGATAGTAACTTGACCACTTATTATTGGAAATAGGTTCATAGGTTGGTACTAGGCTATCAGCCCTAGGGCCTATACAAGCCTAGCCATAACAATTCCCTGGCTATTTCTTCCCACATTATTTACTTTCCTGGACCCCTGTCTAGCAGGGCAACTGACGTGATCCCTGGGGTGAATTTCCTTTCTCCCATTCAATTGTCAAGGTTCCTCTTGAAGAGGTCCAAAGAGGCACTCTGCTTGACATGTATGGGCAATCTATTCCAGAGTCTGGGGAGTCTCTGGGTCAGGAACCTATCCCTCCAGCATGTTTTGTTTATTGTGATGACAAGGTTTAGATCCCTGGAGCGTAGCTCTGAGGGATTGGGATTTCTTTAAGTGTAGCATGTCCAACAGCTCTGGGTTTGACATGGCCTTGTATGTTAAGCAGAGATCGCCTCTGAGTAGACGATATGCGACAGAGTATAGCTGGAGTTTTTTTTAAGGCAGTCAGCGTAGGGCATCTGCTTTAGGCCTGTGATTCTTTTAGTGAGGTATTTCTGAGGCCTTTCCAGTTGTTGCAGATGTCTTGAGAGGTACATACCAAATGGGGCATTGTATTCTATAATGGGTCTAATGAGGGATGAGTACAGTGGGACAATGACCTCCTTTTTTCTGGATGAAAAGCCCTTCATGATGAGGTGTGCCACATAGAAGGATTTCCTGACTGTTGTGGCAATGTGGTTATCGAAGGTGAGACCACTGTCCATCCACCTGTGTCCCTAAGTCTCTTATCACACTTTCTGTGTTTAGTGTACTGCCACCTATATGGTAATTCATGGATACATGTTTTTTCCCAAAGGGGATAACAATACATTTCTTGGCATTGAGCTTGAGCCCATGGCTCCGGCACCAAGCATCTGTTTCTGTAAGGCCCTTTTGTAGAGTATCCACATCATTTGGGGATTCAATAATGGCTCCCAGTTTGCAGTCATCTGCAAACTTTGTTAGCCAAAGTCCCTTAGTGTTGACCTGTACTTCAGAGAAGTAGATGCCAAACAAGAGCGGCCCCAGGACTGAACCCTGAGGTACTCCACTTGTCACTTGTCTGGAGCTGGATTTGGAGTCGGCTACTTTTACAGTGTGGGTTCTATCAGTAAGCCATTTAGCAACCCATTGGGTGACATAGGGATTAAATAGATTTCAACAGGTACTGATTTAGAGCTAATGCAGAATATAAATGAATCGCTAAATCTCTTGCTATTACTACTTCTGCACCACTTTGGTGACAATTTATGGAAAAAAGATTTATATCAGATTCTTCTTGTCCCTCAGAGAACATCAATAATGTAAAAAAAATCACAATTTAATTGTCATCAATATTTCAAATAAATTAAAACCATGTGGGCTCACATTATAGTTGTTCCTGTCTTCATTCATATTTTTCCTTAATTTCTTATTTAAGAAATGATCTGCCTCACCAAAGAGATCACCTGTCCCTTTCAATTTATTTCAGTTCATTCTAGTTTTAGATCTCAAGGTCAACTACATGTACAAACAGACTGATTTTTTATCTTTATTGTTCCTTGGTATTATTATTTCTAAAGTGTTTCATTTCTTCTTTGTTCCTAAGTTTTGCCTTAGTGACAACATTAAAGTTATTTTAGGACCCGAACCATCAATAGTTTATAGTAGAGGGAACAACATAAAGGGTATACTTGAAAGAGAAATCAACACTGGAAGAAAATCTTGTATGAAGAAATGTGCCATGTGTAAATATTGTAGATATATAAATGAGGGGCCATATTTATGTGTTTATGGTTTTAAATATACAATTCCACGTCCAGGGATATGTAACTGCAATACCAAAAATATTGTTTATGTTGCTTCATGCACTTCATGTGATGGATTTTATGTGGGTAAAACCATTAGGAGGTTGCGTGATAGAATTTCAGAACATCTGAGATGTATTAATAGAAAGGATGAAAACAATGCACTTTTTTACATTCAAAAATCTGTAAGAATTTTAAGAAGTTTACATTCTTTATTATAAGCCGGGTAACCATGGGTGAAAGGGGTTATGATATTAACAACAAGGTTGGAGCTCTAGAGACAACCTGACAATTAAGATTAAATGCCCAGATGTTGCCTGGCTTAAATGATGCTATTTCTCTGATGCCCATTTTAAAATTAAAGTCAAATCAAGTGTAACTGAAAAATATTTTATTTTAATAGTTATTATGGTGAATAGAGTTTGGTAAATACCATTAGGTTTAAAATGTTAATGGAAGACACTTTTTAGTGTAACCATGTAGATGTACTACAAGTTAAGGGTTACAATAGTAGTAATAGGTTGAACATCTTGCCTATAAATTTGTATGTGTGCTTTTTTTAAAACAACACAACTGTTTCAAGTCAGTTTTAACTTTGATATGAACAAATTTTTTTTTTAACATTACAGTGTTTTCGTTTTTAAATTGTAGGTGTAGAAAAGGTGAAAAATAAGTATAAAAAGAGATGAAAATAATATATATATATATATATATATATATATATATATATATATATATATATATATATATTTATACATTTTTTTCACTAGACATGAATTGAGCTTATTATTGAAGTTAGTTAAATTATGTGGTGATGTAATCAATTAACCAATTAAATGTTTGTATATAATGTACTGTGGATGTTAAACCAAATGACTCCGAAGACGCCAGTGGTTTGTAGCCTGGTGAAAGCGCTTAGTCGTTTGGTAATTCTGAGTTTGTTGGCATATTAAAAGTGGAAGACCATCGATTTTTTCTCTGGTGACTGTTTTTTATTATTTTTATGTATACATTATAAATACTTCACTAAACTTCAGTACTAACTATGGTAAATGACTGTTAGGATTCTGTCATTAATTATTACTGATGAGCAAAATCAATCATAGATTTTTTTTAGGTCTAGTGTAATGCAAGATAATGAAAACTTCTGTGCATCTTGCAAAGAGCATCAAAAGATGCCAACACTTCCTTGGTTCAGAGGTCTGGTGCTTCCTGTGCCAACTACTGAACTCCCAATTGAGAGGTTAGTCGTAGATCTAGAAGGTCCATTAGAAAGTCAACGCATTTTAGTGTCCACTGACTATGCCAAAAAGCTTCCTGAAGCAGTACTTTCATGAAAACACAAAGCTAAGACAACAGCCTCAGGCTTAGTGTTTCTTTTCTCCAGGATAGGCTTCTCAAATAAATATTCCAAAACCAGGAAACACCATTTATTTCCAGAATCATGCACCTGATTTACCATTTATTATAATATAACAGCTAAGAACTTTACTGTGTCCTGCTCATACTGATGGGTTCGCAGAGTGTTTAATAAAAGTTTGAAGTCTATGCTAAACAAGGTCATAGAAGAAGTAGATGACAAGAAGTGAGCTTGTTATGTTTCTACCTCTCTTTTGCAGTAAGAAAAATAACTTGGCCTTCAAAAGGATTCTTCATTGTGGTACTATACAGTAGCTAGTCTCATGGCTTGCTGGACATAGCAAGCAGAGTTGAGAGGAGGAGACAAACCCATTTAAATCTGTGGCAGAAAACCTTATAAACTTGCAAGCAAATTAGAACAGTTATGACAATTAATGAACATATGCAAAGGAGACGAGATGTAATAGACAGTATACAACAAAAACAGAGTTGAGGAGACTGAAACAAGGGGACAGTGTTAGTATAATTTCCTTCTGTTGAAAATAAGTTGCTAGTAAGATGGCAAGAATCCTTTAATGTTGTAGGCAAAATTTTATTTAAGTAAGTTTGTTTACTGGTAAAGTCTGACTATGCCATACAAGGCCCCCTTTTCAGTAGAGGCCTTGGAAGAAAAGCTCCAGCAATACACATTAAATAGAATAATTTACAGAAATAAGAATATACTACCCTTGCCCCCTCCCTGCAAGAAAATACACAGTAACATTATTATCAAAAGAAATGGATGTTAAAAGGTATTCAGAGGTCATAAAAGCAGGAAAATAAAAATAATAAAATATGGAGTGGATAGTAAAGGTTGTTGGGAAGACAGGTACTGTTTGGTTTTATGATCATGTAAAATGAAGGGAATGATGGAGTCAGTATAAGAGTGGAAGATAACAGAATAGGACAATGTGTAAAAAAGGAGGGAAAGGGGAAGGGAGTAGCAGTGAAACGTTATGGGAGTTGTAGAGCGAGGACGAATCTGAATATTAAATGGGTGGAAATATAAGCAGAAAAAAAGTAATGAAGAAGGGCTGTATCGCTGTGAATGTCATATGGGTGTGAGTGAGTAAGGGTTGAAGAACAGATATGGAGAAGTTAGCCTGCAGAGAGGAACAAGAATGGAGCCTGGAATGGTGCAGAGAATCATTTAGTTGAAGTTTGAATGTAATAGCGGATGATATTAGTCTAATATGAATAGGGAGAGAATCCCAGATCTTAGTTACGTAAGCTCAGTAGGAGTCATAGAAGAACTTGGGTAATTTATTCAGAGTGACAAGACTTGTATCTAAGGAGTACAGTGCCTAGGAGGAGATTTCCATTTTTTCAAGCAAGCCGAGTAGGTTGTGAGCAAGTTTAATTTGTGAGGGGATGAGGTCGTGTGGTGGTATGAGCCAGTTCAATTTTTTTTCCTGAGAGCTTAAGCAAAGATGAGTTTGATTGTTATCATGTTAGTCTTATTTTTTATTTGTGACTTGTTAATATGTGTAAGAACACAAAATACATAGAATAGAGAGGAGATAGAATGTTGCTGTGGTTTTATGACAGTGTTCGGTTAGAAGGTAGGATGTCCTGTAAAGCCGTCCCATGTTTTCATGTTCTCTAACTGCGTTTTGAATGTGTTTGTCAAATTTGATTACCATGAGTAATGCCTAGTAGTTTTGTTTTAGAGATTTATCTCTAGCAGACCATTTTGAGTGGAGATTATAATATAGGTAAGACTTAGAGTAAATAGCATTAATTAATTTTATTAGGATTAAGGTATAGGTCAGAATCAGAAAACCAAATCTCGATGGCAGTAAATCATTCTTGTGTGATAGATTGCAGTGTGGGTAACATGGATGCTAAGCAGATGAGAGCAGCATCATCTGTGTATTGAGTAACAGAAGCATGAGATAAAGCAGAGGTAGGCTTGATTATGAAGAAATTAAATAGAAGAGGACCACACATAGAGCCTTGTAGGATAACAATGAACACTGAAAGATAAGAAGAGAAGACAGAGTGCCACTTGACTGTTTGTGCGTGACTTTTGAGATAGTCAACCAATTTAGAGTAGGACAGGAGACGTTTAAGGATGTGAGACTATGGAGTAATTTAGGGTGACAGAGTATCAAAGGCTTTGGAGAGGACTAAGAAGATGGAAGACATAAGTTTGTTTTCATTTCTTTAAGTGCTGATTGTATTGAGGATGGATAGTGGGACTGTGGTTGTACAATGCCTGGGACAGAAACCATGTTGTTTAGAAGAGAAAAAAATACTTGATAGGAGGTAATGGAGGGTCGTGCTTATAGCTATACCCTTTCAGAGTCTTAGAAAGGTGAGAGAAAATAATGATATGGCAATATTTGGAAATTTCTATAGATCTGCCCCATTTGTGCAAGGGAAAAATAAAATTTTGTTTCCATAATGTAGGGACATACATTTCATTTATAATGTGGTTTATTAGGAAGGATATGTGATAAGCAAAATGTTTTACTGACATATTTAAGTATTCAGTAGGACATTTGTCGGCAGATGGAGAAGGTGCCTTGAGCTTAATGAGAATTTTTTGGTTAGTTGTCATTGCGAATTATTTTAATTTGAAAAGGGAGATGTTAATTAAACTCAGGAGGAGAGGGCAGCTGAAAATGATGTTAGTGGTGTTCAATCAGATCAGCAACTGTACTTATCAATAGGAGAGCTAAATATGAATGTTGTCTCTTGATCTGAAAAACTGGGGAAGGGGCTGAGTTCAGATGTTCTTCTTCCTGTCTTTGAGAAATAACTGATGTTGGCCCAGAAGGATTTAAGATCAGAGATGACAGAATCCTGAAGGAAGATGTAATAGTTTAATTTAATGGTCAGGATACACTTTTAGAGAGGTTACAAACATCTTCATAAGTTTGGTATGAGACAGGGTTCCTTATCAGTGAGCATGTTTTCCATGCTTTGTCTTCATGGTGTACTACTTGTCTAGTATCAGACTTTAGCAAGGGGGCAGGAATATACTAAATTATTTTCCTTCTGACCAGTGCTAAATCATTAAAGATATTAAAAGGATGAAGTTAAAAATATCAACTGCTTGGTTAAGTGGCAGAAAATTAAGGGGAGTCCAGTTATATTTTGATAAGGCAGTGACAAGTACAGTTGGATTAAAACATTTTTGTATTTCTAGCATAGCTGTATTGGATGGTTTTGGGTTTATTAATCCACTGTTAAATGACAAATATGGGCTAATGATCACTTAAAGTGTCGGGGGGGGGGACGGTACTTCTGTCTGTTATTATGTTAGGAGAAAGGTTAAAAATCCAGTCTAGGGTAGTGTACTTGTCAGTTAGTTTATTGAAACTGGTGTGGGAGGAGATTAGTTGTATAAAGCCATATAGGCTGATTATTGTGGAGATGGTTAAAGTTTCCTAGTATGAGAGTTTTTTGTATAATTTTTTCTGATATCCAAGAAAGAAAGTTTTCTACAATAGTAAGATTTTGCTGCTGGGAGGAATATATACATTTTTGGTCAATATGTTTTAGAAGAGTGACTATTCATTTGTTTGGGTGGTCAGCTTTTATGACATTGCAACCAAGGAGCAGAAACAAACAAAGTAAACTACAAAATACAGCAAAATGAAAAGAGAAAACCAAAACAGATTTATAACAATAATTTATAATGATGGTGGGAAGCTAAAGATTCAGTAGTCAGCCATGGAGCTGAGATGGACACCAATAAGATGATATCAGGGAATTCCATCTCTGCTGTTTAAATAACCAAAGAATTGATTACAGGTCCAGAAAAAAAAGATACAATAGAGCTAGTAATAAGAAACATTCTTATTTTTTGTTTTTTCTGAGCTAATGAGAAAAATTAATGTTGTTTGTCTTTTCGGCTTTTCCCGGTTAGGGGTTGCCACAGTGGAACGCCGGACAGCTAATGACTGACAGTCGATTTTTATGGTGCCAAGTTGCCAGCCCGATGCCCAACCTTCAGCGAAGGCACGCTCATTCACGCATGTCTTTCGGAGGCCACTCGACCGTAGGGAGGACATGCAGACTCCACACAGAAGGCACTCCAGCCAAGAATTGAACAGGAGAACATCTTGCTGTGAGGTAACAATGGTACCGCTGTACCACCGTGGATAATTAATACATTGTATTTATTTTATTTTACATTTGTTAACTGGGGGTGTCTGACTGAGCCGAAAAGGCCCTTTTTCAGCAGAGGTCTGGGGAGAAAAGCTCCACACAGAAAAATAATTACAGATACATTTAGATATTTAGAAATGATCAGTACACACACAAATTACAATAGACATGTTTTTACAGTGATATGCAGCACATCAACAGTTACAGTGGAGAGAAGAAACAAGAAAACATTAATTTAAAAATAAAGGTAATTAACAGATTTTGTGGTGTACAGCTGAAATTTGGAACATAGGTAGAATACATACATAGTACAAAGGTACAGTACATACATTGTACATTAGCTAGTGTTTGTACTAGCTAACTATTATCAAGTACTCTAGGCTTAGTATGTGTACCTTATCTGCTTTCACTAGCCTGGGGAGCAGTCATTGCACTGCCAACTTTGCTTGAGATGTTGCCTAATGAGGTTTTTAAAGGAGGCTTTGGACGCTATGTTTTGTATGCTAGTGAGGTGAGAGGTCCATTTTTTAGCCACTGAACTACTATATAGTGTGTCTGCAAAGCTATTACAGCTGTTGGTGACTTCTAGTAGTAGTTTGCTTGATGATCTAAGAGGCCTTTTGGCTGAGTGATGTTGTACGAGGTTTTTGAAGGCAGGACACATATTGGGGAGGTAATAGAGTGACAGGCAGAGCTGATTGTAGGTTAGGAGGTTGGGCAGTTCAAGCCAGTGGAGCTGGGTCAAAGCAGAAGAGTGATGAGTTCTATATGAGCAATTTGCAGCAAAGCGAGCAATTCTGTTCTAGCAGGCTTCCATTTTGCTTAGTTCAGTTTTGTTGAGATTCGTCAGAATGGGAGATGCACAGAGTAGGGTGGAGAGAAGCTGTGAGCGAGCAATGGCTGATCTTCTGTTGTTAGTAAGAAATGGTTTGATATGGTAGAGTGATCCCAGTTTGGCATGTACTTTTTTAATAGTTAAGTTGAGATGACTATCAAATTTTAGGTGGGAGTCTATGGTTATACCCAATAGCTTAGCCTGTGCCACTGGAGCAATTGGAGTAGCATCTGTGGAGTAGATAGTAAATTGACTGTTATCAGTTAGAACTGGTTATAATCATAAGCTGAGTTTTCTTTGGATTGAGGATAAGCTGGGCAACATCAGAGAATGCAAGTTGAGTTGTTTGCAGGAGGGTGGGATATTTTGTGCAGCACAGATTAAGGTAGTATCATCTGCATACTGAATGATAGATACATGCTATGTGGAGGTATGGAGGTCATTTGTGAAGACCGTGAATAGTTCTTAAGATAGAACCCTGTGGGACTCCTATAGTTATGGGCAGCTGAGGAGTGAGCGAATTTTCCCATTTCACAGCCTGGTGCCTGTCAGTTAAGTAGCTTTGGAACCAGGTAAGAGTGGAATTTGATAGGAGATATTGGTTTAGTTTGTTTAGCAGGATTTGGTGTGGGACTGTGTCAAATGCTTTGGACATATCCAAAAAAAGAGTTGACACCTGCAGGCCTTTGTTTTTGAGACGGTTTATTATGTCTGTGAAGCAGAGGAGGGCTGTAATGGGCAGGTCTGAAACCATGTTGGGTAGGTGACAGGATGTTGTTGTGTAGGAGATATTTTAGCACCTGGGTATGGATGCATTTTTCTAGGATTTTGGCCAGGGGGAAGAGTATAGCAATGGGTCTATAGTTATTAAGTTCAGTGGAGGTCCAGCCTTTATGTATGGGTGTAACATAGGATATTTTCTAGAGTTTGGGCATGTAATTTTTAACAACTGATCTGTTTATGAGAGTGGAGATTGGGTTAGCAATAGCATCTGCTGTGAGTTTCAAGAAATAGCTGGGGAGTAGGTCGGCTGCTGTTGACAAGGTTTTTAGTTTGGAAAGCATGCTTTTGATTGAGGTGGTGGAAACTGTTTTGAGGGTAAAGCTTTTATTAGTATTATTTGTGTTGGGGGGATAGTGAGATTGGAACTGTCCTGTGATACTAAGGAAATAATTGAGTTCACATAGTGGGAGCTGAATTGTGTTTCAATGGGAACTTTAGTATCAGGGGTGGTTGGTTTGGAGGTAGCCTTTTGGGTGGATTTTAGTAGCTGGTTTACATTTTTCCAAAAGTATTGTGGGTTGCTTTGGTATTTAGTTTGCAATGTCATGTAGTAGGATTTTTTTGCCCAGCCTAATGCATTTTTTTGCACGGTTGCGCCGTTCTTGGTACTTACTTAGGCTTTGTGTTTCTTTTGTTTTTTTTGATAGTAAAGCCAGGCAGCATCTCTGGACTTGAAGATTTGTTTGGTTTCTTTACTGATCCAGGGGTTTGTAGAGGTTCTAACCTTGATTTTGCACAATGGAGCAACAGTGTCTAGGTGTTGTGGAAATGTTCTGTTGAAATATGCTACAGCCTGGTCAAGTGGGAGGTTTTTTTTTTGGGGGGGGGGGGTCCAGTCAGTTATAGAGTAGACTACTGAGGACCTCAGGAGAGAATTTTTTTTGTGTTTCTAGTCGATTTATAGTTAGTGGTTTTGCATAGGCTTGTTCTACTACGTATAAGGTATATTATATTGTGGTCACTTAAGGTATTTGGGAGTCTGCCTTTGTGGGGATACAATGTGGGGTTGTTAGTTAGGACCCAATCAAGGATGGATTCTCTTTTAGATTTTTTTATCACATCTAGTTGGAATTTGGACTAGCTGCTGGTAGCCATGGAGATTTATTAGATTACTTGGTGGTTCTGATATACACATGAGCCAATCTAGGTTGAAATCCCCCAGAATAAGGGTTTCTTGAGAGTATGTGGAAGAACACCAGGATAAGAAGTCTTCAAGGCTAGCAGGTGTATTACCAGGTGGAATATAGACCACAACCGTGGTAATGATCTTTTTAGGGTGAAGTTGAAGCTGTGAGATAAGTGTGTCCCAGTCACAGGGGGAGGGGAGGAGTTTGGTATTTGACGTAAAGTTAAGTTGGACTTATACAGTAAGGCAATTCCACCCCCTTTATGAAGTGGTCTGTCTTGTCTAATGAAAAAAATAAAACAATAAGTGAAGTAAAAAATGCTTAAACTATGAGTTATTGAAAGTATCACGTAAATGGAATAATCCAGTTGTACTAGTCGCTAAGCTAGATGTTGCCGTAAGACTTTGTAATGATTTCCTAAAACTGAATATTTATCCAGATTTGACAATTATTCAATACAAAGAATGTATCACATATAGGAAAGGGAAGACTTCTGACCACTCTACATTCAAAGGTATAACACCAGATTCCCTCTCACCCCTGAAGTCAAAGAGAAAGCAACATCCTCTACTCATGTTCTTTTTCATTATTCTGTTTTAACCTTTGGATTTCAAGGAGCTCCTTGTTCTTTACAGAGGCTGATGAATACAATTCTGAAACATCATGGCAGGTACCTAGCAGTATATCTTGAATTCCTTGAAATTATGCAACCTCATTCAAGAATTTGTTCAGAAGATTTGGAGCCAAAGTTATTCAAAGGCAGGTACTGCTGGACTGTTTAATTAAAAAAAAAACAGGACTTAACAGTTAATGCAGCTAAAAATAAGCAGTCAAAAAACTGGTCTGCTCCCAGTAACAAATGTCAAGTGAAAGCCTTCCTAGGACTAGCAGGCAACTACTGACAATTATTGTCCAACTTTGCCACCTCAGTCTGTTCTCCAACAGACCTTACAAATGGTAGGGCAAATAGGGTGGACTGCAGTAGCAGATGAGAATATTAATTGACTAAAGGCTGATTATATTTGAGGCCTGTAGGTTCCTAGAATATAGCATAGTATAATGAAACAAGTATTCTCATCCTATCTTGACTTCACTAAACTCCACTTTGTCTACTGCAATATATCAGACGTGGGATCAAAAAGCTGTTATCTCATGAAGGATGGGTCTATATTATATCATCGAACTATGAATAATCGACCCAATGTAAGCAAAAACTTACAATCTCGAAAGCTCAGAAAAAACAAAAAAGGGAAAAAAAATTGAAATAATACATAAAGTGGAGGGCTTCACCCCCCACAACCTCCCTACTGAAATATACCAACTCCGAGATCGCACTACAGTGCTGAAAACGACAAAGTAACGGAAGCGGCCAAGCAAATTCTTTTCCTGGAAGAGAATTTGCTTAAAAGCCACTTCGCTATTTTGCCTTTTCGTTGTTTTAAGCTCGACCAAGATGCATTCGATAGAATGCGTCTTCAGTCATCTAATAGGAACCCTGAAGGATGTGGTGAGAAACACCCATCCTGCCACCTACTCAGGAAGCTAAGTAAAGCTTAGAAAAGATGATATGTCAGAGAGAAAGAATGCCTTTCTACTAAGCGTGCACCGACATCTTCACCTTATTACCTATATGGACATAGCTTTATTTTGGTAAATGCATCCCTATGGTGGCTGCACAAGCAAAAAGATGTAAATACCAAATAGAGTTTGTGGGCTTTTTCACTGTAGCCTTTTTATTTCACCATTGAACTAAGGCCTGGCAGCAGCTACAAGATTGTGCAAGGTATTACTGGGGTTCTATTCTGGAGGTAAGTCTTTGTGGCAAAGTGGCTTTTTCTCATATAACTGCTGTGTACAGACTACATAATATGGTAAGAATTTAAAAGTTACATGTTGCATCTATATGTTATCTGTATTGTAAGATTATAACCAGGTCCCAGTGGCCTATTGGATAAGGCATTACCCTCCAAATCCAGGGATTGTGTGTTTGAATCCCATCTGGGGTGGTATAATTTTGAAACAAGTAGAGTTTTTTTTTTTACCTTCCATAAGGGTACAGAAAATTTCTGAGCAGCGTTTTTTGGCTAGGCTTGTAAAGGTTTTCAGACTGCTTGCCTAGTACTTACCTATGAACTTATCACAGCATAGTTTAATGTAAATCACCTGGGGAAATGCTGTTAAAAGCAGGGTTGAAAGCCCACATGGTCAGAGACATCTGTATCTCACAGAGAGATGCTTCAAGGCAAAAAGTGGAGGTTCTTGGTAGTTTTTGACCGAAAGCAGTTGTAAAAGCACCAGAAGAATTATTGGAAATCCTGTAAATTTAACGCAAGGACCACCAGGGACTTGCCTGTGGATATACCTGTGATTTTCAAGACTGCTTGACATAAGATGAATTATGGAGTTTGAACTACAATGACTTTGTGTTCCACTGAGAAACTCTAAAAGTGGATTAAAGTTGAACTGCAAATGACCTAAAGAACTGAACTATGACAGAAGACCAGAATTATGTTAAACTCAACTGTGCTTGTTTCCACTACAGATAAAATACCTTTAAACTAAAGAAGTGTCTCCCTTGCATTATACTTGTTTCAATACATTTTACGCATATATACAAACTTGCATAATGTACGTATTAGAGTAGGCAGTTGTTTAATTTTGACAGACATGACAATTTATGCCCATATTTGACAAAGCACCCCACCCTACTCTGCAATGAAGATGCCTAAACATATAACCTTCCCATGCAGACAGGGATTAAGAGGGGTCTAAACTCAGATGCATACAAACAGATTTTGTCCTTAAAGTTCACAACATAAAACCTCTAATACTTCATGTAGCCCTAAAACAGCCATTTATGTCAAAGCACTGCACCTATTAACCAGACTAAGGGAAAAACGAGAGGATCCAGCATTTAATGGACAACAATAATTATTAATAAAAATATGTCGCCATAATATAATGACAAAAATGTTGGTAAAAGGCCTTGACAATCAACCTAAAGTATCTTATTACAGGAAGAATAAGCTTGGGGAACTTTTAGAAGCAGTGTGTGACAATAAAAAATGACATTTACTTAATCATGTAGGAGATTTAATTGCAGTGTGTATTCTGTTGGAAATTATGCAAAATCATTCAAGAATTTATGATGGCATTTCTTGCATCTTCTGTGAATATAAAGCAGTTTACTAAATGAAGTAGATATAACACTGTTTACATGATGAAATTTGTACGTCCACTTATATAATCCAATAGAATTAAACTTTTCTTCAAAGAATGTAAAATGAAGAATGCATATGCTAAATGCAAAATTTAACCTGATATGCTAATGTGGCTGCATCTTGTAGTAACAGAAATGCATTTGTTGGTTACCTTTGAATGTAAAAGTGCAATCCACCTTTCAAAAAAGAATAGAAATGTATAACTATGCATTATTTAATGCAATAGATTACATGATACTTCTGATTACCTGTCACTCCTGAAATGAAGAAAAAATGTTTTATAGCATTTTAATTAATGCTTTCATTTAGGTCATGCTAACACTTTGGGGGGGGTATCCATATTATGTGTGCACTCAGCAATGAGTGTCAGCCAATTACTGTTGCTGTCAAAGAGCACATTAAATAATGTGCTATCAGTACCTTAGCTATGACAGGGTGAGATTGGCGGCTGCTCTGGGCGCCAGCTATTAAGGGCAGGGTCAATAGACATATCTCTTTGTAATAATTAAATATACACATAAGCTTTCTCTTTCAGGCTGTACACTGTCAGACTGATCAGTATGCAGCAAAATAAGCAATATAGTGTGGATTCAGGATTTGGGACTCTGAATGCCAGTAAAAGATGGAGAAGGAAGAATTAAAAAAATGCATTAACTATTGTACAGAAACTGATGCAATGGGTACCTGCCAGCATTTGAAAGTTTGGATTGTGAACCTTGACAACTCTGGACATGCTACAGATTATATACTCTACTATGGTATTTTGGGATTTGTCCAACTGCTTGCGCCTTTAGACAGAACATACAGAAGCTATTTGATTTTTGGCTAGTTCTGGTTTTGTGTGGTTTCTGAGAACTATCCCTGTCTAGCTAGTTTCCCTTCCATTGGAAACTTCTAAAATTTACTTACTTATTAGTTTTTGTACTGCTGGACTACCTGGCACTTCATTGTGTTGAGCTAAACAATATTAAGGGGAGGGTACACTGATCAGAGGAAAATTTGTTTATAAAGAAAGAAAAAAACAGTGGTGCAGAGATGGAAGATGTTGAGCCAGTTTTGAAATTAAAACTTCTCACAGAGAACCAGGCTTATATGCTGACACCTGTGCCAATCAAGAGTGAAAATAGAATGAGTGGGTCAACAAGGTCAAAAGCATGAGTAAGAGCAATGAAAGTAATTCCTGAGAGGATTTCTTTCTCCATGTTCAGTATGATTTCATTAGTGTGGGTCCAGAATGCATGCATTACTTCCCCCTTCCCAAAAATGATGCTACATCTGCAATAGGAGGGGATGATTTTGTAGATGTGATGATGGTTGTTGTATATGAATGAATAAGCTGCATCATAAAGACGATGTTCTTATGACGAGAACATGAAGATATTACAGCCACAGCTCAGTTCTTAAGTCTGAGCTCATCATCTAAATAGTCTGTGAATTATATACCTGTGATTCAAACTCCAGTTTGCTCACAACAGAGAAAATATTAGGTGACAAAGCTGGAGAAGAAGAATCTTATCAAAAGGCATTCATGGACAAGGAAACTGTCCTAGAGGTCCTGTTTTTCAAATGATTACTCCCCATCAGTCAAGGATTCAATCCAAGTCTGCTGCTAAATTGTTAACTGCTGGCACAGATTCCTAAGGAAGGAGAGGTAAAGATACATATCAGTGTACCAAATACTATCTACCAAAAGAAGCATGTACAATATAAAAAAAGGACCAAAAACTAAATCCATTATTCCTTCAAATGTGAGCGTGTGTCCACAGGAAGAATTTACTCCAAAAACTATTGTCTACATTTGTTTAGATAGATAGGAGGCAAACCAGAGCAGGATAATCCCGGTGATGTCAATGCAGCGAAAAATGTGATCTAATCCAAGAGTACACTGTGTTATATCATAGGATCATAGGAGGACACTAGTCTAATGGCCCTGGGACCCTTACAAGCTTAGCCAAAAGTTTAGCCCCCAAAAGGAAACCTCAATCATAGCCTGTCACCCTTGTCAATGAGGGACACAGGTGGAACCCCTGGGAAAAATTTGTGGTTACCCATCCACTCATCAAGGTTGTGCTTGAAGAGGGTCAGCGAGGTACTCTGTTTGACATGTATGGGAAGTTTATTCCAGAGACAGGGCAGCCTCTGGGAGACAATCCTATCTCTCCAGTAGGTTTTGTTAATGTAGCATAATAGATTTAAGCCTTCTGAGCAGGTAATGCGTGAGGAGTTAGACCTATGGATATGGAGCATCTCTAGTAGGACAGGGTCTGAGATTGCCTTGTAGGCAAGACACATATCACCTCTGAGCAATCTGTACAATACCACGGAGAGTGATACTGGTTTGAGCCTACCACAGAGGACAGGTGTCGGAGGCCATGGATTCTCTTTGTGAGGCATTTCTTTGGCCTTTCGAGCTGGTGCAGGTCTTTGGAGAGGTACATACAAACGGGGTGTTATACTCAATTATTGGCCTAATAAGGGAGGAGTACAGAGATGTAATAACCTCCTTTTTCTGGATGTAATCCCTTTACTTATGAGATGAACCAAGTAAAAGGCTTTTCTGACCACTGCAGCCACATGAGGATCGAATGAGAGATTGTTGTCAACCTGTGTTCCCGGTCTCCCACCACAAGTTGTGTGCTTAGGGATTACCATTGATGTGGTAATCAGTAGGGGCCATGTTTTTTCTGAATGGTATGATAATACTTTTTTTTGCATTTAACTTAAGGCTGTGACTTTGGCACCAGTCATTTGTTGCTGTGAGACCCTCTTGTAGTATGTTAACATCATTTGGGGAGTCAATGACAGCAATCAACTTACAGTTGTCTGTAAATCTTGTCAGCCACAGACCTTTTATCTTTGCCTGGACCTCTGAGAAGTAGATGCCAAACAGCAGGGGTACCAGCACAGATCCCTGGGGAGCACCACTAGTGACAAGTCTGCTGTCAGAGGTGGAGGTGCTTATTCTGACATTGTGGGTCCTATAGGTGAGCCAGTTGGCCATCCACCTGATGAGGCAGTGTTTTACATCAAGTTGTGCTAGCTTTTCGATGATGCCAGAGTGGGGGATTATGTCAAAGACTTTGGACAAGTCAAGGTAAGCTGTTATGCACTGACTTTCCCTCATCCAGTGCCTTGGTGACAGTCTTAAAGAAGTCAACCAGGTTCAACAGGCAAAATCTTCCCTTGACAAATCCGAACTGGGTGGGGTCAAGTGCTTGGAGATTCCCTATGTCCTTGTTTTTGAGATCCATGATAATATGCTCCATGGCTTTATAGATCAGACTTCTCAAGCTAATGGGGCAATAGTTTCCAGGGTCAGTAGTGGCACCATCTTTGGGCAAGGGGATGACAATGTCAGTTCTATACTCTGCAGGAATGAAGCCTGTACTTAGGTTGTGGTTGAACAGGGTGCTCAATGGCAAAGCTAGTTCTTGCTGGTGATGGTGCAGAATACAACCTGGGATACTATCAGATCTCATGGAAGCTGTGTACTTTGCCTTGGATAGGGCCTTTAATACTTGATCTACACAGATGTGAGATGCGAGACAAGTATCGGGGATGTCAACTGAGCCTTTGCAAGGGATGGGGGTGGTTTTCCCTGAACGTATCTGCTAGCAGGTTGGCTACATCAACAGGATCAGTGTAAGTGGTACCATTGAGTATTAATTCAAAATAAACCTTGGCTTTGCCATGGAGGTTCCTGAAGCAACTGAAGAAGGCTTTGTGGTTTCCCTTTGTTTCAGAGGCTAGTTTCAATTCATAATTGGCTTTGGAGGCTTTCACTAGTGATCTAATTTGCTTTTTGAGGCTAAGGAGGGAGTTTTTCCAATTGGGAATTTGTTCCTTTTTACCTTTGGACAACACTTTCTTCCTTTTGTTGTAAAGCCTGTTGATAGAGGATGTCCACCAGATAGGTTTGTGTTTCCTCGAGGAGCAGGTTTTAGTTCTGTTGGGTATGCCGGAGTCCATGCAGTTGTACAAGTGTTCAGCATAGTTCTCTGCATCATTTGGAGGGGTGTGAAGCTACTGGTACCCTCCCTTAGGAGGTTGTAGTCAGGTTTGGAGAAGTTTTTTTTGCCTGGTTATGGCTGGGGGTGGGGTGGGGGCGGTGGGATAGAAACTTCGAATGAGACAGACCGATAATCTGATCTCACCAGGGAAGAACTTACCATGGGAGTGGTGTAACAGTCACCCATGCTGGTGAGAACCAAGTCCAGAATATTATCTCCCCTTGTGGGGGATGAGACAAGCTGGTCTAGTGTGTCAGAACTGATGAAGTCAAATAATAGTTGGGTGGGTGCATCAGTGCAAGAATAGTTCATCCAGTCTATGGTGGGGTAGTTGAAGTCACCAAGGATCAGGGTGATCGAAATGTGAGGAATGAGGTATAGCCTGGTAAGGCAGGGGTGCTCTCAGCAGCCTTGAACCAAATTTCCGTGACTGCACAGATGTCGGCATGTTCCAGTGCGAGGACAGCCTCCAGTGAGTGCATTTTCAGTTAAAGCTCCTAGAACTAAGCAGCATGACCTACCTGATAAGGGGTATTAATAGGGGAAGAAACAAATAGTGGCACTGATCCCACAAGGTCCTAGTGAGGGATGTCTCAATACAGCTTAGTGTAGAAGTTAGACTGAAATGGATAAAAGACATTATTCTTAAGACGTGCATCCAAGTTGCACAAACACAAACTTCTTGAATAGCTTACTGACAAACAATAATATGGAGATAAGTCCATAATTACCCAAATCATGAGAATCTAATCCCACCTTCTTGAGGGCAGGAGTGACCTGTGCTTCATTTAAGACAGATAGGAGGAAAACCATCCCTAAGTGAGGATGCTGCAACTTGGTAAAGTACTGGGTTAAGTATTTAAAGGCAGGAACTACCAGTCTGGTAGGGCAGAGGTCAAGACCTCAGGATACAAACTGGAATCAACAGAAACTCATCATAATAAGGTCTAAGAAAATCTCTCCATGACCAAGTTAACTCACCCACTTCTTGCAAGCCCAACATCCTCAACTGTATACACAGTGGAACAACTGATCTTAAGAAGGCAATTTTTGCAGCAAAACACCTGGCTGTAGGATCAGATATGGCACTTGACAAAATCTTCCTGCTAGTCAGGCCGATTAAACTATATAGCTTCATTACCAGCATGAAGAGAGTGGCAATTCTTTTTGTCATGGCAGTGATACAGCAGAACAAGAAGAAATGCTTCTTCATGGAGTTATTCTAGGATAAACAGACTACTACTCATTTTCTGACAGACTATCTTCAAACAGACCATGCAACACCAACGTCGCTTTAGCTTGTATAATCCACAGAGCTTAAAATCATAGTACAGGCTGACAAGGCAAAACGTGGGCCAAACAGACATAATTTGGGGATAAAGATTCGGACATGCCATCAATGCAAGATCCGAGATATTAAAAACTTCATCAAGCATTGTGTTACAGAAGCTGCTAATGCACAAGTGGACAATGTTTGTGTTAAGTACTGAGGAGATTTATTCTGGGACAGGAGACAAAGGGAATCTTCATTTACCTCTCATATACAGCAACAGATATCTCTTCCCCTGCTCAAATAACAGTACTGATACTTTTTGTCTGAAGATTTGTTTTCACTTGATTTTCTTCTACAACAATCAGTATGACAGCAGTACAATTCCAAGTGGTTTTGTTTTAGTTATTATAATTTATGCAGGGTGTGACAAAAGGAGGTACTGCCAGCATAGCTAGCTGGAATTTTGTAAATAATTATATGTCATTTGTGAATATCAAACTAATTTATACAAGATGTTTGTGTTACAAATGATTTAGAACTGTATGTCATGTGCATATCAAACTGCTTTGTACAGATGTTTGTGTCGAAAAGATATTTGTAAAGTGCTTCTGCTTAAACTGCATCCACGGTGTGCACTACTGGAAGAGAACAGAAATGTACATAAACAACTGCAACTATTTAAATGTATATGTTAACAGAGGAAACTAGAGGATTAACCTTAGTCCAGCAAACTTTAGAAAAATATCTGAAATTAAATTACTTTATAGGCTAGGCCATAAAGATGCTTCAGTGCAGCTAGACACACAAAGTCTGTACTAGGAAGCTTTCTGTATTGTCTTTGGGGTGAACTAATTGCTCATTTTGCAGCATGAAGGAACGCAACTGTTTTATGACTTCCAGCACCTGCCAAAGATTTGAGCAAAAGCCCTTGTCTGGGTATTTTTAAATGTAGATGCTAAATACTGCCAGCAAAGGGGGGTTGCATGAGAACAATAAATCAGATGTCCAGAAGTGATGCCATTCTGCAAGCTGTTCCAGCAGCAACATTTTAGATATTATTTTGAGAAATCTCTTAGTGAGCCAGAGCATTCTGTGTTCTGTCTTGGACCTGAAAACAACAAAAAGAACCATTCACCACATCTGCTTTGGTCTAAGTAAGTTGCTAGTGTATAGTAATTCTCAAAGATACAGTCAGGAATATAATGAATCTTAGTTTAGATATTATTTTTATTTATTTATTTGAGACTGTCCTTCAAAGTTGTTTTGAATATTTCTTTTCATTTTGAACTCCGATGTCACTGCGAATATGTATTTAGTATTGTCTTGTTCTTTTATTATTGATTATTAAATATATTTAAACCTTTCATTGTGGCTGATCTGTGTAGAGATATTTAAGCTTTGAGTGTACTTGCATATATGTTTGGTGACACTGTGTGGGCCATTCCTAATAGCTTTGCTCTTGGTTAAACTACCATTTGTATTAATATTAACATTACACAGTAAGATTGGACACCCTTTGTTAGGGGCCTTAAAGTAGCTAATAAGGAGTGACTGGTGACAGTGGTAACTACCTTATAGTCTGAGCAGAAGGTGCATAGCTACTAAACCTGTACCAGCCTTTCCCAGGTGTGTGTGTAAATCAAACCTCAAAGAATGTGTGTGTCAGTTACTTAGGGAGGGACACAAAGCACTGGTTAAACAGAGAGGGTGCTGGAGGTCTCAATTCTATAGCTGTGCCAGTGGGGAGTCTTATTGGGGATCTGCAGAAAGAGGGTAAAACCAGCCCCGGATGACTGTGTTCTCTGTGTGCTCTTAATGGACATTGCACTTCATGCAGAGCTGCATCTGGAAATACGGTGTGTGTACCTGATATTCTCCCAGTGAATATTCCCCCATAGGTGCCAATGGTGAGGATTGAGGCTCCTTGATTACTGGTCGAGAGGTGGGATTATCCACATCACATATTGGTTGGCAGTGGTGGGTCATCACACAGGGAACTTATTTCTTCTTTTGTACTCATTTCCAAGGAGCTACTCTTCTCTGAAGCAGTTTTACATGTTTATGCCATCTAGCTTTAGACACATACATGACCACTGACAAAAAGCTAGTAAAGAAGACATGAAAACAGTGGACACTTTGATAAAGAGGTGACTTCTTTAGGTTACATGTTCAACAGCACCAAAACTATTTGGATGGCTTTCATGGTTCTTCATCCTAGAACTTAAACAGTAATACTCATTCACCCCTAACTGCTCATCCAGTCCCAACCAGATCTAGGAAGAACTATTTTATTTCTGAACATGGGTCACTGTGACCAACAATATGGATCCAGCTACTTTATCATAACATGATCCAGATTCTGACATCATCAAAGGAGCCCGGTTTTGATCACACACTTACAAAGTTTGTCAGCATGGGAAGAAATGGTCAAAAGACCTCATTCCTTTGCCAGTAATGGCCTGCACCTTTCACTCCCTTATTTTCACAAGGTTCAGATATGTAATGTAGACTTGCTTTTGCTATCCTCATAGTGCTTGTTTAGGCAGTGTTCACCTGATGGCCACCCCAACATTGCAGATTCAAATCTGGAGATTATCAGAAGCAATGCTGAATGCCAGAAGCCTAAACAACACAATCTCTACTCTTATGGCCTTTCTTAACCTGAACGCCATCAGCATTGTGTGTGTGCTGTTTTGCTACCATTTACTGAATTCCAGGACACAATGCCTATCATTGCATAGCATTTACATCCACCAGTAACTGTGGGCACTGAGTATTTATTCATAACCCCATTGTCCCTAACCAGATTTTGAATAATACAAATTTAAAACTGGATGAAGTCCTTGCTACACTCAAATTAATCATATTATAGCCAATTACAGATCCTTATCCATGTTCCCTTCAGTCCATAAAGAACATCTTAACCATTTAGAAATGTCAAGCAAATACCTTTCTTATGGATGACTTCAACAATCCATGCATAAAGTAGCAAACATTTACTACTAACAACAAACATGCTCAAATATGTCTGGACTTTGAATTTACCAATACACTTTACAAAATTGTTCTGCCACTAACAATAATTCTTCATCTCCTTGTTCTTATCCTCACAAACATTTCTCCCAGTTGCACCATCCAACTTACCCTCATTCTTAGTCAAATCTGATCATCTCTCTGTGATCTTATTTACCGTTTTTACAGCTACAATGAAAATAAAATTTAAAAAACCCTCAAAAATAAGGCTCAGCAGCTGCTTTTATAGCTACGATGAAGAAGATCTGGTTAAATAGCCCCATAACGCTGCTATTACAGCTTATATCCAGGAAGACCTTACTAAAACCACAATGATCTGGCTAACAGGCCCAAAAATTAAAGCTAAAAACAGGAACATCTGACTGAAATCAATAAGATCTTTCTTTAAACAAAACAAAAATAAAATCCTGCTAATATCGCCAAAAGCTGTAATTACAACTCATGCTAGAAAGATCTGGCAAAAAGCAGCAACAGCTATTATAGCAGCTTTTTATAGCTGTAGTTCCAGTCACATGCTTGCAAGTCTACCACAAGCTCATAGAGCCTTTTCTGGAATAGGCTGCCTTTACCTATCAAGTAGAGTACTTCCCTAGCCATATTTAAACTTGTCTGGATGACTGGACAGGTGATTGAAATATTTTACCTGAAATATGTACAGAAAGTCTACTTAATGGGGGACATTGTAATTCTCCCACCAGTATTGGGTGACATAGCTGAACTTCTCAATGGTCACTTTTGGATGGTAAGCTTATTTAGAACCTATAACTCACCCTCTTAATATTAATGGTGGCAAGTGTGTAAAACTGAATGGTTACTTCTGCTTTAACATAACCAGAGAAACAAAACACTTATAATGTTGTTGTTGTGTCTTTCGGCTTTTCCCGGTTAGGGGTCGCCACAGCGGAACTCTGGTCTGCTAATGATTGGCAGTAGATTTTTACGTGCCGAGTTGGCGGCCCTGATGCACAACCTTCAACGAAGATACGTCCATTCACGCATGTCTCCACACAAAAGACGCTCTAGCTGAGACTCGAACATATCAACGTCTTACTGTGAGGTGACAATGCTACCGCAGCACCACCACCGCAGTACAAACAAAACACTTATAATATGTGCATTAAAAAACAAAAATGTATCCTGGTCACTGTAATACATGGTACTAAATAATTAGAAACAAAAATTATCAGGTCTTTTGGTGACTGATGGAGATGGGTTCAAAAACGCAGTCAGGAAAGATATTTCTCTGTGGTTGTCCAAGACATTCCTTCTTTTGACACATTTGGGCAAAAGAAAACTAGACAACAAACTCAGACTGAAGTGTCTCCTAATGGCAGACCAGCTAATATATCTTTAGAAAAACTCCAGCTATACTCTGTGGCATATCGTCTACTCAGAGGTGATCCCTGCTTAACATACAAGGCCATGTCAAACCCTGAGCTGTTGGACATACTCCACTTAAAGAAATCCCAATCCCTCAGAGCCACATGCTCCAGGGATCTAAACCTTGCCATCATAATGAACAAAACATGCTGGAGAGATAAGCTCCTGACCCAGAGACTCCCCATAATCTGGAATAGACTGCCCATACATGTCAAGCACAGCATCTCCTTGGCCCTCTTCAAAACGAACCTTGACGATTGGATGGGAGATAGTAAATTCACCCCAGGGATCATGTCGGGCGCCCTGCTAGACAGGGGTCCAGAGAAGTAAATACTGTGGGAAGAAATATCCAGGAAATTGTTATGGCTAGGCTAGTATAGGCCCTAAGGCTGATAGCCTAGTACCAATCTATGAACCTATAAATACTTTACTGGAAAACCTCATTTGTTTTCCTCAGACACATTACATCTGACATAAGGTAAACAGATTAAACAAGTACTGAAATAGTTTTTAGTCACCTCATTCAAAAAATATTCTCAATAAACATGAAAAAAAATGTCCCAAAGTTCAGGATCTAATTCAGAAGATTGAATTTTTAAAATATCGAAATTCACATGGTTGAGACCATATGATCAACATTTTAAAAAGATGAAAAGCAGGGAATAAGACAATCAATGTTTCTGCAGGGTCAAGCCCCCCTGCACCCCCACAGTTCCTGATAGTTATATATAAAAACTCTGAGATTGTACTCCAGAGGGGAAAAGAGCACATTCCCTAATCCGCACTGTACCATGATCGAAGTCTAACCATTCAACCTTTTAAAATGTCAATCATATGGTCTCGACCATATGAATTTCAACATTTTAAAAATTAAGTCTTCTGAACTAGGCCCCGGAAGCTCCTCATGTATAATGCCAGCAATATTATTAACAAAATGTCAAATTACAATGCAGGTCTTGTATTGGTAATTGAAATGCCAAAATTCAAATCTCTATCTTGTAGGGGCTTCAAATCCTCCATTATCATTAGACAGATTCAAGGATGCAGATTATGCATATACATATTATATGTTTTTCTATATATATATATATATATATATATATATATATATATATATATATATATATATATATATATATATTATAAAGCAGACTTTAGTGGCATTGCAACAGAACTAAAGAACGTAAAAGGCTCATTCTAAAAATGTTTACAGTTGCTCAAATGTTTTCATATAACATTTAATTCTTTTTACTCCTGTGTTTATTTCTTAGTCTCTAGGTCTATTATTGCAATCTCTACTTTTACTCACTTCCTTCTGCAATTATTCCCAAGATAATTCAACTTTAATTTTGAAGATAATTCAGCTTTAAACTTTTAAGAAACAATTTCATGCAGCCAAATTGTACTGTAACCCATACAAACTAAGAAAACCTAATGTAAAGATGATACTTTACTAGAAACATATAGGAAATGTATAATATTCAACTTTATAAAAAATGTATAACTATATTTGAACTTTCTAAATTTTTGCAGGCAAGTAAACCTGACACTCTTTCATATCTGAAGTGTAAAACTTAACTTGCACTGTTTACTGTCTATAAGCCTGGACCCACGGTGGTGGTGCTGCGGTAGCATTGTCGCCTCACAGTAAGACGCTGTCCGGTTCGATTCTCAGCTAGAGCGTCTTCTGCATGGAGACATGCGTGAATGGGCATACCTTCGTTGAAGGTTGTGCGTCAGGCTTGGCAAGCCAGTACGTAAAAAAAATCAACTGCCAATCATTAGCGGACCAGAGTTCCGCTGTCTATAAGCCTGGGTCACAGCTGAAAAGGGTCTCTGAACTAGAACATATACCCAGTCATCAAACAGTTATTAAATAAGTTAATAAACAAATAAATACTAGACTAGGACTAGCAAAAAGTCAGCCATTTCTTCTAGCACACAGGACTGTTGAAACCAAGTTTTCAAGTTCCAGGAAAAGAGGCAGCTGGCCAACATACCCTTTTCCCCACCATAAGTGTGATCACGGATTTGGTATATTTAGTTAGGCATGGGCCCCCCCCCCCCCCATTTGGGGGGATTTGCCATGCTTTGGTGTTTTTTTTTAATGTTGACTGTCTCTCTTCCCATTTTAAATTTCAAGTGATGTGAAACTTCATTAAAATGAGGTTTCGGTGTTGTCATCTCGATCATGTAAGTTTCGATTAAATGGAATTTTGGTCTACTCAAGTAGACCCGCATTATATATTGTACACTGATTATTATTATTCAGCCTTCCAGAGATCATATAATTCAAATATACTACAAGTGCTAGTATAATAAATGTCCTCCACAGTCAAGTCTTTTTTCTGTTCAACGTTGAGTAGCAGTATAAAGGATAGTAGGATAGTCAAGATGGTACAGATAATTAAAAATATAATGAAATATCTGACAGTATGCCTAAAGCAAATTGTTGTGAGACTCATCTAGAACACTCAGACATGTTTAGAATGTGTGCAGTGTAAAGAATAACACCTAAAAGAAAACAGGTGAAAATATTTCAACAAAAGAATTAAATATCCTGCAACAGATCTGGCATATCTGAAAGCATTTTGTATCCAAGTATTACACACATTGTATGCTTGAAGAGTCATAGTGTGGTTCTGAAGCAGCAGTGCATTTTTATAATCAATCTTGATATATTTATTAATATTTCTTTCTTACTTTGTAAGCAATTATTGATGATGTACGTTATCTTATATATATTTTTTTAAGAATGGATGTTAACATAATGATATGGATGTCAGGTGACTGTTAATCCTCCAGGTTTTTTATTAAAGATACTGAAGTGAATGCCCTTGTGCCTCTCAAGTCTTCTTTCTAAGCTTTTCCTAACAAGCTTTAATAGGAGTATGTTACACAAAACACAGGTGTATAAGCAGTTACTAAGCATAAGTATCCATGAAGCCAATGAGGAGCCTAGTCTAATTTCTCAATGGCCCCAGGGAACTGTTTGAAAATGTCACTTGAGGATCACAGTACAGGCAGATGGAGGCTGAAGAACTCAAACCCTGGACGATAGGAATCAGTAATCCTCTGCATTCCCACACTGCTCATAACCTCAATTATCTGTGATATCTGCCACTCGCATTATCTGTTCACTATCTATTAATCGGAAATACAAACACCCAAGTACAGAATAAACCATATCTCTGAAGAAAAGGTATCCTCATTCCCACAAGTAATTACTTCACCTTCTGATGTTCTTGGTCTTTACTAACACCATTTAGCACCAAGTAACAGCTGAAAAGTACATGAAGTATACAGGCATCCTTGGAATATTTAAGGTGGGATTCTTAGTATTTAATATTTGCTCTTTTTATACATAGAAATCTAAAAAAAAATAAATTCATTAAGGCCAAAGCAATGTTCTCTGGGGCATGTACTAGAATGTGGAAAGTCCATGGGGTTGTGGGAATCCCTAAAATACCTCAGAGCGATTATTTGTCCCAACTGAAATTGACCAAAACTCTGCTATGATCTTTTAACAGTGTGTCTTTCTTCCTTCTTTCAGTAAGAAACTTGGATGAACTTCAAAGACTCCTGAATAACATTTGCAGGATTATGCTAAACTTAAGCTCACCACCACTAAAAGGAAGCATCCTTGACTTGCATCATAATTTTTATATTTCATTTTGCCCACTCATCTTTAAATTTCTTCTCTTTGGTACCTACCCTTTACTGCAAAAACTTTGGCAAATACAAACCATTAAGAATTAATGTCACATTTACAAAATGTGCCATAGCTTGTGTTTTTCAAAATGTCTAGATGTGAAATACATTTGTGTTAACTTGTACTTACCCACAACAGCAGACATTCGAATCCCTCAGCAGTGCAGTAGTCCTTAAGCAATATGGGTTATTTTTCTGCCTTGAAAACAACAAGCCATCTTCAAAAAGCTGTGGCTCCTCCTCACTTCTTAACTCTAACTGCTGATTGACTAATCCCACAGCAGTAAGAGATACGATTTCTTCAGGAATTTCTTGCTCATACAATGAAAGAATGGCCTAACAGTCCCGGGACAACCAACTAATACTAACAATAAAAGATATAAAGTCAAAACAAACACATTTCTGCTTCATATGCCAGCTTCAACTATAATGCAGGGGGATGGAGGGTATGCATGGACATAAACAGCAGTGAGGGACTTTAATATCTACTGTTATGCATAAGTGCAGCTTACACAACTGTACTATGTTCATTATTCCTACTGCTGCATTAACCCTTAGGCTATATAACTTGATTACCAAAGTCTATTCAACCTGGGAGGAGGAAATATAGAGATCCAAGAGCCCCTACAGAATGGTCATAGTAAAGTTCGATCTGAACCTAGAAAAGGAATCCAGTTTGTAATGCTTTGTATAAGTATATATAGAGGACAATGTGGCTGACTCTGGAATGCTTTTTAGAGTCCAGCCATTTACAATATGCCACTGCAGAAGACAATGTGCCATTGGAATGTTTTTTCATACTGCCTGGAATGGATTTGTCATGGTGGGAACCTTCTTCTTTCAGCTTTTCCCGGTTAGGAGTCGCCACAGCGGATCACCTGTCCGCTCATGATTGGCAGTGGAGTTTTACAGTGTCGAGTTGCCAGCCAGGCACCCAACCTTCCACAGAAGGCACACACTCACACCTAGGGCCAGTTTAGTGTGTCCAATCCACCTGCAGCATGACTTTGGGATGTGGGAGGAAACCGGAGCACCTGGAGAAAACCCACGCGACCACAGGGAGGACATGCAGACTCCGCACAGAAGGCACCCCAGCCGAGGATCGAACCGGAGAACCTCTTGCTGTGAGGCAGCAATTATAACCACTGCACCACCGCAAAAAAAAAAAAAAAAAAAAAAAAAAAAAAACAATACACACCTGGAAATCATCTGTTTAAACACATGATGTCCCTTTTCTGCTCCTTGATAAGAAATTAATAGCCGATCAGCTCTTCTAAAGGGCTTAGTTCTATCAAGACCTAAACCTCAGCCCTTCTGCTCTCTCCTGGTTCCAAAGTTACCTAACAGGCCAACAGCAGGCAATGAAGTGGCTAAAAGACTTCTCCTCCCTATTCCCGGTCACACAAGGAGTCTCACAGGGTTCCATTCTCGGTCCTCTTCTTTTCAGTATTTTTACTAACAACCTTAATACTGTCACCCCACTAGCTTCCATATTCCAAAATGCAGACGACTCTACACTTATATGTGCAGCATCTACCATACAACTTCAACACGTACCACAAATGTCCTTCACTGAAATTGAATCATGGCTGTCTAACTCACAGCTCAAACTTAACCCCAACAAAACTAAACTTACGATCTTTCAACCCACCAGACCCTCAGATCCCTCTCACATCTTCTGTATCACTGCTACCGATAATACAAAAATTACTCTTAAACCACAAAACAAAAACTACTAGGAGTTGTAATTGATAAAAAGCAGAAATTTGACTTACACATATCATAACCAATTAAGAAAAAACACAAAAAATGGGAACCCTATACAGAAACAAAAAAATTCTCACAGATAGTTCTATAGTAGGTATTGCACGCACCCACCTCCTGTCAACTCTCCTCTAATCCTCACCCATACTTACTAATCTCAAAAAGACAGACCTAGACAAACTAGAAACATGCTAAAACAAAATAGCAAAATTTGCCACAGACTCTAAACATATGATACACCACTGACTTCCTCTAAAAAAAACTTCCTGGCTAGAACTACCACAACTCCTAGCTTATAACCAGTTAACCATGGCTCATAAACTACTTTATTAGCCTGAAAAAACTCCTGCTCGCCTACACATACTATTAACTTATTCCAACCAGCGTATGCTTCACTCAACAAATAAATCATTATTACAAGTTATCAAATCTACAAACACTGCAGAAGACTCTCTATATTCATGCCACATAGGAAAAACCTAGAATATCCTCACTCTATTCAAACCACTATCAACTCAACTAATTTTAAAAAAACGTCTCAAATATTATTTATCAGACTTATGACTGTGCTCATATAATAGCTCATGCTAACTATGAAGAACTAGAACTTTTTTCTCCCTTACTCATGAAAATAACATGCTATTATCTCACCAACACATTTTTCTTCCTATCCTACCTGTCCATTACCTTACTTAACTATATAGAAATATTTTATTCACTATCACCATCAAAAACTCCTCTTTTCTGTCAGTTTTTCTCATGCTAATCTCCTTTCTCCCTCGCTTCACCTTTCTCTCCTCTTATTTCATATAACTGAACAAAGTGATTACAGAAAAATCTTGCTTACGCTAGTTTTTTTTTACTAACTGTAAATACAACTGCATAATTCAGATTCTACTGCCAACTGTAACTCATGCCTCAAGCTAAATGCCAAAAAGTGCATAGTCATCCCCTTTGGAAAAAACAAAGTACCCACAAACTACCACATAGGCGGTAGTCCCTTAAATACGGAAGATGTAATAAGGGATCTGGGGACCCAAGTAGATAGTAATCTCTCCTTTGATAATCACATCACCAAAGTGGTTAGAAAATCCTTCTACGTGGTCCACCTAATCACAAAAGGGTTCGCATCCAGATCAAAAGAAGTCATTGTGCCCCTCTACTCATCACTCATCAGACCCATCATAGAGTACAACGCCCCATTTGGGATGTACCTTACAAGACACCTGCAACAGCTGGAAAGACCACAGAAGTACCTCACCAAGAGGATTACTGGCCTCAAACAGATGCCCTATGCAGCTCGACTGAAGAAACTCCAGCTGTACTCGGTTGCATACCGCCTACTCAGAGGTGATCTCTGCCTGACATACAAGGCCATGTCCAACCCAGAATTGATGGACATGCTCCACCTAAAGAAAACCTTATCCCCTCGAGCCACATGATCTACGGATCTAAACTTCACCACAACAACAAATAGGACGTGCTGGAGGAATAGATTCCTGTCCCAGAGACTTCTCATGTTTTGAAACAAGATTCCAATCTACATTAGGCAGAGCTCCTCACTAACACTCTTCAAAAGAAACCTTGACGAGTGGACAAAGTTTACCCCGGGGATCACTTCAGTGGCTCTGCTGGACAGAGGCACAGGGAACTAATCTAAGGGGGCGGCGAAAGCTAACGCATTCTGGCTAGGCTTATAAATGCCTTCGGGCAGATAGCCTAGTACCTACCTATGAACCTATGTTACAATAGGTACCACTGGACTAGTCTTTCACTATATAGTGGGCATATGTATTGTTGCCACACCATATAAACTCAGCCAACTCTATCTGATTATTATCTATTGTATAAGTACTTTAAATTATGATCGCTCTGTCATGTCTTTTACCATTGTATAAAAGTGTCATCATGTCTATGTTTTTTATGTATTTTTACTATGTGGAGCTTTTCTCCCAGGGCCTCCTCTGAAAATGGATTCTGCCCAGTTGGACTTTCCCGGTAAACAACTGTAAACTAAATAATAAATAAATAAGTAAAGGAAGAAGTGAGGCCAGAGGAATGTAACTCACAAATATTTGTGCTCGTATGGTACAAAATCCCTGATGAGCTCTTTTTTATTAGTTAGGCACCAACTAGAAAACCTCCTGCACTTACCAACACAGGGATTTCTAGTAGCAAGCTTTCTTGCCTTCTTTAGTGCCTACCATACATCCTCATGAAACAAGTGCCTAAATGTTATTAAAAGTGAACCTTCCAGGCTATCAGTTGAAATTGATTGATATTAGGGTGTATCAACTTCCCCCTGTCTTGTGTGAGTCCATGAGAAATATTGTGGTAATTGCTCTTTGCCACTTTCATAGGAATGGAGAATCAATATTGCTTGGGTCAAAAAGTGGGTCATCACAATAATTTTTGCAGTGCATCCTTTTGAATCTTCAGAATTACTCTGGATATCAGTTGAAAGGGTAGAAACGCATAAAGGAACATTCCCTTCCAAGGGAATGAAAATGCTTCTATTTAACCCAGGATTGCTTGCAAGGAGCCCAGGAATAAAATATGTTTAGGTGTCTGTTTTTAAAGTATGTGTACCTTAACACTGGATCAATAAAGTACAGTTTTGTACCTACCATAAATGTAGATGTCTGAACAGGATAGCATCTGCAGTCCTAACAAATGGGTTGTCCTGTCGTCAGGCAGCCCTTCGGTCGTCCGGATTCCAAAGTCTGGGTCTGGCCTCGTCTGGTGTCGCACTTCACCCGATGTCATCTCTGCTGGTCTTCGGGTATAAAGGCATCAGCCGACGCCATTTTCCTCAGTGTTTCTTGCCCCAGATGCCAGTTGCCCTCTTGGAAAGCTAAATTTTGGTTAAATGCCAATGTTTCCAAAAAAAAAGGTAGAAGGCAAACACAAAAAATAAGCATGTATGTACATATATACAAACAAATACACCATAAGAGATCCCCCCCCAGCTAGCTATTAGGAGGGTAAATACCCTAGGAGTACCACAGAGGGGAAGGAGGGTGGGTAATCCTGACTGCAGATGCTATCCTGTTTGGACATCTACATTTATGGTAGGTACAAAACTGTACTATGTCCTTCAAGGATGCATCTGCAGTCCTAACAAATGGGTAGAATACCATAGCCAAACTAGGGGAGGAGGAAATAGAATTATGGTGTAGTTAGGATCCCTTGCAGTACAGCAGTGGCAAACCCTGCTCGGGATCTAGAGTATAGAGGTAAGTTATAATGCTTGGCAAATGTATGCACGGAGGTCCAAGTAGCCGCCTCAATAATGTCCTTGGTAGCCACTCCTCGTAAGAAAGCTGTGGTAGTGGCTGTAGCCCTTGTAGAGTGAGGTCTTATGTTCTGTGGAATTGGCTTTCCATGGTAGGAGTAACAGAATCTTATGCAATTTCCTATCCACTTGGAGATTGTCTGTTTGGAAATTGCTTTTCCTTCCCTTCCTGTTGCATAGGCTACTAGAAGCTGGTCAGTTTTTCTATTGCCCTTGTTTCTGTCCAGGTAGTAGCGCAACTGTCTATGTACATCCAAGGTATGCAGCAGTCTTTCCCCCCTGTTCTGTGGATTGGGAAAGAAGGTAGGTAGGTGGATTGCCTGGTTTAGAGATACTCTGGATACCACCTTAGGCATAAATGTAGGATTAGTTCTCATGGATACTCTATCTTGATGGAAGATTAGGAAGGGTTGTACTGCCATTAAGGCCTGTGGTTCGGAAACCCTTCTTGCTGAAGTAATTGCCAGTAGGAAAGCAGTTTTCCAGGATAGGTGTTGAAGATCTGCTGTTGCTGCTGGTTCGAATGGAGGGAGTGTCAATTTTTCTAGCACAAAGTTCAAGTCCCATGCTGGTAATGGTGGTTTCCTAGGAGGTTTTACATTCTTGATTCCTCTGAGGAACTGCCTGAGTAGAGGATGTGAGAAGACAGGGGATCAAGCTGTATTCTGCAGAAATAGCTGATGCATGTATCTTGATGGAGGAATAGGACAGGCCTGTATGGAGAAGCTCTGCCAAATACTCCAGGATGTTGGCAATATCTATCTTTGACACATCTTTTCCTCTTTCAGTGCTCCAAATGACAAACCTTTTCCATTTCCCTGCATAGTTCCTTCTTGTCGAAGGTCTGCGGGCCTCCAGGATAATGTCTTTAACCCTTTGGGATAAATCTGGGTTAGTTGCTGTTATGTAATGTTCCAGGCAGTCAGTTGCAGAGTTTTTAGATTTGGATGCATGATGTTGTAGTCGTTCTGAGTTAACATCAAAGGCATCAGGGGT
Source organism: Protopterus annectens (assembly GCF_019279795.1). Lineage (NCBI taxonomy): Eukaryota > Metazoa > Chordata > Ceratodontiformes > Protopteridae > Protopterus > Protopterus annectens. The sequence continues at coordinate 924,044,401 of NC_056744.1, forward strand.
AGTGTCCACGTTCTGCCCTGAGACATGCTCCTCAGCAATGGATACCAGTGTTGTCTTGGCCAATTTGGAGCTATCAGAATTATCCTTGGACGCTCCTCTTTGATTTTCAGTAGTACCTTGTGCAGCAAAGGAAGAGGTGGAAATGCATATGCTGTCAGGCCTTTCCAACTGAAGGATAGAGAGTCCACCTTCCATGCAAGTGGGTGGTATGTCCTTGTGCAGAATTTCTTGAGCTGGTGATTGAGTGGGGATGCGAATAGGTCTATTTGTGGCATTCCCCATTTCTGTGTGATGGCCTTGAAGATGTCCGGGTGTAGCATCCATTCGTGAGCATCCGAGGTTGTTCTGCTTAACATGTCTGCTAGGATGTTTTCTTTTCCGGTACAAATATTGCCTGTAACTGAATGTTGTAGCTCAGAGCCATATTCCATAGGTCCAGAGTCATTCGGCATAGGGGTATGAATGAGTGCCTCCCTGTTTGTTGATGTACCACATGACTGTGGTGTTGTCTGTCCTTATCAGCAAATGGCCTTCTTTGAGGAATGGTCTGAAATTCTGGATTGCTAGTTTTACTGCCAGCATTTCTTTTGATTTATGTGCAGGTGCAGTTGATCTGGGGTCCATAATCCTTGTATGCATTTGTCCAGCATGTGGGCCCCAACCTAGGTCTGAGGCATCCGTTGTGATGGTTTGGCTTGCTTGAAAGTTGTGGAAGGGCAAGCCTGGGTTTGACTGGCATGCTTGAGCCCACCATAGGAACTCTTGTTTCAGGCATGGGATTAGTGGTATTTCGGTTTCTAAGCTGTGCCTGTGTTGAGACCATAAATTCTTTAGGTACCACTGTAGTTTTCTCATATGCAGTCTGGCATGGGGGACCAGGATTATGCATGATGCCATGAAGCCCAAGGCCTGCAGTACTTTCCTTGCTGTTAGTTTGTTCTGCTTTGTTAATGCCAAGAAGTAAAGAGGGAGTTGTTCTTGTTTTTCTGCAGTTAGGAATGCCATCTGTTTTACTGTGTCCAATTCTGCACCCAAGAATGTTCTTGTTTGGGATGGTGTTAGTCTTGACTTTTTTAAATTGACTGTGTATCCCAGGGCTTGTAGTAAGCAAATGACTTTTTGTAAGTCTTTTGTCAGCTTGCTTTTGTTGTCCGCTTGTATCAGGCAGTCGTCCAGGCATGGATAAATTTGGATTCCCTGTAGCCTGCAATGAGCGATTACTGATGCCAGGCATTTTGTGAATACTCTGGGCGCAGTAGATAAGCCAAAGGGCAATGCTGAGAATTGATAATGCTCTGATCCTGCAAGAAATCTGAGGTATCTTCTGCAATTTGGTCATATGGGGACGTGCAGGTATGCCTCCTTGAGATCTAGAGTTACCAGCCAACACTCCTTGCCCAGCATGGGAAGAAGTTGCTGTAAGGTCAGCATTTTGAATTTTGGAACAATGATGAATGTGTTTAAGGCGGACAGGTCAAGAATAGGTCTCCAACTTTTCTCTTTTCTTGGTACTAGGAAGAGTCTGGAGTAGAATCCTTTGCCCTGTTCTGTTGGTGGTACTCTTTCCACAGCTCTCATCTTTGTTAATTGAGCTATCTGTTTTAGAGCTTCTGTTTTTTGATTTGGAGGTAGGTTTGGCATTCCTCTTTTTACTGGTAAGGTGTGGAAATGAAACCTGTAGCCTTGGTCTATAGTCTGCAAAATCCACTTGTCTTTTGTGATATAGTGCCAATTTTTGAAAATAAGGCTAACTTTCCGCCTAAGGGTGCTGCTATTTGTTCCCTGGTAGGCGGTGTCAGAGCCAAGTCACTGTGATTGTCCTGTTGCAGTGGCAGTGGTTGTGTCTGTGCCTCGCTGGTTATTGTCTTGCCACTGGCGTCCCTCTGTAGGCACCTCCTCTGGATTGATTTCTGCCTCTGGAACGTCTATTCCTGCCTCTCTGAGGTTTAGAGGAGTCTGGAAAGGACCAATTTTTGGAAGGCCAGTTCCTGCTAAACCTTGGGGCTGAACCTGTAAGAAATCTTTAACTGTTTGTACAGATTTTGCCTTCTCTTCCATTTTCTTCATTACTTGCTGGGCAGGAGAACCAAATAGACTGGCCTTATCCATAGGAGCATCTAACAGCTTTGCTTTAACATGATCCGGCAAGACCTGTTCTTTCAACCATGCATGCCTTCTTATAACTGTGCCAGTCATGGCTGATCTAAATGAAGCCTCCAGTGCATCATAGCCACATTTTAAAGAATGGTTACTAACCTGCTAAATGTTATTCACCATTTCTAAAACATATTTCTTATCTAAGGAATCATCAGAGGACAGTTTCTTAGTTAACTGCTCAAGCATAAACTCTTGGTATTGGATCATATGAAACTGACAGTTCAAAGCTCTACCTGAGAGAGTAGCAGAGGTGTAAACTTTTTTACCCCATCTAAGGACCTGGATTCCCTTTCAGAAGGGAGAGGGTTTTTTGCTGAGGTCGAAGCTACTGCCTTAGGCCCTGGGAGATAGTCTCAGGATCTGCAAGTGGGGCCTTGTATAGGTGGTGATGAGTGTCCGGTACCCTGTAAAACCTATCGGGTTTGGCAGGGGCTGGAGGTAAAGTATCAGGAGCAGTGCAAACATCATTAAATGCATCATCCACAACAGGAAGAACTGGAGGTATAGCTAAGGGCCTGTGTTGCGGTAAGTGTAGAAAGGTCCTAAGCCTTTTTCTTGAATCTGTGAAATCTTGTCCCTGCCATTGAAATTGCTCTCTCATGGCATGTAAGGTTTCCCCAAAGGAAAATTCCTCTGGTGGAGAGGCAGATGGAATAGATTCTTCAGCATCGGAATCTTCATAAGTAGAAAAAGGAGCCTCTGGATGGTCTGTAATGTCTGAATCATCAGAAGAATCATCTGAGGACACTGGCTCTGGGGGCTCTGCTCTAGGTCTCTTTTCAGGAGGCTGAGAGGCCCTGTCTGGGTGAGATTGGGATCCCCTTATTAAAGAGATGAGATCCTCTGCCAGAGTAAGCATTTGTGAACTGGAACTGGGCCTGTGTGAGGGGGGCTTAACAGGCACTGATTTAGCAGTTTTGGCTGCTTTAGCCCTGGCAAAGGCCTTAATAGACATGGCTGCAGGAGGCCTAGCAGCACCACGTGCTGGGGTAGAGACATCCAAAGGGATGGTGTCCGATAATTCTAAAGGAACCACATTAGTAGGCAAAACTTCAGAGGCCGATTCAACTAGGGTAGCAGGGGCCTCGGTAGTAGTCATGGAATCGGCTGAAGATTGACCCGTTTGCTCAGTTTCGGCCGAAACCGAGAAACTCGCGGTTTGCTTAACCGTGGTTTCTGCTGAAACCGCGGACCACGAGTGTCGGTCTTTTTCTTTGCGTTTTTTAACAATTTGAGAAGTCGGAGGATCCGATGGCATAATGTACGCAAAAACTGAGCCAAAAAACTGTTCAGCAAACTCCGACCGACGCCTAAGCGTTCGTCGGTTGAAGGAAGCACAGGCTGAACAGGCTGCTACGTCGTGGTCTGGGCCTAAACAAGGTAAGCAGTAAGAGTGGAAATCTTTATGAGGTATTTGTTTCCCACAAGTTAAACAGTTATTTACTTTTTCTGACATCGGCTGAGGCAAGAAAGAGTCCCCAACGGGTACTTAGCTTTTAGAAGTCTTCGAAGTAGTATTCGGTAGTAGTAATCTCTGGATCTGACCGACCGGCACTTGCGAACAGCTTCTGCTTTGGGCGCCACGCGGCAAGAAAGACTGAGGAAAATGGCGTCGGCTGATGCCTTTATACCCAAAGACCAGCAGAGATGACGTCGGGTGAAGTGCGACACCAGCCGAGGCCAGACCCAGACTTTGGAATCCGGCCGACCGAAGGGCTGCCTGACGACAGGACAACCCATTTGTTAGGACTGCAGATGCATCCTTGAAGGACATCTGGAATGCCCACTAATTCAATTTCCATTTATGAGGATATGTTTTGGCTCTGTTCAGCTTGTCTCTTTTGTTAAGAAACACAAATGTATTTTCAGAACTACTTGGCAGAATAGATTCAATACTACATTAAGATTATTCCTGGAGAAAATGTTAACTTAAAGCATTACAGATCATAATAGTCAAAGAGAAAGGCTGTGCAATGGGAACTGCAATAATGCTTAAGATAGGGTGAAGGTGAAGTTAAAAAGTGAATTGAACAGACCCATACAAATAGGCTTGCAGCCTTATGAAACACACAGATTCTGTATGCATTTTTAGGAAACAGAAAACCATTTAAAAAGTTGACAACTATCCAATGCTTAGGGCTAACAAGGGAATATAAAGAATGAGGAAGGCAAGACTCAACCACAGTAGACCTAACAAAGCTATACTGAGACTCAACCACAGTAGGCCAAACAAAGACATACTGAGACTCAACCACAGTAGGCCTAACAAAGACATGCTGGCAGATCCATCTAATGGCTGAAGCCAGACAGCTTTTTCAGAACGTCTCAGAACCGGTGATATATTCAAATATACCTTACTACCTTTTAGGTTACATAGTACCCCCTGCACCTTTTCAGAGATTAATGGCCAGAGTCCTAAAACTACATGCCAAATATGCTCCTGCTAGTGGATGTAATAGTAATAATAAAAATACACTCAGGGGACTGTGAGTCTCATCTAAATAAGGCAGAGGTTGCATTCTCTGAGACAAGCTAGATTAATGATCAATCCCTTCAAGATGAAGAAATGTATGACAGAGGTAAATTACTTAAGTAGTGTCATTAGTAGATGGGATTGTTAGCTTCCAGAAACAAACAACTTGGGGATGTAAGAAACCAGCCTATTCCTAGCACAAAGAAGCAAGTGAGGGTATGGAAGGGGGGGGGGGGCACTATGGATAGTCTGTACTCAGTTTTGCATCAATATTTTCCCCTTGCAGTTTGACCAAATGGAAGATGCCCCTTAAAGTAAAATGGACAACAGAGGCAGAAATTGTTTATTTATTTATTTGGCATTTGTTAACCTGGTTAGTCCATATGAGCCAGTGGACCGTTTTCAGCAGAAACCCGAGGAGAAAAGCTCTAGCAAAACAAACAAAGACATACTGAGACTCAACCACAGTAGGCCTAACAAAGACATACTGAGACTCACCCACAGTAGGCCTAACAAGGACATACTGAGACTCAACCACAGTAGGCCTAACAAAGACATACTGAGACTCAACCACAGTAGGCCTAACAAAGACATACTGAGACTCAACCACAGTAGGCCTAGCAAAGATATACTGAGACTCAACCACAATAGGCCTAACAAAGACATGCTGGCAGATCCATCCAAAGAGCACACAGCCTTTTCATAACCGGGGACATATTCCAATATACCTTACTGCCTTTTAGGTTACACAGTACCCCCTGCACCTTTTCAGAGATTAATGGCCAGAGTTCTAAAACTACATGTCAAATATGCTCCTGCTAGTGGATGTAATAGTAATAATAAAAATACACTCAGGGGACTGTGAGTCTCATTTAAATAAGGCAGACGTTGCATTCTCTGAGACAAGCTAGATTAATGATCAATCCCTTCAAGATGAAGAAATGTATGACAGAGGTAAATTACTTAAGTAGTGTCATTAGTAGATAGATTGTTAGCTTCCAGAAAGAAACGACTTGAGGATGTAAGAAACAAGCCTATTCTTACCACAAAGAAGCAAGTGAGGGCATGGGGGGTTGGGCACTATGAATAGTCTATACTCAGTTTTGCATCAATATTTTCCCCTTGCAGTTTGACCAAATGGAAGATAACCCTTAAAGTAAAATGGACAACAGAGGCAGAAATTGTTTATTTATTTATATGGCATTTGTTAACCAGGTTAGTCCATCTGAGCCAATGTACCATTTTCAGCAGAGACCCGAGGAGAAAAAACTCCAGCAAAACAAACATAAAAAAATAACATAGTAGGCAATATACAAAAACCTAAGAAAAACAGTGCAGCAATACAACATAAGCAAAAATTACATATGCAGTAATCAGGAGAAACAAATAACTGTACTTCATTTTGTTTTATTTTTACTAAATACAACTAGTACATTTAAGTACTAACAATAATGACATATCTTACCCAAGTAGCATAATGTAATATTGTCTAGTGAGCAGATTAGTGACTGAATTATTAGATGTAGACAGGTAGTGAAAAGAAAAAGAAAGGAAAATGCAGATTATGGAGGAATTAGGCAAGGACAGGCTTTTGAGTTCAGAAAGCAGTGCTTGACTTCAGTTTTAAAGCAGCTGGAACTAGTGATGCTACAAATGTGAGGTGGTAGCCTATTCCACGCAAAGGACACGGAGTGTTTATAGAGGAGTTTACCATATGTTTTGTTGGGTTTATAGATGTCTAGAAGGTGCTAGCTGGAACTACGAAGAGAAGAGTTGGGGTATAAGGTGATACTAAGACAGAGAGTGATGGGCAGGCTATTGGTTTGATGAGTAGGGAGTGTGTCAGCTGCAGCTGGGCATGTAGTAAGAGATGGGGGACTTCTAGCCATTGAAGCTGTTTCTGGGCAAGGCAATGATGGGATTTATAAGGTTGGTTACTGGCGAATCTGGCTATGTTATTGTAAGCTTGTTCTAGTTTGGACAGAAGGTTTTACTGGAGGTGAGTCAGGATAGGGGGAGGTGTAGAGGAGACATGGAAGAAGACAGGATTGGGCAAGGGTGGGTTTGGAGTTAGGAGCAAGAATTTCTTATTCCTGTAGAGAAGACCCAGTTTCATGTTAGTTTTTTTGATACAGTGCTGGATATGGATGTCGAATTTGAGTTGGTCAACAATTATTGTACCCAGTAACTTAGTGGGAGGCTCAGCTTTGATACGAGTGTTATCTAGCAAAGAAAGAGTAAAGGTGGTTTAAGGTGGTGGAGAGTTTTGGGGAGAAATAGTAGGAGCTTAGGGTTTTTGGTGCTGAGTACAAGTTGATGCTCTGTGAGCCATTTTTCCACAGATGAGAAGGAGTTTTGGGTGATAGAAAGAAGTCAAGAAATGTAAGCACAAGAGATTAGAGCAGTGTCATTGACGTACTGTATGACGGAGGAAGTGTTGCAGATGGAGTAAAGATGATTGGTGAAGATGATGAATAGGAGGGGCCCAAGGACTGAGCCTTGAGGGACACCTGTTTGGATAGGTATGAAAGGTGAACAAGCAGATTGCCATCTGACAGATTGGAGCCTATTTGATAGCTAGCTTGAGAACCAGTGAATAGTAGAGGGGAGAGATTAAGGTCAGTAAGCTTATTAAGTAGCTTGGAATGGGAGACAATATTGAAGGCTTTAGAGAGGTAAAGAGAGAGAAAGACATGAGGAGGTTTTTGTCCCTGGCTTCAGCAACAGTGTGAGTGAAAGATAGGAGGGCAGTGGAGGTGCTGTGGTGTGGCCTAAAACCATGCAGAGTGGGGGTCAGAAGATTTTCATTAATAAGGTGAGTTAAAAGCTGAATGCATTTTTCAAGGATTTTGGATAGAGAAGATAGGATGGCAAAGGGTCTGTGGTTAGAGGGCTCAGTGGAGTTACCTCCTTTGAGAAATGGAAAGGTGTAGAATTATTTCCATATGTCAGGGACAGTAGACTCTTGGACAGATCTATTTATTAGGATAGAGACAGGATAGGCTATGGAATGAGCAGAGAGTTTACGAAAGAGGGGAGGGAGACCATCAGTTGAGGGAGAACTAGGTTTCAGTTTTAGTAAAAATAACTTGATATAGGCTGTGGAGATGGGGTTAAGAGAGAAAGAGGCTGTGCTGCATGTGTAGTGAGTGGTGTGAGGGTGGTTATGGCTTTGGGAGGGTTGGGTAAGTTTTTGAACAGATTCAATGAAGTGGGTATTAAGTAAGGTGGCGGTTTCTAAGGGAGAATTATTAGGGTAGGGGTTGGGGGTGGTAGGTTGACCTGGATTTAAGATTTTATTGATGGTATGCCAGAATTTTTTGGGGTTAGATTTTTGGGAGAACTGGGGATTACAAAAGTAAGTTTTCTTGTCTTTGTTAATTGTTCTTTTTGCTTGATTTCTTAGTTCTTTATATTTTTGTAGAAATGTTGGCGATTTAGTTTTTAGCCATTTTTTTCCAATTTTTCTCTCTTTCTTTCATGAGAGATAGGGTGTTTTTGGTGAGCCAAGGTGAGTAGTTGGTTTGATTTTCACATTTCTAAGAGGAGCTGAAGAGTAAAGTATATCAAGAAAATGAGATTAAAGTGTAGAACGGCTTCATTAAGAGGGAAATACTTAAGAAAGCCCCAGTTTATAGAAATGAGCCTGTTATTGAAGGTTTCAGGATTGAAAGAAGAAAGCTTATGACACACTCTAAAATGGTGGACTTTAGTTATCTGGTAAGAGAAACGTTAAACTTGGATAGGGAGGTGGTCACTTAGGGAGTTGGGCAGGCCTCTGGGGTCATGATATCAGATGGGGTTAGAGGTAAGAATCTAGTTTAAGATGGTACCTTGGGTACTGTTGTTGTTGGAGGTAGGAGTTGTGATAAGTTGATGGAAGCCATGTAGGTTGATTTGAAGGGAGGTAGAGGATAGTTTTTGCCAATCGATATTTATATCATCTAGTAGTAAAGTCTCATAAGGGATATTAATAGAAATCCATGCTAGAATAGATTTGAGGATGTGAATGATGTTTCCAGGTGGGATATAGATAGAGGTAATAGTGAATTTCTTAAGGGGGTTGAGGTGACAGTTTAGAAGTAGTAGTTCAGTTGGATGAAGGTTAGGCAAAGACATTGGCAGGTAGGATAGGTTAAGGTGTTCAGAATACATAATTGCAACATCACAACCTTTTTTTGTGGTTCTATTTTGGCAATAGATGTTGTAGTGGGGTGGTAGTACTTCAGTGTCAGAAATATGTGGTTTAGCCAAGTTTCAGATAGGGCCAGGATTGTGGTGATTGGTGGGTGATCCAGGAGTGTAGTTCTTTAACTTTATTAGGTAGACTGTATGTTAATAGCAAAGATAGAGAGATGTTTAGTGAGACAGGTGTTTGTTGATATTGGTCTAGATGGGCCTGGGTTGGGGTGGCTGTCACCAGAATATAGTAAATTGTTAGAAAAAAGGGAAGGTTTATTTGCATAAAGGTTAAAGCCAGTGAGTTTCTATTTAGATTTGAAGGCTGTGATAGAGACAGAGAATATTTTTAGTATGATGAGATGTGTGAAGTCAAAGAGAGAGGGGCAAATTAGGAAGGGCAGGGTGGGTTCCTTCTGGAGTACAGGGAAAGTGCAGGTTAGGGATGAATGTGAAAAATTAAGGTGTGCATGATAAGAGGTAGGTAAAGAGAGGTACATAAGCAGGATTGAGGTGTGGTAGAGGGGGGCATGGTTTGAAATGAGATAATGATAGTAGAAGGATGACAGAGAGCTAGGTAAACATGTGGGGAAGAGGTTATGTACTAGGAGGAGAGGGGTGAGAACTAAGATGAAAATGATGAATAGAATACTAAGGAGAGATTAACTTGCAAGAGAGGAGTGAGCAAGAAGGGAACATTAGTACATTAAGGAAAGGTAGAGTAAAAGGCTGGAGATATGCTAAGATGCTGTGAGTGTGGGGGAGATAATAGGATGGGGATGAGAAAGTGGGGTTATGATGGGTAGGTATAAACAATAATTGATATTAGTGCATGTAGGAGAGGGTACCCACGGTGGTGGTGCTGCGGTAGCGTTGTCGCCTCAGAGTAAGATGCTGTCCGGTTTGATTCTCAGCTAGAGCGTCTTCTGCGTGGAGATATGAGCGAATGGACGTGCCTTCGTTGAAGGTTGTGCATCAGGCCTGGCAAGCCGGTACGTAAAAATCAATTGCCAATCATTAGCAGACCGGAGTTCCGCTGTGGTGACCCCTAACCGGGAAAAGCTGAAAGACACAAACAAAGTGGATGTAGGAGAGGGATAGGAAGCTATTTGGAGAGTGTACAGGAGACAGCTGTGATTGGATAAGTGGGGAGAGTGGCAGGGGTTGAAAATGATGTGTGGTCAGTATAAATTAAATGAAAGTGGGGGTAGGTTATGGGAGAGGAATGAGCCCAAGTGTAGCAAGGTTGAATGGAGGGGACTGGGCCAGGAAATGGCAGTAACCACAAAAAACGATCATCAGACCAGGAGGGAAACAGTAAATAGCACACAGTGAGAGTCAGGAGGTAAGTAGAAGAGGTAGGGAGGAGTAGACAGAGAGGGAAAAGATGTTATAGTGAGGTATACACAGGTATTCATAGCAAGATAAAAACAGTTAAAAGGAAACCACAAACAAAAATGTTGGCACCAGGGTAGTGACTAACTTATCAATGGCAGAGAGATAGACAAAGCGGTAAGGTTTTTAACAAACAGGTGAGTGTTGAAGTGGTCTCAGTGGTATGCAGGTATCCTTTACAACAGACAAAGTAAGACTAATTTGTGGTATGAGCTTGGAACATACTTTAGTTTAAAATGGGTATGCAGTAGAGCACAGTAGTTATTCCAGGAGATGGAGCAATATATGTAAGGAAGGTAGCAGCAGTCTGGAAGAGAAGACAGTTTACTCTTAAAACCTAGGGAAAAAAGAGGGGAAAGAGTGTAGTGAGTATAAAAGCTAGAGAAAAACAAAAAAGGTACTAAAAGCAACTACTGATAACAGCTAGTGAGGAGTTAGTTGAGATAAAATATGAAAAAAATAAATAAATAACTATATAAAAACATACATATGTTAATAACTTTACACATTAGAGCAGTAAAAATGTGAGACTTACTTCCTCTTTTACATAACAATGGTAAACTATTAACCATGATGTCTTAGTGTTAAAACAACTATGACAATAAACATTGCTGCTGTAGTTCTAGTAGTATACTTGTGCTGTGTTGTAGTTGAAATAATCCAAGTAACTGAGATATGAGAATATAAATAAGCAGAAGGTCTCTATACTTCAACATTCACTGCAGCTAGAATGGCCAGGTTATAACAATGGGCAGTCTCATGGCGACTGAACTTACAATTAAATAAAAAACAATGCGCTAACCTTCACATCCACAAGACTGCTACTAAAGTATTTGACATTGAGGTCATGCCATAAAGCAGTCACTGTGTAAGGTAAATGTCCAATAATGAAATAGCTACATTCTACAAACCCACTGTCACCAGCTAATTCTGCTAAAGACATGCAAACAGAAATCTACAGAAATATGGTAACAGTGCACAACAGAGCAATTGCTATTTGAGTGGAAACAGTATGTCCAAAGGCAGCTAAATTTCAATTTATGTACAGCCTTTCACTTGTGTTGCATGAGACAATAACTCAGTCAAGCCACGACTTAGCAAATAGTTATTAAGGTGTTTACCAAAGTCCCACAAATAAATTGCAGCAGCATACAAAGCCCTTCCAGGTAAATGCAGTACAAGTGAAAAGCTATTAAAATCAGTAAATTAGGGACCTGCACACCACTGAGATGAAGCCACAGACTATTAGGAAGATAAAAGATGTTTTTTTTACAGTTGATTTAATTTTGATTTAAAGAGTTGTTTTAATCACTTGAAGAAAATATTATGGCCAGAGCCTGTATTAAGATATCCAGACTCTGACTGATCTTTTATATATTGTGATACATCATAGGTAGGCCTATCACATATCTTGATAATGAAGAACATGCTGTAAGTTTTATTGAGTCAAAACTAAGTAGAAAATAAACTAGGTATTCTACTACAGATAGATAATGTCTGGCAATCAAGAGGGCATTATTATAATTAAAGGACTACCTTCTCAACTACGAATTTACACTGGCTACAGACCATGCCCCAAACTTTTGATCATATTGACTGTAACACTGTAACACAAACCTCTGTATGTGGGTACTTCCTTTGCAGGTTTTTCGGTTCAAGATAAAACAGAGACCAGGTTAAACCAACCATAAGGCAGACTGCCCATCTTGGGTTGACAGCCCATCTACTGGGCCTGAAGCCAAGGTTTTCAATCTGGGGCAGGTCATTTTAACAGTGTGGTACTGTTGCTTGACACTATGGTATCTGAAATGATGTTAGTAAAGGCCATTAAAAATACTGTGTAGCTAGCATTCCTGCAAGCCAATACTAGCTGGCTTAATTATCATCTGTTTCGTGATATATAAAACAGACGCTATTGCCCTATCAAGCCACAGAATTTGGCCACTCATAGAGATTGGATGATTACCTGGAACATCAGTACTTTAAGTGTATGCTTACATGCACACCTTACCAAGTAACCTCACTGTCATCCCACCTTGTGTTGCAGTGTATGATCTGTCACTCCTCTCCCCTATGCCTTGGGTAGCCTGTGTCCAACTCTCTGCAATGGACAGACTGCTATGTGTGTATCCTGTACACCTCTATAGCCTAAACTGTACTTTCCTCCCATTATGTGGTTTCTTAAATACTCCATCAGGCAATGTTGTTACTTCATGCTGGTGAGCCTGCTTTCTTAACATATCAGCATTTTTGCATACAAGCACATGACCACAGTATATTGTTTATTTTCTTTCTTTATTTATTTAATACATTTAATTTGAATTTATTAACCAGGTAGAGCAGCGATCCCACTGGACCTAGTTTAGTCTCAGCCCAGTGTGAATAACAAAATTTAATTTATATATATATATATATATATATATATATATATATATATATATATATATACACATATACATATATATATATATATATATGTATATGTGCGTATGGGTCTACTTTGGTTTATTGAAATTACATTTACCTGAATCTCTATTAGCTGAGATGACTTCACCAAACACTTAACCATCCAAAACCATGGATCACAAATTTTTCTCTGGGAAACGAACCACTTGGGCACCATGGCAAAATAATAAAATGAACACAAAGTAAACCCAGCCAAGTAGGGGGCTTTGACCCCCACATCCTCTAACTAAATATACCAACTCCTAGATCGAAGTACACTGGGGAAAAGGGCAAAGTGGACAAGTGGTTCATTTCCTGGTGAAAAATTCCAGTGATTCATGGTTTTGGTGGTTTAACTGTTAGGTGACGTCATCTTGGCTAATATAGAGTCAAGTAAATGTAATTTCAATAAACCAAGGTAGACCAATATATATATATATATATTTATATATCTCTCTCTCTCTCCCTATATATATATATATATATATATATATATATATATATATATATATATACACACACACACACACACACACACACACACACATTTAATTATATTGTCACTGATAATTGCTGTTTTTCAATTGAAAAAACAAGTTGTCCATCTTGAAGCATGATCATGCATGGACCAGTAGGGAGGAAGTGCATGCAGGAAGAGGTGAGACAGGAGAGACACTGAGGACAGAAATCTAGTATAAGGCAGGACAGAAAAAAAGGAAAGTCTGGTCTGTCCAAAGCCAATCAGTTTCAGCATAGGAAAGTCATTTTTTATAAAAAGAAAAGAGAATGTAGGTAATCATGAAGTCTCACATTAGGCACCGTAAACTGAGCTCTAGATCCAGTAAAGAGGAGCAGTCAATAACTGAACTGCATTAATAGGGTTGAACTTTTGCAAAACCACAAGGATACAAAATTCAGGTGTTTCTTGTTTATTCAACATACTGGACTTCATCAGAACTTGTTTTTTTTTAATGCTGCATCTTTTTCATTCATTCAATGTTTGATACCAACATGGAGTGGTCCATATGGGGACAGAACCTAGGGCTGTGTTGATTCATTTGGGTGTACAACTTGGGGATAGTCAATAAAAATGGATGGCAAGCATGATATTGAGAGACTTGTTAAAAGCAAAGAGGACCTGTGGTGTGGCGCAAGTGATTTGGTCTAAGATATTAGGCAGACTGGTTTAGCTGAAAGTGGTCAGCAATGTTGCCATAGAAAGCACCAGGCAGTATTCTAATTGGAAAAATCGCCTTGATATATGTTAATATATACATAAGTATCTGGAGAACAAAGACACGGCTTGGTATCAGCCAGATGGCATCTATCAGTCAGATGTAGGCTTGGACCTGTTCAATATACAAAAAGCATTTAAGTTCAACAGTTTTGCAATACTTGGAGGGTCTTGTCCAACCCCTACCTTCTAGGTTAACTAAATAAATAAAAATAAAGGCAGGAAACTGGGATCCATGATGAGCAAGCTGCCTGGTAGATGTCAGGGTTGGGGGGGATTCCAATGCCATTCACCACCCACGTTATTTGCTTCCTGTCTCCCGGATGGGGGTACTAGCTAACCTGGCAGTACATTAGCACAGCATAGGAGAGGGGTGCCAAGGTGGCTAAGTCTGTGTATAGGCTGCTCTGGCTAAGTTTTAGGCTAGAGGGGTGCCAAGGTGACTAAGTCTGTGTATAGGCTGCTCTGGCTAAGTTTTAGGCTAGGAAGTAGAAGCTCCATGTCAGCTGAGGCCTGCTGCCTCTGCCTTGCAGACAGGTTCACAGTCATTTGAAATGAGGGGAGGGGATAAATAACTAAGCAGGTAGAAAGTCCTAGGGATAAAGTCAGGATTTAAAGGTAATTGCTGTTGCTGTAATTGCAGCTCAAATTAATTGAACTGTAAAGTTGAATGCCTGACTTGTGGTTGAGTTGAAATAAAATGGCTCATGCTCTCCAAACAGGTATGGGCATTGCTTAGTTGGGCTGTGAATGGATAGGATATGATTTCACAGAGACTAAGCTGGAATCCCATCTGACTCAAGTACATATCATAGACATATGTTTATACCATTCACTCTGTTTACATCGGTTTCATAAAGCCAGCCTTTTTATTTAATAGTTTGCTTCATATTCAGTCTGTGAGAATGGACAAAGGTGAAATCTACTAGTTCTCTCTTTGTAGAGCTCTTCTTCTTTGACTTAAAGCATCCTTTAGAAATTAGTTTCAGCAGTTAAAATGATCACAGATATATGACCTTTTGTAATAACTTTGACTTCACTTTTAATTCTTTATTGCTGTGCACATCACATAAGAGTACATGATTCCTTGTATGTTCTCAATACTTTAGATTACTGAAATTATTTACTCTCTTTATTTATTAAAAAGTAAATAAAAAGGGATTTCTTGAGATGGACAATTCCTTTTTTTGGGGGATTTTCTCCTTTCCCCAGTGCTGTGTGACCATGTAATTGGCACATACACATTTGCGTGTTTGAGGGTTTGCCCCCTATATGAGAGGTGAAAAATGGCTTGAAGACCTGCAGAGAGCATTTCTTTTGAGGTGCTTTACTTGGCTGCATTTTAACATCAGGTTTTGAGCTTGACTGACTGAGCATTTGCAGTGAGAGAGATGAGGTTCTGAGATCTTATAACAGAAGCAGGGGTGCATTATCTTCTGTAAACTGATAACACAGTACAGTTTCTTAGTATTACATCCGATACTCTATGTCTTGCTGCACTGAAATGTGGAACATTTTCTTAAAATGGATGATTTTGGCATGTGCAATTACTTCTGTGTATCACACAGGCACTGAATAAAGGAATGCCAAATTAGTTTTTGAAACATTCTGCTTTACTGCAAACTGTATTTCACTCAGAATGTTTTATTCAAGTTGGTAATGTGCTTGTTATTCATGTGGGTGTACTTAAGACTCTTTCAACTTATTTAAATTTAGCTTCTCATGTTAGTTTGCCTAGTCGCATTGTGTCAAGATCAAAAATGAAACACTATTCGAGTTCCCCCTTCACTTATTGTACTTATGAATTTAAATAACATACTATTTTAATGAGTATGACACAATGACCCAGCTTTAGCACATTTAATGAATATGTGACCAAATGACTTTCTTTATTTCAAGCATCTGGGAATGTAGTCTGGAGTCATGTTATTGAATTAATATGACAAAGAAGATATATAGCTATACAAGTAGTACTTGCTTCATCCTGAAGTGGTTTGTTACTTGTTTGAAGCAGGCAATATATTTTTACCAGAAAAAAGCATCATCTGATAGGTCAGTTCCTGTTTCTGAGATTAACAGGTCCATCTGAAATTCATATTTTCTGTACTTTATAGTGTTAATATTACTGAAGTGGCATTTGGTGGAGAAAAATATTACTTCATATCTAATGTCAGCACTTTGCTTTCTCAGATTACACATTAGCTATCCAGCTTCTAATCTTTTGAGTTTCATTGCCATTCACTGATTAGTTAATATTACACCAGCTTCCGCAGAATACAATGAATGACTGACTTCAACAAATGGCCGTCTTACTTTTGTCATTCTAAGGGGATCCAATATTTGTCAGCTTGGGAGGACATGCTTAACAGACCAACCACACTGCTTTGCTAAGGATGGTCTATACCTTTCCACAATAGGCTTTCAATTACTGGCTAAAACTTGATCCACCCCCACAGTGTCTTTTTCAGGCAATGCCAAACTGACAAACCTACTGACAAAGCAAAATTATATCAACTGAACCCTCAAGGTGTCAATGCCAGAAGCC
Source organism: Protopterus annectens (assembly GCF_019279795.1). Taxonomy (NCBI): domain Eukaryota; kingdom Metazoa; phylum Chordata; order Ceratodontiformes; family Protopteridae; genus Protopterus; species Protopterus annectens. The sequence continues at coordinate 924,060,829 of NC_056744.1, forward strand.
TAACTAAAAAACTACACTCCCTCCAAGCCCTACTCACACTCAAGAATATACATATCTGTGAAGTTACTGAGACAGGGTTTACAGTGGCAGACAGTACCCCGGCAGAGCAAGGTTTCAAAGCCTTCCACACTTTTAGACCACTAGCTGTACAGACAAGGGCTAAAGGTGGAGGTTTCTCAGTATATACTAATGACAAGTGTATCTCTGCAGTAGTCAAACAGGATGATGTGCTGGAGTTCCTCGATATGCAGATCACTGTAAACAAAAGCCCATACCATATTCTAGCTAGCTATTGGTCATCCTCCATGTCCCAAGAAACTCACAATGCATACCTGGACCTACTGGAGATACTAAAGATCCAACCTAACATCTTACTCATGGGAGACTTTAATTATCCCTCTATAATCTGGGAGTCCTACATGGCCTCAAATCTATAGGCACAAAGATTCTTGAACACTGAAAATACAAACACCTTTGACCACAGCAAATACACTGCCCACTAGACCTCATGCTCACAAGTATAGGAGAACACAGCATCCCCCCATGTCTATTTCTTCCTGGTAAGGTCCGACCTTAAAGCTGTCTCTGCAAACTCAAAATCAGCTCTGTAGTCAGATTAAAACCAGTAACATTTAGGAATTATTCCAAGGCAAATTACCTTTTATTAAATGATGGTTTGTCGCAATTCAATGCCGCTTCAAATCCCAAGAACACAGACGTCTATGATAAATTGCTATCAGAAGCTCTGTCTAACCATGTCAATGGCAGCATAAAGGATGTTGCATCTACCCAAAGTAAGCCCAAGACTAACCCTAGAAACAAGACACTCCGGTGGCATCCCAAATTAAACAGGATATATAACAAAAGGAAAAAAAATTATGGTAAAAAATCAGGAAGGGTAATTCCCATACTAATAAAAACTCTGTCATCAAACTAAATATGCAACTAACAGGGCTAGTTAGGTCAAGCAAAGCCATCTTTGTCTGAAACCTCAAGAACAGCACAGAGCAATATGCTTAACTGGTGGTTAATGGTGCCACATTCCCCAATCCTGGTGACATAATGAGCCTGTTAGTGGACAAATTTAGTTCCAACTTTATCCATCTCTCACCACCAACCATCCCCCAAACATACCCTCAAATATAACCTCTCTGACTACAACTAGAGAGCATGTACTGCCTGCACTTGCTAAAGCCAAGAACAAGGCCTCAATGGCCCATTTATAGGTTCATAGGTAGGGACTAGGCTATCGGCCCTAGGGCCTATACAAGCCCAGCCAAAAAGGTACCCTGGCTTTTGCCACCCAAGAAAATAATTTTCCTGTGCCACTGTTGAGCAGAGCCACAGAAGTGATCCCTGGGGTGAATTTCCTATTTCCCATCCAATCATCCAGACTTTTCTTGGAGAGTGCTAATGAGGAGCTTTGTTTGATATAGATAGGTAGTTTGTTCCAGAGTATGGTTAGTCTCTGGGACAGGAATCTATCCCTCTGGCATGTTCTGTTTATTGTGTTGACAAGGTTTAGGTCCCTAGAGCATGTAGCTCAGAGGGATTGGGATTTCTTTAAGTGGAGCATGTCCAACAGCTCTGGGTTTGACATAGCTTTGTATGTTAGGCAGAGATCACCTCTGAGTAGGCAATATGCGATGGAGAAAAGCGGGAGTTTTTTGAGACGGTCTGCATAGGGCATCTGTTTGAGGACGGTAATCCTCTTTGTGAGGTATTTCTGCAGCCTTTCCAGCTGTTGTAGATGTCTTGTGAGGTACATACCAAAAGGGGCATTGTACTCTATAATGGGTGTAATGAGGGATGATTAGACAGGAACAATGACCTATTTTTTTCTGGATGAGAAACATTTGTGATGAGGTGTGCCACGTAGAAGGATTTCTTGACTACTGCGGCAATGTGATTATCAAAGGAGAGACTACTGTCCACCTGTGTCCCAAGGTCTCTTATCACACTTTTGGTGTTAAGTATACTACCGCCTATGTTGTAGTTCATGGGTACAGAGTTTTTACCAAAGGGGATGACAATGCACTGTTTGGCATTGAGCTTGAGGCCATGGCTTTGACACCAGGCATCTGTCTCAGTGAGGCCCTTTTATAGGATGTCCACATCGCTAGGAGTTTTGATTATGGTTCCTAATTTGCAGTCATCTGTGAACTTCATTAGCCAAAGATCTTCTGTGGTAGCCTGTACTTCAGAGATGTAGATACTAAACAGGAGAGGACCCAGAACTGAACCCTGTGGTACTCCACTTGCCACTGGTCTGAAGTCGGATTTGGAGTCTGCTACTTTCACAGTGTGGGTTCTGTCAGTAAGCCAGTTGACAATCCATCTTGTGACATAGGGATTTATACCTAGTTTAGTGAGTTTATCTATAATTCCAGAGAGAGGGATGATGTCGAAAGCCTTGGCAAGATCTAGATAGGCTGTGTGATCCACCTTACCCTTGTCTACGGCTTTGGTGACTGCTTCAAAAAAGTCTATCAGATTTAGGAGACAAGATCTGCCTTTTACAAATCCGAACTGGGTGGGGTCCAGAATTTGGAGATTACCAATGTCTTTGTTTATAAGTTCCATGATGATACATTCCATGGCCATGCAGACCAGGCTCATCAGGCTAATGGAGCGGTAATTCCCAGGGTCGGTGGTGGCTCCCCCCTTGTGGAGTGGGATAACCGTTGCTGTGCGCCATTCAGCAGGCACAAAGCGTGAGGTGAGGCCATGATTGAACATGGTACTTAAGTGGGGTGCCAGTTCGTTCTTGTAGTTTGTGTAGAACGCAGCCTGGGATGTTGTCTGGTCCCATGAATGCTGTGTTCTTGGCTTTGGAGAGTGTGGTTTTTACCTGTGCAGCCATGATTACAGGAACTTTGCATTCTTCCGGTATAGAGATGGGCCCTTTAGGGTATGAGAGGGGGGTAAAGTTAGCACTGAACCTATCTGCCAAGATGTTGGCAATATCAGTTGGGTCTGTCTATTTAGTGCCATTGTGCTGTAACTCAGAGCAGTTCTGAGTGTTGCCATTGAGATTCTTGACATAGCTATAGAATGCTTTGTGGTTGTCTTTAGAATCAGTGGCGATTTTGTTTTCATAACTAGCTTTGGAGGATTTTATCAGGGATCGCAGCTTCTTACTGAGGCTGACCAGGGAGCTCCTCCACTCATGGGATTTTACTCTCTTTTGCAACAGTTTCTTCCATCTGTTGTACAGTTTGTTTATGGCAGGGGACCACCAGATTGGCTACCTTTTTTTGGAGGATAGCGTCTTGGTTCTGTTTGGGACAGCACGATCCATGCACTCGTGTAAGTGCTTATAAAGTGCAATTGTGTAGGATTCAGTAGTCCTAACTGTATTGTCCATCTGCATGGGTGTCATGAAGTTCACCACTTCTTTCTTAAGAAGCATGAAGTTGGCTTTGGAGAAATGTTTTACCATGGTTTCCTTAATGGGGGGTAGGGGCAGGATGTGGATATCTAGGGTGATTAGCTTATGGTCGGATTGGACCAATGAAGCATTGACTTCAGCATTGACTTCAGGTGTGGAACACCAGTCACTCATGTTGGTAATGAGTTATCATCCCAGGATGTTTACTGAAAAGTCTAAAATATGACTTATTAGGACCCTTGGATGTATTATTTAACTATAGTCTTACAACAGACCTTGTGTCATGTTAATGGAGAAGTCTGACAGTCATCTCACTTCATAACAAGGAACCTTCAACAGATCCTGGAAACAACAGACCCATTAGTCTGACTAATCTTAGTTGCAAAGCCATGGAAAGAATTATCATGGAAATTATTAACAAGGACATAGGAAACTTCCAGAAACTGGATCCATCTCAGTTTGGCTTTGTCAAAGGAGGGTCATGTTTACTGAATCTGGTGGGACTTCTTTGGAAAGGTTAATAAGGCAATGGATGTGGGGAATACAGTGCATACTGTCTACCTAGATCTGGCTAAAGCATTCAATATGATTAGCTGGCTCACTAATAGGATCCAGGAGGTTAGAATCAGTAATGCCACCTCCACAAAAAGTTATTAGTGGAGTCACCAAGGGCTCTGGGTTATGCTCACTACTCTGACATCCACATCTCAGATGACAAAGCAATGATAAAGGCCTCTGGCTAACCAAGCTCACAGAGGACTGCAAACTGGGAGCAGTCAATGAACCCTTCCGAGATGAGAACACCTCTCAAAAAGGTCTAACACAGAGAAATGCTTGGTGCCAAAGCTATGGCTTAAAACTCAATACCAAGAAATACATTATAGTACCATTTGAGAAGTCATCAATAAAATAACCCTAAAAGTTGATTCACGAGTCAGGGGTCTTGGGACTCATGTAGATAGTAACCTAAGCTTCAAGCAACATGTGTTCAAGATAGTAAGAAAATGATTCTATGTTGCTCAGCTTATAAGCATGGGCATGGTATCTAGGTCCAGAAAGGTTACTACACCACTGCATTTGGCTCTCATCAGACCCATTAGAGAGCACAATGCCCCTTTCGGTATGTACTTGAGCAGACATGTGCAGCAACTGGAACATCCACAAAGGTTTTCTACAAAAAGAATGCAGAGAGTAAACACAATGCCAAATGCTGATTGCCTCAAAGCCCTGTCTCTTCACTCAGTATCCTATAGAGTTCTACTAGGTGATCTTTGCCTGACAGACAAGTAGAAGCATAGCTGGTTCAATACTTCACTTCAATAAGTTTTAAGTCATCAGCTTATTAGAGTTAGAGCTATGCATACACCCTGGAAAAATGGAATGGATGTTCCTTCTATCGTCATACCAACGAGGTGGCCAATTACATGACACATCCCCCCAGCTCAGGTCATTCAGGTCCCATTTCTGTGCCTTGTTCCCAGCCCTCCTTTAACATATTTGATTAAAAACAAAGCATTTCTTCTTTTAAACTGTAATACACTTTTTGCTACAAATGTAGCAAACAGTTGTTACAGTTTATACCCTGCTTGCACAGAGCGTTACAGCACTCAGGTTTTACTTAACTTTTATTTTTAAACTGTAGCAAACTGCTGCAATGTAGCAAGCAGTTGTTACAGTTTAGACCACAAACAGAGTGCTGCAGCACTCAGGTTTGACCACAAATGCAATACCAGCTTTTAGAAGCCAGTATTAAATTAACGAGTGATCAGGATTATCTGATTGCACCCCAAACACTTTGCTCCCAGAGCTTTTGCCCCTCTTGTCCTGTGCTATCTACACGACTGCATACAAGGCATCCCTGGACACTGTTTTGTTGAACCTTTTGCACATCTGCAAAAGAAACTGCATCATAACTACTAGATTAAAAGACCTACATTTTGCTTGAGACTTAAACAGGAAATGTTGAAGAGAAGGCAGGGATAACATATGTTTCTCAGAGAATTACTATTCTCTGGAACAGGCTCCCCATCCATGTTCCTCACTGCCCCTATACAAGTGCAGCTAGGACCAATGGATGGGTAATCAGAAATTCACTCTTGGTCTGGCACCTATGTCTCTGATGGACAGAGATAGTCAGTAAATAGCCCATGTATAAATCAACTTTTTGGGTCATATTTGGGTTGCATGGCTAGGCTAGTGCTTATTACCCAAGTATATAGCTATAAACCTATAGCACAGAGAAATAATATTCCAGATACCTTACTATGAGAAGGAAAACTTGACATACACTACACTTAACAGTCTCCATCTTGTAATAGACTGGACTGTGTCTTTCACAAATCTCCTACTGTCATTTTTTATTTTGTTAATTATTTCAGTATTTTGTAAACTATTTTCTTTATAATAGCCCACTTGTATAAGCATAACTATTTCAATTCATAGCTGACAACTCTGATTTCAAGATTATAACACAAAACAGGTGAGGTGTTATTCAGATAGGAAATGCAGTTCATTCAGAAGTGTAGTAAGCACTTAAAACAAAATGGGCCTGTAGCACCAGCTAAAGGAGAATTTAAAATAAATAAATAATTAAAAAGAGTATTAGAATACTGAAAACTGTTTCTGATCAATAACATGAGGGAAAAAGTCACCAGAGGAAACCATACAAATCTTACTCCAGCAAGAATCCATCTCAGACAGCCAGTCTAGCTTTTTAATGAAACTCAGCAATGCATTCAGCATCATAAAAGTGCTAAGTTTACATGTGTGTGTAAGCATGCAAATGCATGGGGGTACACATGCTCCGATCTGTAAGCATGCAAATGCGTGGGGGTACACATGCTCCGATCTGTAAGCATGCAAATGCGTGGGGGTACACATGCTCCGATCTGTAAGCATGCAAATGCGTGGGGGTACACATGCTCCGATCTGCAACTAAAGTGAATTAATAGGAATACTGGGATTACATTTTGTTGGGTAAAAGATGAAGATGGCAAACCCTTGATCATGAATGCTTAGATTATGTTTATTTTTCTCCCAGGAAATCAGAATAATCATGGAACAAATAATCTAAAATGGAAAAACACAATCATGATCAAAAGTTGTGGCACGGTGGTACGCTGACTGTTAAGAATTTTGAGTTAAAATAGAAAATGAAAAGAAGAATTATAATGACTAGCAATGGAGAGCACAGTGCAGTACCCAGGAAATTATAATGACTAGCAATGGAGAGCACAGTGCAGTACCCAGGAAATTATAATGACTAGCAATGGAGAGCACAGTGCACTACCCAGGAAATTATAATGACTAGCAATGGAGAGCACAGTGCACTACCCAGGAAATTATAATGACTAACAATGGAGAGCACAGTGCAGTACCCAGGAAATTATAATGACTAACAATGGAGAGCACAGTGCAGTACCCAGGAAATTATAATGACTAACAATGGAGAGCACAGTGCAGTACCCAGGAAATTATAATGACTAGCAATGGAGAGCACAGTGCAGTACCCAGGAAATTATAATGACTAGCAATGGAGAGCACAGTGCAGTACCCAGGAAATTATAATGACTAGCAATGGAGAGCACAGTGCAGTACCCAGGAAATTATAATGACTAGCAATGGAGAGCACAGTGCAGTACCCAGGAAATTATAATGACTAGCAATGGAGAGCACAGTGCAGTACCCAGGAAATTATAATGACTAGCAATGGAGAGCACAGTGCAGTACCCAGGAAATTATAATGACTAGCAATGGAGAGCACAGTGCAGTACCCAGCAACCTTTGCAGTTTAGCAAATGCATTATCAAGATGGAGAGCTAGACTTTGTTACCGCGACAGACAGAATTATTACAGGGCAGTATATGTTCTGATTAGTTTGAGCAATAGTACAAAGCATCATGACTACTTTTGGGAGCAAATTAAAGCTACAGTAATGCTGGGCACAGCAGAGACAGAATATCTGTAGGTTACCCCACTGCTGAATATGTAAAGGTTAACCTACAACTGGTGACGTTTGCCAGCGACAATGAACCCTGAGATAATAAAGTAGCAAGAATGGATAAAATGGAATATCACACACACTAAACAATGATTACTGCTATTATATAATGTAATAATAAAAGATTTTTTATCTCAGTGTTTTTTTTTTTTTTTCATGCAGAAAACTTTACTATCAACCAGAACACAGACTAGAATGGATTAGGCAGGGATAACATGAAATGTGAAAATGAATACAGAGACCCATGATTATAGTACTGAAGACTACAGTATAAAAAAAAACTGCAGCATAGGTTACTACACAAAAATATGTTCATTATTAACAGCAACACAAACAGCCTATTGTAATGGTGATACACTTCAGCAGAAATTAAGTCCATCTAGCTATACCTGTGACAGTACACCATCCAACCTTTCATCATGGGACCAGATCCAAGATAATTATATAATTATTTCATTTTAGCCACACTGCAGTAGACCTCTCTAGTTTATCTTTAAGGAAAAAGTGACCCTGACCTGTTCTTTTTAAAATATTATGGTTGAATAAGTTCTGTTTATTCCTTAACCTCCAGAAGAACTCCTTTATACTATTCCTTAGCTTTGTGGCTGTTTGCTATCGTTAACATCCCCCAAACAAAAAGACTCAAAAAACTGTGAGCTTCATTTAGCAAAGGGACCATGAGAATATTAATAACAGTAGTCAATATCACACTTGAGTCCTATCTGTTTTTACATGCTTCATGTACTTTTCTCCTAAGACAGAGCTAAGTTGGGAAAGTTCGGCGAATAGGTCTCACAAAGTCTCAGTAACAGCCATCTGCCATGTCCCCTATTAATCAAAGGCCGAAACATTAATCTTGTGCAGTGTTGCAGGAATATAAAATGAAAATCAACACATCCAGTCAAAAAGTTGCAGAATTCATAAGGGTACACACAGCTGAACACATATGGAACAAGAAATACATCATTCTCCATTACATCATTAGCTTGTCTGCAGAAAGTGGTTGGCATTTAGTGATCATTTAAAAAGCAAAATAAATAAATAAATAGTACATTGCTAGAGGATAGATTTTTCCTTCCTTTCTTTGCATGTGCAGATTTATTATGTGGTTCATCACTAAATAACTTACTTTATTTCATCCTATGGTGTGTAGGCCCAGACAGAAATGTTGAGGTACCTTGATATGTAAACTAATCTGCTTGGGGTAAATCATAATTATATTGTATATTTTGAAACAATAAAGACAATCTAGTCTTCATCATGTGATATCAGTTCCAAAGAAACGTAAATGCCCACTTTAGATATTAGTAAATCTGGCCTCTCAAAATGATGACACCTGGCTTTTTAGTAACATTTTACACTGTATGTCAGAAGCAGTGTGTTGTACTTATGTTAAAGCTACTTCTGACTTCCCTAGTGCAAAAATAAAAAGGTTATGAGCATCTAAATGTAAAAAAAAAGCAGTTAGAAAGAGTTATGGTGCAAATTTATTTTCTTTTGTTGTCACAACAGAAAAAAATGATTTGAGCTATATGTGGCTCAAGGGAACATTTTCTCTAGTCTCCTTCGTTAGACTGAACCTCCCACTACAAGCCTTTACTGTTATACACATGTACTTTATTCTTTAGTAGTTATGTTGATAAGTATATCATTGTGTGTGTGTGTGTATGTGTGTGTGTGTGTGTGTGTGTGTGTGTGTGTATATGTATATGTATATATATATATATATATATATATATATATATATATATATATATATATATCTATGTAAACAAAGTGTTTAATGGTCACACAGCCAAACCATTCAATAAAAACTGTAAGAAAGACCTATCCAAGCTAGAGTATTCACTGTGCTTTACCTTAAAGCTCCTGTAGTAGAGGCCCATGGGATATATGCAAATGACCTCTCAAGAAAATACCAGTCCTTCGGCTACATGGCTTCTGAATGCCCTTGAATTTTTACATTTTAAGGCATTATGGTTACAGTCAGGCCAATGAAGTCAAACCTCACTAATTGTACACATGCAGTTTTTTTTTTTTTTTTTTTATGACCTTATCAGTGTAGCATAAGTGGATTGTTTGAATTATACTTTAGAAGCACATAGCTTAAAATCAAGCCTTATGTCCATAACATAAGGATTCCTGCAAAATATCCCAAATAACATCTAAACCAAAGGGTAAAAAGGTCACACAGATAAACTGTTCAGTAAAAACTGCAAGATCGATCCGGCCAAGTTAGAGTCTTCACTGTAAAATATCTTAAACCTTCTGTAATTGAGGCCATTTTATATATGCAAATGACCCCTTAAGGACATACCAGAGTTTCAGCTAAACGGCTTCTGAATGCCCATGACTTAGATAAATACAGGTGCAGATATAACATACTTACAGTTGCATTATATGGCATTGTTTATATACAGTTTTGGTAGACCATGTATCCTTTATTCTTGTCATATATACTTGTGTACAGACGTACTGGCTGAGAAAGTATGTGTGTGAGAGAGATGTCTGCATTCAAATGGACACACACATGATGGCATGCCTTTTAAGCGTTTGCAATGTATTGACTTGTACTACCAACTTATTTAACATAGCCACTTTAAATTGGTTAATGAGGTATTCAGAGAAATACAAAAATGATGACAATGTTAATAAGTACTATATGAAAAACATTTAATATCCTTTGGCTGCAGAAGATAAGCATTAAGTATCGATTCAGCGGTGTTTCCTATCACAAGAACTTTAAGATGACATTTTCCAACAGCTTGTATGTAGCATGCTTTTGTAATTATGAATGCAAATATGAACAGGCAATATTTGATACCTATAGGCACTACAAGGATGATCCCAGAGAAATGCCTGGAAGCGTCACTAGAATTTTATGACTATTCAGCTTAATGGTGAAAACATCACTGTAGTGGAAGAAAGACAGAACGAAGGAGTGACCTTAGGAAACAGGAAGTATACTTTACTTTAGGAGAGAGCCACTGGACAATCAGCACAAGACAATGAGGCATACATATCCATATGCTGCTTTGTGTTGGCCAACAATGTTTTTCAGTTTCTCAGCAGATGTTATTTACAAAGGAAGAAAATGGCCATGAGCAGACCCTTGTCAGGCAGAGGCAGACCTAGAGTGAGGGAAACGGTGCATAGTGTTAAGGGGTGGAATTCATGTTTGCTGATTTTTACCTGTATTACAGTATTAGCCTTTAGAAGTGAATGTCAGAGCTGTATTTGCAGCCCCAGCTGAAATGCTTTATGTATAACTGTAGCAAGGCACTTATTTTATTGCCTCAAGTAAGCAAATGCCTCAGCACCCCTGTGAGCAGATATTACAGTACTGCAGAAAACCACAGCTCTCCTGTGATGCTAATTGTACATTGTTTAGTGTGGTACTCATTCATCTATGGCAGTACAGAATTATGTGCTTGTACAATTCAATCTGTCAAAGATGTACTCCTGGAAGAAATATAATATTCTCCTAAGAGATAAATATAGTATGTTGCCTTTCTCTATTATCATTTTCTTTGCAGCACACAAAACGAGTGACTGACCCATAATACTGTTCTTTGCATGACTTGATGTTGTAGTCTATTATGTACAGCACCATTGTCCAACAAAATCAGCATCTGGTACTGTATTACTTTAACTATAGACATGAATTTGTGAAAACGTAAAGATCAAGGGAAACAACATACATTGCTATGGTCCAGATTCTTTGAAAAACCCTTCTGTATGACACCCAGAAATACCAGTCAAATACAGAAAATATGAACTTGTCACCTTACTTTACATCATGACAGACATCATTTGGAGCAGTTTGCAAGTGAGGGTTAAAGTACAGTGGAGCCCCTTAACACTGTATTACAGCTATCTCAGAAATGCACTTGTGAAAACAATAGAACTATGTAGGGAAGATGCATGCAGCACTTTTATCCTAATACTTTGATAGGTGCTAATTAATTTATACTTGATAGTGACAAGTACAAGCCAAATATAGGTAAGATGAATATTTAACTGTATTTTATATTACTACATATTCCAGGTGCAGTTTTTGCAAATAAGCATGACAACACTATGGCATGCCTTAGCATCTGGAAGGTGCTTTACTAAGAAAATGCATTGGTGAGAAAAAAAATCATTGTGGAGAAGGAACACTGGCCAGTATGGTCTTGATTCTTTGTCCAGCACTAATTCCCCAATACCCAATAGAAAAATAGCCATATATAGGTAATGGGAATATTTCAGTTTATTGTACACAAAATAAATATTTGCTGTTGTAGGGCTTGCTCATATATGCTTGAGTATTGTAGTATACCTTCATATTGGGGTTACATGTATTAATTCTACTGTGAAAATGTATTTATGGAAAAAGGATGACTATGGGGAAGCACTATAAAGCATTATGGTCTTAACTGTTTAATGAGTGCATTCTCTTATGGCTGGTGGTGCTAACAAATATCCAAAGGTAAGCGATAATAAATGTGCCATTATTTTGCATAAAAACAAATTATTTGGTGCCATGCTTCCTTGTGGATATACTATCAGACCTGTTCTTGATTTGCTGGTTGCTCTCTAAAATCCACTAGTGAAAAGTAATAGCCAAATATGGACATCTGATAATGAGAATTAATAAGCAAACACAGACAGTATGAACTATTTCATTTCATTTATCCGGATTACAAATACCCGTTGATGTAGTGTTTGCATTTGGATATTGCAAAACAGTGGAATGCATTGGCATCAGCATATTGTATTAAATTTACTGCTGAAATGGGTTTGTGAAAAATATAATCACAGAGAAGCAAAATCCAGCATTATAGCACTGAGTCTTTCCCATGGACTCTTCTGTGATAACTACCAGTGAGAAGTAGTAGTCAAATATAGGCAGCAAGAATATTTCCCTTTCATTTTTCATTATTGCAATTATGATTTTGTACCTGCTTGTATGAAGATGTAGAAGCTCACCTGCTACTACATTGCAGTTAATTTTCTAATGCCCAGTAATGAGAAGTAATAGCCAAACTTCACTATCTTACATGACTGCAAATATCATTTAGTGCAAGGTTTGTGTGTGGATATTACATTGACATGAACATCATAACATCTGGAAGATGCATAAAGTCTACTATGCAAATGCAATTATGAACAAAAAAATTATCATGGAACACACCATACAGCACTGAGGACTTGATTATTTGCAAACACTAACTCTGTGATATATATATATATATACACACACATACACCTGTGAGAAATAAAAGCCACATATTAGCTAGAGGAATATTTCCTTTTATGTAATGAAAATTAGAATTGTTTACTGTTTTTGTATATAAATGTTAAAGTATTATTGAGTCACACCAGCATATGAACTCTGTATTAATTTTACACTGCAGATGTGCTCATGAACAATTATAATCATCGAAAAGCAACGTATAACATTTGGTCTTGATTCTTTCACAGGGACTATTCTCTGATACTCATTAGTGAAAACTAATAGTCAGATAAAGACACGGGCAATGTTTACTTAATTTCTGTTACTGCAAATCCATTATGTACAGACTGTTGTTTCTCAAGTCATCATCTAAATCCATCACTACCATCCCAAGACTCCACTATAACCTAATGCAACACTGTTGCTGAAACTGCAATCAACATGCAGCACTGACAAATGCTTATTTTTTTTATTGCAGTAATTATAAAAATGCATTTTGCATATCTCATCTCCCCCATGTTTGCATGCTTTTTTCCACAGAAACTAGTACTTAGACTCCATTCACTTCTACTGTGTTTTTCTTCTCTTTAAAGTTTTGGTAGCTGCATAGTTAGTTGCATTAACCCATGTCTTTACTTGTAATCAGTTACTGATTGTAAATATTCATTATAAACATGCACTATGCCATTTCACTTCTGAGTTCAGAAAAATTACAAAAATAGATAACTATGGGCAATTAAATTACATTAAGACTTATTTACATTTGAAATTAGATCCTTCCCATCTCTTTACACATATCACACATACTTTTTTAATGGATACAGTACAACACAGAATTAAAATGCAAAGATTTATTCAGAAACTTAGTAGTCAAATATTTTGTTACCAAAAGTAACTGTACCACAGTTCAATCTACTAATGCAGGTTGTGGTCCTCTCACCAAAGCATTGTCTGAATTTTTGGAATTTTATCTTAAGCCACTGTTGCCACTAACATAGCTAGGATATTACAAGACTACAGAGCTTGCCTTGTCACTGGACCAATTAAATGTTGACAACAGTGCACATTTATGTATTTTAGTATGTTTGTATACATCAGTTCCACCTGTTGCAAAGGTAGAGGCCATAAAATTATGGATAGAAACTAAATCTCTATCAGTGGAATTAAATTAATTTTTCATACAACCACTGGAAATGGGTTTAGAAATTAATGCTTTTCACTTTCATGGAAAATGTTTTGATATCTATTTGGTACTGTGAAAGGGCAACTTTGCCTCTATCTGTGCTGATCAATGAGATATTTTGAAAATATTTACATTTCTAAAAGTAAATGTAATTCATTTTGCTCAGATTTCAATATGTGGAGGAGAGTTTATGATGACTGCTGATTTCTATGGATAGGTGATAGTTCTAGATTACATTTTTGTGAAGTTTTTAAAAAAGTAAGGAGATGGGATTAAGTTTTACTTTTTGTCTTTTTATTATTGATTATTTAGATATAATGGTGATTAAACATATTTATTGATGGTTCGTTTGAAGACCAAGTTTTTCATAAACTATTTTTAAAAAATGTTTTATGTTTATCTAGTTGTCGTCTGTGGATTATAAAACAAAATATTCCTTATTCTCAGATTTTGAAATGTATAAAGATCTGTTGTAAAACAAAGTATGCAAAGCAAATACAATAACCAGGAGAGATACATCATCAATTTGTGCAGGGGGGATGTACAATCCCAACATGATTAAAACAGCAGGTACTAAAGTATGGACATATGCTAGATCGGATTTATTATAGTATCAGTACAGGGAACAAAGACAACTTGACCAGTATCACTTTTAACTATCTAATGCAGTGACATCCATTTGATAAAATAAGTTAATAAATGCTGTCTCATTTAAGGGAGAAATGTATGCTTCTTCTTAAGAGGTAAAACACTGGATAGTTTTTTTGTTGGGTTTAAAACTCATACAGGTATAAGATATGCAATGGCAAATCATACAGGATGGCAAAGCAAATATACATTTCTAGAAAGAAACTGCTGATTTTGTGCTAATGCAGTCAAAACATTTTTTTAATTTCAAGTATAAACACAAAATTTTTGAAATCTGGAAACTTATAACATCTAGTGTGTGTGTGTGTGTGTGTGTGTGTGTGTGTGTGTGGGGGTACATTTCGTGTAGCTGTGACTTTAGGCCATTTTAAAATGGGTCTTTGGTTATTAGTTGAATGACATACCATTGAATGGCTATTAGTCGAACAGTATACATCAAATGTGCGTTTCATTGTATAGCATATCATCATAAATCACATCATCAAATTGGCATAATTGGCCAACAGCAAGGAAACAGTTGGTAGTATGTATATACCTCTTAGTAAACATACCACTATTATTAATGTACTTTTGCCGTGATATGTTAAGCATAAAATTAAATACTGTATTCAAACACTAAGTTGATCCAGTGCATTTAACTTGTTTTGTTGAACACAAGGATCCTGCTCATGTCAGGGGGCTGTGCCCCCCCCCCCACTAATTACATATACCAACTCGGAGATTGTACTACAGTGGGGAAAGGGCGAATATCATAATTTGCCCATAAAAACAAAACATCGCATAATAGAAATTTGTCCTGTCCTCACTGTAGTGCAATCTCGGAGTTGGTATATATAATTAGAAAGGGGGTGTGGGGGGACAGCCACCCACATAAGCAGGGTCCTTCTGTTCAACAAAAGAAGTTAAATGTACTGATTGACTTAGTATTTGAATACATTATTTAATGTTATACTTAACATATCATGGCAAAAGTAAATTATAATAGTGGCACGTTTAATGTGAGGTATACATGTACTACATGCTGTTTCCTTGCTGTTGGCCAGCTATGCCAATTTGATGATGTGTTCTATGGTGATACAGCTATATGATAAAAAGCATGTTTGATATTCAGTGTTCGAAGAATAGCCTTTTGATAAGTATACCATTCAACGAATACCCATAGACCCTTTTAAAATGCAGAATTTACTGCATTTAGATTACCTTAGGTGTTCATGAGAAGAAAGTGCCATGGTTAAACATAAATTCAAACACCTTGAGACTCCCCCCCCCTTCATTTACAGATATTGCCAGGGTATTCTCCTGTAGTTCTAATAAATATGAAAAATAGCAATGCTTACATATAAAAGAAATAATGTGGATCATTAAGTTGAGAGAGTGTTTTTCTTGGCCACACTAAGTGGCATTAGATGGTTACTTTTTGATATTCCTACAGATATAGTATATAGATAGTTTTGAATCTTAAGAACTAAAATTTAATTATCAGTATATTATAATCTTATTTACTATTATGGAATGTATTTAATATTATGTCTCTGCATTTGAATCTGTTTGTTTCTGTTAACTCTATTATGAGACTGAAGAAAGTCCACATTTAGGAGTGAAACCCAGTATGCTTTTGTTATTACTTATTTTCCTAATAAATCTATTGTGTGTATATGTATCTATGTACACACGTGGATTCCTATAAGTTGATCAACTTTTCAGAAACTCGAAATTCATATCGGCAAGACAGTATGATCGATTTTCCAAAAACTTGAAACTTCTGAATGGCAATCATGGTACAGTGAGGATCAGGAAGTTTACCATTTTCCTCAATGTAGTGCGATCTCGGAGTTGGTATATTTAATTTGCAGGGCGTGCTTTTTTTTTTTTTTTGTTAATATTCAAGTTTTTGAAAATTTGATCATATTGTCTCATCAATATGAATTTCTAAAAACTTGATCAACTGAGATTGATTCACATACACATACACACACACACACACACCTATACAGCTATCTCTCTCTACATATGTATATATATATATATATATATATATATATATATATATATATCTTCCTCTCTTTATATATATATATATATATATATATATATATATATATATATCTATATATACACAACCCGTGGTGGTGGTGCTGCTGCGGTAGCATTGTCGCCTCACAGTAAGACGCTGTCCGGTTTGATTCTCAGCTAAAGCGTCTTCTGCATGGGGGACATGTGTGAATGGGCGTACCTTCGTTGAAGGGTGTGTGTCAGGGCTGGTAACTCGGCACGTAAAAATCAGCTACCAATTATTAGCGGACCGGAGTTCCGCTGTGGCAACCCCTAACCGGGAAAAGCTGAAAGACACAAAAAAAAAAAATATATACATATATATATATATATATATATATATATACATACACACACACACACACAGACACACACACACACATATATATATATATATATATATATATATATATATATGTGTGTATGTATGTTTAGTGCTGTGGCCTTTTCATTTCATTTTTTTTTATTTTGAAGCTATGTGCACCTATGAATGGGTTTTCTCCATGCACGGGCTGTTTGAATGCATACACGCACATAAATACACATGGTTATGCATTTCTTTTCCTATACATCAATATATATATATATATATATATATATATATATATATATATATATATATATATATATATATATGTATAGGTGGACAGAGAGTTCTATAGATAGATATATAGACATCTCATTAAAAAGGTACACAAAGTATATTAAACGTGTCGAACAGAAGTGGTGCACAACATAACATTAATAAATGCACAAGGTACAAAATAGTAATGTGTACAATGTAGAGTAGACATTCACTAATCCACCTCCCTATAATCCAGCTTTGATTTCCAAACTCCACCCACTTACGTCTCTCTGTTTTTGGTCGCACTACATCTGCCTGCTTGTTGGCATAATGGCCTCAGTAAATAAAGGAAGTGC
The DNA here is from genome assembly GCF_019279795.1 of Protopterus annectens. NCBI lineage: Eukaryota > Metazoa > Chordata > Ceratodontiformes > Protopteridae > Protopterus > Protopterus annectens. The sequence continues at coordinate 924,078,242 of NC_056744.1, forward strand.
AGTAAGTGCTGTGAAGCAGAAACACTGCACATTATCCATTAAAGATAATGTGCAGGTCTTGAGAAAAGGGACAGTGGTGCATCAGTGAACAGCTCGTGCAAGTATTACAGCACTGGCTTTTCCACAGTTTATGATATAAAGAAACGGAAAGAAAAACGGTCGCATTTTTTTGCTGACAGTGTCGCTAAGAAACAGATGTGCATAAGAAAAACAATGAAAGACGGGAAGATTTTGGAACTTGATAAAGTGCTGATAATGTGGTTTAAGCATTATGTGAGTCAGGGTGTTGAAGTGTCTGGAGATATGGTAAAGGAACAAGCAAGAGTGTTTCATGAAGAACTAGGTCTAGATCATGAGTGTCACTATAGTAAAGGATGGCTTCATCAATTCAAGCATCATTATGGTTTACAGTTTCAAGCAGTGTGTGGTGAAAAACATTCACCAGACAAAGCAGCAGCAGCTGAGTTTGTTGACAAGTTCGCTAACTTAGTTTTCAATGAAAAATTAAGGCCCAAGCGTGTGTATAATGCTGATGACACTGCCTTGTATTGGCGATATACACCAAGGAGACAACTAGCAACAGCTGATGCAGAATCGTCAACAGGTTTTAAGGCATCTAAAGATAATGTGACTGTGCTTGGCTGCTCTAATGCTGCAGGAACCCACAGGTGTAAGTTACTGGTCATTGGAAAAGGTTTATGATCCAGGGTGTTCAAATGTTTGAAGACATTTCCTATAATTTACAGTGCTAACAAAAAAGGATGGATTACAACCTGTGTCATACTAAAATGGTTTGAAAATTATTTTGTTCCTGAAGCACAAATTCACTGTAACTCTGTTGGCCTGGACCACAATTGTAAGATAATGGTTATATCAGATAACTTGTTCAGCACACCTAAAAGCAGAACTGCTGGTAAAAACTAATGTTTTAGGTATCTACCTGCCACCTAACTGTAGATCATTAATTCAACCCCTGGACAATGGCATATTATGTTCCTTCAAGTTGAAGTATCATTTCCCTGTGTCTGACGCATCTACTGCGTGCAGTTAATGCTGGTAAACAAGTCCAGGAATTTCTAAAGGAATTACATATGAAAGATGATTTACTGTGCTGCGAATGCTTGGCAGTCTGTGGAGCCATTCACACTGACGAATGGTTAGCATAAATTATGGCCAGATTTAATGTTTGAGTCTGCACCTGGTGAGGAGACTGAAAACAACTTTTCAGGCTTTAGGGTTTTCAAGGAAAAACAGATAATATATGAACTGCCTTCTTTTGCTCAAGAGCTAACTAATCCTGTTGCCAAGGGTCTTGCATCGAGATTGGATGAAGACTGAATGAATGTAGATGAAGATGAGCCCACTGTTCAGCATTATACTGACTCGGACATTGTGCAGATGGTTGTACATCCAAGAGAGAGAAGACAGTGGAGGAGAAAGTAATGACAAAGACCAGAAAGTTGTAGAAAAGAGACTTTCTACTGACAGGCTAACTGACTTGACAGGTGAATTACTGAAAGGATAAGACCAATGAAGTTTTATTACTGAACAAGAAATAATGGGTATTTATAAGCTGCAGGATAAGCTAATCAAAGAGAGACCAAAATACGTGCAATAGCTAACTTTGCAAGATATTTAAGAAATTGCCGGAAAACAAGCAACGGAGGGGAAACACTTCAAAATCCAGAACTGACAGCTTCTGCACATCCAGATATACCCTTTATTTACTGAACTGTACCCATATTACCTGTGCATGTACAGCACAATCCTTCATTAACATTTCACTTGCTGTTTCATAAAATGTTTATGTTTCTGGAATTACCCACCTTGTACAGACTTACATGATTTATATGATATTTTAAACGTATGATATGGTACTCAGCCACTGTTTACAAGTGATCCAGCTGTGATCAGGCATTTTCACTAATCCTGCACTCCCCTCAGGTTCACATTAGTGAATGTCTACCTGTACTGCAAGACACACAAAAAGGAAGCCAACACTGTAAAATGCAAAACATATAATGGAAAGGCACTGAAGGAACATCAGAAACAGCAAAGAAAATTCACTTGAGAATAAAGACTAGAAAATATGTTCCTAAAGAGGAAAATCAGCAAAATGACCTAAAAGATCAGATTTCCAACAATGATCAGATAATCAGGAAATTCTTAAGTTCAGGAAGCAGATACAACTTTACCTAAGAATAAATGCAACCATAGGACATTTGTGTTAATGGTCAACATCAGACATAACAAATAATTAAATGCATATATTAATAAATAATAAAGTATGTACAAAATCAGCAGCAGTTACCAATACAAGAACATTGTGTTCAGGCCATGAAATCAGTCAGGCTAAGGATGACAGCTGCATATCTCAGTAAATCAGTAATATATGTGTGCGTGTGTGTACACACACACACACACACACACACATATATATATATATATATATATATATATATATATAAAATAAAACATGAAATATTAAGCAACTGTCTTACTATGTAGTTAGAACACTACTGCTCAAACATCCAAGCTACTAAGTGACCTAACAGCAGTTCTCAGTAAGACAGAACAGTCATCAAAATAATAAATTGCTGTACTATGTTACAGTGCAGTCTGCTCTTACATTTAAAAGATTCATCACTCTAGCCTGCAGGTACTTTTTATCATCAGAGATGGATTTGTTCTTTCTAGGTGGTTAAAAGTTATTACGCACTGAAATGTATTGCTGTGGTATTGTGACTTTTCATTCCTTTTCAATTCATGCACAATTTCTATAGCATTAAACTACAGCATTGTCTAGAATGTCTCTTCCTTCTTGACTCCACCCTAAACCTTTACCTAACATCGTAACTTGTTATCAGTTCTAATATTATAATGTTTGCATGGACACAGGAAATACTACAGGTTCTACTGCAGTTGCACCAACTATGTGGTGAAGCTGCCAGATTATACCATTTGGATTTTATGTGATCTGGTAAAACTGCCAGATTTTACTATTTGGATTTTGTGTAATCTGGTGAAGCTGCCAGATTACACAAAATGCAATTAGTGAACAATACGGACGCAATTAAAATTAGGCACACTGCCCTTTATATGCATAGAGTATGCAGCACACCTCTTATGCTGTTATACCATATGCAAGTTTAGCAAAGTGCAATACTTGTGTGGCAAACATGCAATGTGTTACCTTTCCTTTGACAGAAGCCAATAACCTCTTATAAATCAATAATGCAAAGAAATATAAACATGTGGAAAGAATTGCTTACTTTCCTGGGATGCAGAAGCATTTAATATATTAAGGTAGAAGAATTTGCATGAAAAGTCGCCACTTTGCAGGAGGGGTGATTTAAAGAGACCCTTATAGTGATCATGACAGGATGTGAAAACTGCAGCCTGCATAATATGCAAATAATCATAAAATGACTTGAAAATGAAAAGCATTATTAAAATGAGAGCAATGGCAAATGCAAATGAAGGTAAACAAGGCATTGCAATTCAGAATCATGTATTTTATTTGATGAGATCCTTCTACCAGAGTTGATGACTGCAATAAAATCCTGGAGTTATAGGAGAGAGACCAAAAACATGTGAAAGGTAGCTGCCACCTTACTAGATATGTATTTATGTGCAAAAATCTTCTCTCTTTGAAATAACTGAGTACTGTGGAGTGGATATATGCACCATGCAGGAGCTTGTCTAGATGAGGTACCCTAATACGTAAGCATGTAAGATGCATGGAATTTGGCTTCCTGTGGACACTAACATATGTGCAACTTTCAGAATATTCACTTCAGGGACTTTCTATTGAAGAGCAGGGGACACAGTGTGCTTATACCAGGCATCAATCATGAGGACATTCTATCAGTTTCTCAATACCATACTATAGCATGTAGAGGAATATATGTGGCCCCACATAGAGGAAAGAAGCGCCACCATGTGGGCATTTTATGGCACAGCCCATTTTCCTGCAGTAATGAGAGCCACTGATTACACCCACTAGAGCAACAGGGACAACCGTATTTCAGCTTAAGGATTCCACTCAACTGCCAGCTGGTCAGCAATATACACAGTGTAGTATAAAATGTGCCAAGAGGCTACCCAGGCAATGCCCATGACTTGCACACCTTGCTCGCATTTGACCTATATCAGTTATTTCTGCAAGGTGATTTTACACAGGGTCATCTTATTGGTGCATTCAGAAATTCAATGGTGCCTGGGCAGCGTGGCTCATGAAATTAATAAGAAATCCACAAATCATGACAAAGAATGCATACCACACCATCCTGTCACTAACCCAAATTATTGTTAAAATCTCTTTAGTTTGCTTAAGGTGGTGTCCTGCTGTATGACCATGAAGAGTTTAGTAAAATAGTTGCAGTGTGTCCACCATTACAAAACATGTTACTTTGCAAGCATATGCAGCAAGGGAGAGATATTTGGGAGGAGAAGACACCAGAGTCAATAGCAGAGTGAGTGAGTACCTGGGAAGAAGCAAGCATGATTATGTGATACCGAAGTGGGCACAACAGCCCAGTGTAGTAACTAAAGGCAGCATCTTATTCAGAACTGTTGACCAGATTAAGCACAATATAGAACAGAAACAGTGATGCATGCAATAATTTATTCTGGTTTTGCTACATGATGCATGGTCACACTTGTGCATCACACACAGGCTAACTAGTTAGTGAAGTACAGATAGAACATATTTTATAATACGCACAGGTGTGGACAACCATCAGTGAGTGTGTGTGTGTGTGTGTGTGGGGGGGCATGGATACTGATTGTGACTATGTGAGTCACAGACATGTGAGCATGTAGAGCTGGAAAGACTTGTCATGGATGAATGGAGTGGAGTCTCCAGTGCATTGGGAGTTGGACAGGTGAGTGGGACTGATGTGCTTGTGTAGGTTTGCATGGACACATCTTCAGCAGATAATGCAGCATTGTGCTGGAGTTTGATGGACAGGTCTAGGGCACACACAGAGATCTATACACCAAGCATATGAGACTTCAATACACAGGGAATGTCATTGGTATAATCCACAGCATGTACAGAGGATGGAGTGCTCCACAATTGAGAAAGGCAGTATGAACTATAGGTGCTGTCAGTACAAACATTCTGTCTACAACTGAACCTAAATCCTTCAGCACAAACATTCTGTCTACAACTGAGCCCGAATGCTGTAACACCCTCACACTGGAAGTAAACATGGAGATGGTGGCATTACAGGACCTAGAGCATGCCGCACACCTTTTGTGGTGGGTTTCTCCATTAGAGGTTGAGGTAGATCAGTCATTAGAAGGGTGGTGGTCATGATGGATGTCCATGCAGGAACCTCTACAGCATACAGACTCTCTATTGCTTCCCATTATACTGTATAAATTGACCAGGCCATCACGTAGACCATGTATAACCCCAACCAGTTCAGCCATGTCTACATTGGTTGTGGCTTGTCCCTGTATAACGGTTCTGCACAAATATTGTATAGTAGCCACAGAGACCTTCAGATCAGGAGGTGGGGTGGTACCTATGGTCATGGCAAAGTCAGCTACAAGTACATCAACCCTTTCCACCCATGTCACACTTAATAATTCTGATGGCAACCAAGGATGAGTCTACTTCTGGAAAAGGGGGAACTCCCTATGCTGCTGTGTTTGCCACATCCAGTCTTACTGTGGCATCCAGGAACCAAGGGGAGGACTGCACAGGAGCTGTGAATATGGAAGGAGGAAGTTATATAGCCAATACTTTACCTATGTATTCCACTGTCATTGCAAACAGACTGTCCCAGGATTTGGGTGTCATTGTAATCAGCCCCAGACAAGCCCTGGCATCATGCATTACTTTATCCACGATGGATGGAACCATTCAATGCAGCAGCTGTGAAAACACGTGTGCAAACCAGCAACCTAGCAGGTAGGTCTATAAATTGGATTTTCTAAAGTTAATATACTTTGGGCTGACTGACATTGTAGGTATAGTCCTGATGCTCCTGCAACAGCAAAAATGCCATGCACATTAGTCTTATGGCCCTGGGTTGGACATGTAATAAAGATAGTCCCTCATGTTATGATGTACCCAGCTGGGGCATCACTAACTCATATTTGAGCCTTTCTGTGCAGTTCTGTACTGAAGTCCAGTACCACACCATGGTGAGAGAACCCCAGATAAAGATACTAGGAACTCCTACATGTCTGTTAATGATGCCTCTGTCAGCAATCCACTACCTGTGGCCCTCTGTTCTTGAACCAGTCAGGTTGCCTTGGTGTATGTGCAAGCAATTGCATCTGTGATTCTTCCCTAACCTGTTTATTTGTTCTGTTTTGGTAAATGACTGCATACATTTATTTCAAAGGTTCCATCAGACATGTTCATAAAAGACCTGGTCAGTTCTCATTTTCCAGAGAATACCCCTACCATGTTCATGGATGGCCAATAACAGGATGCCAGTTTTTGCATGGGAAAATTTCCTCCTGTGGCCTTTCATCTTCAGGCATGACTGCCTGTAATATCAAACATATGTATTGCTGTCATCTATTTGGTAACTGTCAGGATCATTACGATTCTAGGTAATTTTGTGACATATGAAAGGGAGGGATACATTGCCCAGCAAACAAAACAATACTGAAACACAGGGATAACTAACATAGGTCATGTGTTGTGTGTGTCTGAGGGCCACATAATAATGCATTGTCCCTCTATCTAAACTGTGAATACATACAATTGTTGTTAATTGTATCTCTTTCTCTCTCTCCATCTCTCTCTCCCTTCATTGCCATGATCCTTATTTTATATTTTTATTTTTATTTATTTGCTTTTTTTATTTCTGTCCATTTGTGTGTTTATTTTCTGCAGTGTCCACTACTGCTGGCTCACCATCTGATTCTAGGCCTGATTCTACAGTGGGTGATGAAGGTCTTTTGTCAGGGGTGATCAGGAGTTTTCCTTGGTAGCTTCTGGCAGCTGACCACTGGAAGGGAGTGCTGCAGATCCCTCTGTTGACACTACCAGTGTGTCATAGTTCATTACGTCATGAGTGACATGAGGTAACTGGAGAGTTTGTGGACTGGCAGCTTGCTGTACTGTCCACCTTGTAAGGGTCATTGAGTAGCTTGCAGTCACAAGTATGTCTGGTTCTGCCCTTGGTGTCATTTGAGGCTGTCTCCATTGGGGTAACTAACCTTTTCCTGGGACCTGTACAAATAGTACAATCAGGAGTTGGGACCCCATTCTCTCTGCTATCATGGCATTCCGCTTCCTTGTGTATCACCTGCCTTCCATATCTGCTGTTCAATCCTCTCCATCAGCACTTGTCTTGCCTCTGTCAGTACATGTTTAAATCCATCGATACCCCCTTTGCTCAAGCACCTTGCCTTTTCATCATTGTCTGTGTTTATGTTTGTTTGTGTGCCTGCTTCCATATCTCTATCCTCTTTTCATTCCCTGACTTGCCCTTGCATCCTTTGCAATCTTGCAGCCCATGTATGTTTCAAAAAAGCAAGGCAAAAAAAAAAAGCATCCACACTCCAAAATGCTTTTATTCCACGTAGAACAGCTAAAAACTGCTTCAGTCAAATGCAGTACATAAAAGGCAACACAGAAGTTAAAAGTAATCCAAAAAGATAAGCGCTTTTGTCCCACTAACATATAAAAAGGAACTTCATCAGATAAATGAACAAACTGTCATTAAACTTCTTAAATGCTCTTAAACCAATCACATCAAAAATTCAGCACACACCCTTTTTGCATCAATTAGCTTGACATAACCTAAGCATAGTCAAAAACATAGTAAAAGAAGGCATAGTGAAAGAAACACACCCCACTGGGGATTGAACCCAGGACCTTCTGCATGTAAAGCAGATGTAATAACCACTACACTACTCCATTCATAAAAAGAATGTAACAGTGTTATACATAATAGTAACATCCTAAGGCTAAAAAAAATACAAAACACATTTTACCTGTTTAAAGCTCTTAATTTAAGCAGACATTTTATATTCTCTGCATCATTTAGCCATGGCCAAACTCGTGCATTTAAACATAGCTGCCAGAGCAATTGTGCTTTCTCATATAAAAAAGGCCAGGCACCTCCACATTCTGACATTGTAAAACAACAAATTTGAAAGCATGGCCAGGACTAGCAATAATATGTCTTGCTAAAGCATTTGTTTCTTTCCTTGGATGAATGTCACTAAGGTGCTCACTCATTCTGTTTTTTAATTTGCACTCAGATTTCCTTACATAAAAACATGAACAATGAGAACAAACAGCACAATATACTATCTTACTAGTGTTACAATTAGGTCTACCCTTAATGCTCACCTTATATTTATTAATGAATGTCTCACTAGTTTCAAGAATATAGTGACAAAATACACATGAACCACATGTATGCATCCAATCTATTTTACAACTACGCACAATGTGTTTGAAGGCTGATTTTAAATTTTGTCCTTTTTTATAGACAAAAATGGGGGAACCATCCAAACGGTCCCTTAGAGTATTTTCTTTCCGCAAAATTTCCCAATTCTTATAGAGAATATTCCTAATCATATAACTGTCATGACTAAATGTGGCAAGAAAAGCAAGAGAAAAATTATTATTATTATTATTACTCAGTTTCATCATTACTATTTATCATAGGAATAACAACATTATTACTATCCAGTGATGAAACACAAGAAACTACCTTAGTCATATCAAAAGGGACCGTCCTATTAGGCTTATCACCCAAACTGGTTCTAAAATACCCCCTAGCTCTTTTTTCAGTAACTTCCTGACTTAATTCACTAACCATCAGGTTGGGATACCCTCTTTGTAAGAACATATTTTTCATTTTATCAACCTCATTTAAAACTGATGACCAAAGAGTAACCATCCTCGCCACTCTAGCAAATTGTCCTTTGACAACTGCTCGCTTTTAATGACAGTCTGTTCATTTATCTGATGAAGTTCCTTTTTATATGTTAGTGGGACGAAAGTGCTTACCTACTCTAACTGCTGTGTTGCCTTTTTATGTACTGCATTTGGCTGAAGCAGTTTTTAGCTGTTCTATTTGAAATAAAAGCATTTTGGAGTGTGGAAGCTTTTTTTTTTGCCTTGCTTTTTTTGGATTACTAGTGCTGGTTTGGTGGTGTTCTTGTTTGGTATTTGATTTTGGGCAGAATGAATTCTACACAGCAACGACCTTCACAGACTTTGGAAGATTCTATTGGTGACTTAACTATTTTAATACAGGAATTAAATAAACATATGGATTGATTGGAACAGCTTTCTTTATCTCAGTTCAGTACACATCATGTTTTAGACACACCCCATGAAGTTTTGGCTTCTACAAGTGCTTCTAATGTCATTCCTCCACCTGATGAAAAAAGGACAAAATTTTAAATCAGTGAATGAATTCATCCTTTGACCTTCAAGATGATACCTAACAAGGCCTAAATCTGTACGTATTTTACTATACTTATCAACTTGAAGTAATTTCTGACCTCTTCTACATACTGCAAATAACAGGATGCAATACTTAATCTTAAGTTTGCATTCTGAAATCCTAGGACTTTGCTAATGAATGCTGGAAATGGAATGAAGGGGTAGTAATATTAAATGCATATTTTTTAACATTTTTTGATAAACTGATGCACACACACACACACACACACACACACACACACACACACACATTGCAGCATAAAATCATAAAATAAAACTTTTTCCTCATAATTTTTTTCTTTTTGCTATGCCATACTCTTTTAAGTATCAGAAATAACACCTACAGAATTTCTATCAGCAAAAGGTCACAAACATCAGTGGACAGAGCACAGAAGACCAGACCTCCTAGGGTAGCTGCAAATGAATGTTCCAGTGATAATGCATTAACTGCAAAATTATTGATCAGGAATTGAATCCTACTGGCTTCTCAGCTGTATCTCTGATTTAATAAGTTTGTGCACATGTTCTGTATTACTGCTGTTTTTACTGCAGACATCTTTGTAAACTCCAGCAACATTTCTGTAATTGTTTCAGTTTTGTTTTAACACAGCAGGAACGCTTGTAAAATCTGGCCTTTGGTTTCACTTTACTTTTAAAATATATTTCTGCATGGAGTTAAACTCTTTTGGATGTAGTAAAGACTAGAGCTGAAGTAACGGTAATGTTCAGATTTCACACAGTTATTTTTACTGCACTTGGACTCAATCCTGTTCCTCTATTTTCTAACCTTATGGGTAAAACTTAAAGGCTGTAAAAGCAATCTGTTCTAGAGAAATCAACACATTCAGAAAATAATCATGTCACAATATACTCCAAATTCTACAGATAGAGCTCCGATGAAAATGATTTACATTCTATATTGGGAAAGTTAATTGAGAACATATTCTATATTATTTCAAACCATAAAGCTAAGCCTGTGTCATCATTTAATTAATTATAATACCGTCTGTTTACTGTTCAGATATTTTTTGCCAGTATTTTTAATCTCTTAGCTATGAATTGTCATTGTTAGATCTTCTAAATTAAGTATATGGTCATTTTATTTTATTTTACTGCTGTCACACTACCAGATGAAAGGCTCTATAACCCATGGTCCAGTTCATTGTATAGAGGTTCAAAAACAGTGTAACATTTCATCATTAATGAAACTTAATATGATACTACTGTGCTTGCAAATGAAATATAAAATAATGAATAATATTGTGAATTTAGTACTGTATGCAATATTACATCTAACTCTGTTAATGAAAACAACTGGACCAATGAAGTTTATACTCATTTATTATGATAAAAAAGTATAAAACCAGACACAGCTTTCCTGTTACATACACCTGAGTCAGCAGCTAATGGCATAGATACTTACCAAGCTATTGATCTGTGAAGATCACACCATGCGGATATTACACTTATCTGGGAAGGGGCTCCAATGAGCAATACATCATACAGAGTGTTACTATTATTTGAATGCACAATCACCTGTAAAGCAGATGCACCACTCTGGAGAAATTGCAAGCCAGTCTCTGCAGAATCGATTCCACCAGTTGCTAAAATAGGAAAGCCAGGTACAGCACAAGCAATGGCAGATACAGCTCGCAGGCTTATAGGCCTTATTGCATTTCCTTAAAAGAAACAAAAAACAAGTGTCACTATTAAAGGTACAGGAAACACGTAATAAGCTGTACAACATCGATTGTCTTCTAAATGATTCATAATATATCTCATTTAGAAAGATGCTCATTGCTTTAGCCTTCAGTTATACACAAAATCAAATTATTTAAAATTTGTGTCACAGCTATATTTCTTTAAAAGCGTGAAACACTATTTCATGTTGTCTTCTATATGACCAGTTATTTCCTTTGTTGAGAAGTCATCTTATTTTAGTAATGTACTTAAGAATCTTCCAGCCTGACAACACTAATTATGATGTAAGCAAGCAAGGAGATAGTATATCGGTTCAGAAAAGAACTTCATTTAGGATGAAATCATAAATGCTGAATACATAAGCAGCTTCGACAATGTGCTAAAATAAAAAAATATGTATGCCTTCAATTCACATGATCTATGTTTGATTACTGGAGCCATCAACTGCATATGTTATGATAAATGCAGTGGGATTAGATGACCATATGTTTATGAACTGTGGCTGTAAGAAAGGATAACAAATTACTTAGACACTGTTTTAAGACTCCATGATGGCATATTTACCCAGCAATACAAACAACAGTTTTATTCTGTGTTTGTGGCTCCATTAGTTATGCTATTTCCTTGCCATCATATTTTCATACAGGAACTTTGCAGTGCCACCGAATGTGCATAACTAAGCAAGAGAACACAGTTCCTTTTTAAAAAATGCCTTTGAAGTGGTTTGATTTTGGATAGTAATGTGATTTGCATACCCCTAAACTTCCTTGTCTAGATAGTGTTTTCTAAAACTCTTTATTTCATTAAACAACATTTTCAGCAGAATAAGCACAAATTATGAAACATCAAAACTAACTTTAAACATACACAGTCTTTAAATACAGCTCAGTTACACATCAACTAATTACTGCCGAAAATAAAACTTTGCTATGGATTCAGGCCATTTACTCTGCATTTTCAAGCTAGTGTTATACATTTTAATGGACAGAGAGATTGATAGGTATGGATTAATCTAATTTTCAGGACTGCCTGAGGAAGAAGAGGTTGAGGTTATTGCTTATACCATGATAACATTGAAGGAAATCACACGAATATTGGATGTTTTAATCAAGGCTTTGCACATTATGTCACAGACAAAATATCAGCTGGAAAATGCACAGTGTGGTCTGAATGCAGCATGGCAGCACAGATATTGCAAACAAAGTTCAACATGACATTGTGCTACCGAAAAATATATATCTGGGTCTTCAAATATGCAACTTTGCTCATTTCAGTGCTATATGTCATGAGCTGTATTTATATTCCTAAAAAACATTACGCTATCAAATATGTACTTCATCACAGATGTCTTCTGCTTGTGTGTGTGTGAAATACGGTTTTGCTAACTGATTGCATTTTTGTCTGCTGTCTGCAGATGGATAGTCTGGACATTTTTTACATTTCCCTTTTTGTTTGCTAGAAAACAAAAATGCCACAGAGTATGTCACTCAAAAAAGAAAAATACCTTAAAATGCTGGGTAGTTTTATATGTACTACATGTGGATTGTACTCACGTATATTATTTTATGTCGTTTTGTTGATAAAATCCTAGGTTGGGGTAAATTTTCTGTGTCTGATCTGGCTACATACTTAACTGCCTTGTCTGAGCTCCATGTTTTACCCTTCTAAACACGTAAACTCAGATACAGCTATAAAACAGTTTTTCTTAGCATCAGTATCTTCCTCATTGCAAATATCAAGACAGAGAGTTGATAGTCTTATATCTGTGTGCTGAGCATAAAAACATATGGGCTTAGTGATTAAATAATATACACCTCTAAAAGTAGGCAGTTGTGATTAACATAGTATGCATCACAACTAGATGATAAATTGTATGATCTAGATAAAAATCCTGTTGACAAAATCAGCGGAAACTGATGTATATTACCAGCATTTATATACTATTATATTTCTTGATGCTGTTTACAGAGTTGCTATGTCACAATCTGTTTTTCTGAATTCTACCCATAGATGGCCATAGATGGCCACAATAAACTATCCAACAGAACCTGCTCATTAGTACCATTTCACTACTGTCATCTGCAGATAATTAGGAATGTATTTGAATAACCAATTTCTGTGGAAATAATTGTCACGGAATGCCCTGAACCTACTTTTTATAAACTATAATAAAAGTGTTAAGATAATCCCTGACATTTGCAAATGCCATTAGTTCACCTTTTCTTCTGATAGTGCAATGGCATTATGTTTAAACAATTACCTGATGAAGCTGCAGTTTAATGAAATAGTGCCGTAAGTACAGCCTTCCAAGGAAGTAGTGAATGTATTTGCATTCAAGGAAAAATAAACCTATTTTACATATACAAGATGGAGAATATTATAATCACACCTTTACTTCAAGTGACAAAAACATGCTAAGAATGCCAGAAGTCTAAACCTTAATTCAAAAATGACAATAAATAAAATTAAATATATAACTGTGGCTACAGCAAGTCAGAAATTATGTCTGATGCCTAGCATACAAGAATAACTACTCATCTATAGCATTTAAAATGGCTTTGACATTATTCTTGTAGGTTATGGTGGTATTTTTCTATGATGAAAGATTATATGCACCTCTAAATAGACACTGAACAATCAGGAGTATATTGTGCAACAGTGTATGTAAAAATGAAAAAAAGACTTTTTGAGGGCTATGTAGAAAAGAAATAGAGTATAAGCTTTATTTTAGGCAGGCTGCCTAGCAGACAACAAATTGCTCAACATGTCTAGTAAGCGGATTATAGTCACACAGCTTGCTGGAAGATGCTGGCCTGGTTTAAATACATTACTCTTAATTTAGTGGCATGATATGTTAGATAGCATACTATAGTTCCTAACCTCATCAAACTAAATATGCATTTTAGCATCCTCACTGTAACAGTGCAAAACAGTGAATTGGTTATTTAGAGTTTACAAAGACAAAAAAAAATTATGGCAGATGTAGCTAGGCTAATCATTTATATCTATGACTAACATTTATGTAAATGATGCAGCATATTATATACTTATATAAAGAACTAAAATGTTACAAATGTGCTTCATAATACAGTGTATCTTCTGATAAAAGGTTTCAAAATGTTCTTCAGGCAACAACAGCATTTAAATATTACTGTACTGTAAGACCTGCTTTCACATCAAGGCCTTCACCTTACTGAATGTACCTAAAAATTGCATTTGAAAATCCCACCCACTATAATCAGATACTACATATGACAAGTACACATTTTCCATGCAATGACTTTCAACAAAATATACAAGTGATTTATTTTTCCCAGTGAACCATTTTAGATAAAGACTCATCTGTGATACATGAATGCTATTTCTGTCCTCTGGAACTGTAAAAATTCGGTCATCTTCCGAGTTCATAACAGACTTTTACTAATGATATCCTAAAATATAATGTTTATAGTGTGCCACATATGACAGAAAATAAAAACTCCGGTGGTAACTAGCCTTGCCATTCTACAAGGATTTCTGCAGTGTCATAAATCATTTATGGTTTGAGATGTCAAAAAAGCATTGTTTAACAAGTGCTTTGTTAACGTCACAAGTTCTTCAATATTTCTAATGAACAACACAAAATATTGAAATGTGTGTAATGTTTGGTGCCAAACAAATATTTATTGTTTTATGTGTATTCATTAGTGGGGGGGGGCAATATTTTCTTAGCAAACTTGTAATATGTAATATGTGGACTTGCTCCAGTGTTGCTTGTGCAAAGCCTGTCATGTTCAAAGGTACTGAACTGAGAACCCCCTACTCATAAGCATTGGCTGGCACATCATATATGATTGCATAAGCATTGTGAATGATTATTTATAAAATGTTGCTTATAGATTTCGTGCAATGAATAAACACAAGTGCAGCAACCACAGGGCCAAATAGCACTGTAATCCTTCCTGGAAACAGTAGCAAGAATACCACATGCTGAGTGACTACATCTGACCATATATCATTGGAGAACGGAGGTTGAGAGTGGAGATTCAATTCAGGCAACTGGCAGTACACAGCTTAAAATCTTCAGATCACCCCATGGAGAGCTGTAGATTCCACAAAAAAAAAACATGCAGTACTATTTTTATGATGTAAAAAAGAATTGTAGTTAAAAAAGAGGGAATGTTATAAATGATTGCTATAAAATCATCCTACTGTACATAGAAGGCATGACAACTTCCTCAGTATTTCAGCAGCTGCAAATATGCCACCTTAAATACAACAGTTGGCATGGATAGAATGAGGAACCATTCTCTAGCATGCACTACAACAGATCCAAGAACACCCTGGAAAAATGCATGGCACAAAGGAGAAAGACTAGTTGATAATAATTTCCATTAGCTTCTATGTGTGGGACCACAAGTGTTTTCAATTAATGCAGTGATAATTGTTCAACTGCTGATAAAGCTGTTTTAACACCAATGTGACATGGCTTACCCATGAAGATGAAGTCCATGTGGTGAAGCACTGTCTGCAGGGGGAGACAGATCAGAAGGCCATTAATGCTATTATATAAAAGGGTCATTTAAAACAGATATTACTTATACTTGAAATAACCATGTTGCGCTGTGCCAACATTTTATTATACATCTCTATTTAATGAATTCAGTCACAAGATACATCCATATGATAAATGAAATGCGCATGCACAAATCTATAAAATAGGTAAAATATATTAAGTGTTATCAGGTTGCAGTCTGTGCTACTGATAGTGGGTCTCTCATACTTTCAGGACTTTATTTACAGGCAATACAATTTATCAAACCAAGTGTGCTAGAAAAACAACCCAAAAAAGGACCTAGGTAGAATTATATAAATGAAACCTTTTGGAAGTGTGCATTGCTACTTTGCTGCACTTTGGTTCGAAATACCATTTAGACAATTCTGCCAGAAGTAGCAGAACTGTGAGGAGGTATGTACTGTTGTCAGAAGCTGTAATACAGGCCTATTTTTACTAATGTCAGTTGCATTTGCAAAGTAGCTATTGACTTCATTATGGTGGGAAGCTCACACTTTTAACTGCTTTTTCTAAATGACTAATGGTAGGTTTTATCAAAACTATCCTGTTTTAATAGTAAAGGCTGTAATGTGATAACTGTATATTGTAGTCTCCCTGTTTTTACATGCAAAACAAATGGATTAAGTCTATGGCTTAAAATTACTGCTCAGTTAAGTGAGTTATCATTGTGAAAAAGACATTTTAAAAGTCATGCCATTGTACTGAGAAGTGAGGAAACTCTTATCAACACATCTAGCATAAAAATATGCACACAGAGTGAAGCTTACTCCCGATTCCAAACGTTATACTTTTTTTCATATGTGTTGTAATCAATCTCTCTCATCACGCAGTTAGCAGCCATATAAATACTAGTACCCTGCTCACCATTCTCTGCAAACGCTGATGAATGAGAGTATTCAACAGATGAAGCTGCAGAAAAATGTGAACTTTAATTTCTAAGACCTTCGGCAATATACATCTGGCCACAAAGTCAAAGGAAAGAAAGCTGCACACGGCCTTTTACAGCTACCTCTACAAGTCTTTCGGCTTTTCCCGGTTAGGGGTCGCCACAGCGGAACTCTGGTCCGCTAATGACTGGCCGTAGATTTTTACGTGCTGGCTTGCCAGGCCTAATGCACAACCTTCAACGAAGGAACGCCCATTCACGCATGTTGACACACAGAAGACGCTCTAACTGAGAATCGAACGTGCAACGTCTAACTGTGAGGCGACAATAAATATGAGAAATATGTGACTGGAAAGGTATATCAGTGGTGCACGAACAAATGAGTTGTATGCAAGGCATGGATTGGCACAGTATATTACAAGGCTAGTGAACTGGGGATGAAGTCCACTAAGCACTAGCATGTGCCCATCCTGCTCTCCATGTCACTTTGGACACTTTTAAAAAGGAAACAATAAAACAGTGGAAAGCACAGATTTGAAACTTTGCAAAAAAAAAAACAGCATTCATTAGTGAGGATACTTGCCTTCCAACTGCATCCTAAACAGTCAAGTAAAAGACTGAATGACTTGGTACACCTACAAAACTTGATATATTTTAAACAAGGAAAGGCTACTAGATGGAAAAATGTTTTGTTGATATCTGGTTCATTTTTAGCAGGGCTTATGAGAATATGAAGCGCAAATATAAGGTGTTTCTTCTCATAAGAAACACAATATGCCACATCTGGGAAAACATCAGAATGGGGCAGGCAGATGGCATGTTTATGTGAAAGGGGACTATATGTCAAGTGTTCTGCTTCATCTATGGCAATGCAGGTACAGAAGAGTATACATAAAAGGCAGTACTGACATTTGTTCTCCTGTCAAACAGGTGGTCACAGGCACTAATAAACTGTCCAACATACTGGGCATCTCTACTGACCAATTACAATACACTGTCAGAAGAATTTAAAATACCACCCTTCAAGAAATCCATCAGTGTTTCACAGAAGCAAACTTTCTGATTGCTACATAAAATGGATGTTCGTTCCACTTTATGCAGAATGTATGGTACAAAACACAAGGCAATGGTTTATCTGCTTTTTATGGCTCTGATATCATCTTCTCACTGTAAATTATATACTATTTGGAGCGCAGTTTTCTACAAGAAAAGGTATAAAGTAAAAACATCACTACCTCTGCAGTCAATACTTAAAGTTTGGGAGGGGGAATCACATCTATAGTAAACTCAAGAAATAAAGCAAAAGCTTCTCCAAGAACATGATCCTGCATACAATCTATTCATCTACTTCTGTAATGTGGTACCTCTTAGGGATGATTCTTATAATGCACACAAAATGTCATGGAGGCATGCCACTGCTAGATACATGCTCTGCACAGCAAGAGGAGTGTGCCAAAGGGTGCCGTTTTCTCCAAAGACAGTTCAATCAGGACAATCACTTTTAGCATGTTGTACAGATCAAGACAGTTTTCTGCTTAAGAGTTCATAAAATGCTAATTTAAAGGTAATGATGTATGCCACTGACAGAAATGTTTGATAATTTCTGTATTGGTATACGTGTGCCGTTACTGTACATAAATACCTAGGAACAAAAATAACAAAATGTGGTATATTAGCATGCTTCTGGGACAGACTCAAGTCTGAGCAGTTAGTATGTTAAAGCTGTCAAAGTTACATGTTTGACTGTGCAGTTTAGTAATATGTTATTGGGACATGCTCAAGTCTGAACAGTTAATATGCCACAGATGGCAGTGTTACACATTCACTGATTGTGCAATTCAGTGGCATGTTATTTGGACATGCTCAAGTCTGAACAGTTAATATGCCAAAGCCATCAGTTACATATTTACTAGTTGCGCAGTTTAGTAGTATTTTAATGGAACATGCTTTGAGTCTGAATACTGCAGCTGTCAGTGTTAGGCATTCTTTGACTTTGTAATTGTAATTATGTAATATATATAGGAATGTCTAATCTCAGCCCTATAATGCATACTGTGTAAGGTTTTTAGACTGTTAGCAGAAAGCTTTTGCCGATAATCACTTTTACCAGCATAGCGTCTGCACGTGGGCTTATAACTAAATGCTCGACATAGGATTATATTGTTGTAGCTGAACCTCCCTCCTGTGTTAAAACCAACAGCTGTGTAAAGTATTTTTTGATTAATGCTCTTGCTGTAGATGCTAACACCTTTGCAACGCTGAGCATGCGGGACTACTACTGAAAGGTTCACCTACTGTAGAAACTGTTTAACTTTGCCTAGTGCCCTGCTGTTTTGTACAAGTTTTGTTCTACAACTGTTGACTGTACTAAGAAATTGCACTTGTTTTATGCTATTGTGGAAAATGCTTATTCCCACACAGCGTTGAGCATATGGGAACACTACTATAGGTCTGGCTTTGGTTTTATATATATTGCTAATTGGAGGCTAATATAGGTGTTGACGGAATAGCGCTCCACTATCCCAATAGATTTCTTATGGTTCTATCGCTTTCTTCTACACAGAGCGCCTGGAGACTGAGTTAATCTCTCTATAACACATAAAAAGGGTCTACCTTTAAACGCTTTGCTACAAATAAGCTACAACTAGATATTCAAACCCACATCACCTTCTATACCACAATTTACACACAGGGTTTTTTTTTATGAAGGGTACTTGATATCTAACATACATAGCTATGGTAATCACGTTGACTTAAGAATAGTCAGCGTTTTGCACGTGGATCGCGATAAGCGACTCAACCACCTAGTTTGTCTATTATACCATTTTCTGGGTATGGGATAAGGGTGCAGAAACTTATTAAATATAGCTTCAGTACTCCAGCTCACTAAGAATAGTCAGCGTTTTGCACGCTGACCACTTTAAGCATCTCGACTGCCTAGTTTTTAGCTAATTACACAATAAATGGGGTTTTGAACAAGGGTCTGGAAACCTACTAAACACCACTAAGGTAATCAAGCTCACTTACACATAGTCAGCGCTCTGCACGTGGAAAGCTAAAAACATCTACACTGCTTTGTTCTGCTCACTACTCCTTTTAAAATTAAACAATCCACCCCTATTTTGTTTTTATTCTAAGTCTATATGGAACATCTGCTCTACTTAGCCTATACTCAACCCTAGTTAAGCTCTTTAGAGTTAAACAAGGTTTTTTATTTTTTTTGTGAGTATATCCTGATAACCTCTCTAAGTAACATCATGTAAGGAAAGCTAATGTAGCTATTTCTATCCTAGCCACCTGCATGCAATATGATACAGTTGTCAGAGTCATTGATGTACCTGTGTTTTCTTTAATGTATTCTCTAGATGATTTAAAACATGTTACATTTCTTGAAGTTTGTGGCAAATACATGTAATTGCATATGTTACATTCATACCTGCTTTCTATTATCAATATTGTTTGCCTCACTACCTTCTCTGTCTTCCTACTCTTTACAAGCCTGGTGAACCGGTACATTCCTGCACCAAAAAACCTGCATTTTACCCTCCTGGAAGCCTCAGAAAATTAATCCAACCTTGGATTTCATCCACCAGCTCCCTGAGAGACCACCTTTTTAAGACAGTGAAAGTATGTCATGATCCAGCTATCAGTTCTGTCTATCATTATTTAAGTTTTAGAGACTTTCCTACGTTAGGCAAGCCTCCACTCAGGATAGCCAGCAGCCAATAACCCCCCACCCCCATTCTACTATTTCTGCTCTATTTCACTAACTCTCTCAGATAGACTTTTCCTCTCTTTCTTTAATAGTACCTTTACTCCCTCTCTTCTGTAGCCTGCCCCCTTGTTTGGGTACCTGTCACTGCATTTAAGTAACTGGCCACTAGGTGGCGCCTTACCACAAGCCTTTCTGAATCACACATACTATTTTTAGCTCCCCATTAGACCTCCTATATTAAGTTTTTTTTTTTTTTTTTACTTAGGCTTTTATCTGACTTATTTCTTTTCCACCTTCCCTCCCTTGACCTTGGTTACCTCCAATTCAACCACACTCTTACCCTCTGACAAAGTGTACTTTCCTCTTATTAGCCTCTTAACCCATTTCTACATTCTCTCACTCTCTGACTTACCTGCTGTATTCTCCCACTCTATAGATTGTCATCCTCAGTAGTCCACTCTCTTGTCTCTACCCGCTCCGTTCGCCCTTCAGGCTCACTCTGCTCCCCTACCCTGCCCCCAATTCCCACATGCCCCCAGCAGTCCTACACTTATACCTCCATAAACACAACCCCCACTATCATACTCCAATCACATAATCATCCTGCCACACCCAGCCTCAAGCTCTTAGAACACACCCACTAATAATTTCTCTAATCCAGCCTCAAGCTCTTAAAACACACCCACTGATACTTTATCTCTAATCCCCTTAGAAGATGTACTCCACCCACTGCCACTCATCTTTTATCTTCCTATAATTCCTGACTCAACTCTTAATTCCCACCTCTCTAACACCTACTGCACTCTCAACTATGTCTTTCCAATGCCAAATATTAGTAGTACTCTCTCTCCTACCTATTCTAACTACCACTTAACTCAACCTCCTATGAACAACCCCTACTCTCTACCCTTGCCTTCCCTTCCAAACACACTCTATCACCTTCACTAGCTGTATCTACAAACTTCCTTAATGTCATTTACAAACCCAGCTACTTTCTAGCTAAATATCACCGTGTAATACACATCAAATATACCATCCTAAATAATAAAAAATGATTTGACTACCATTGTAAGTCCCTCCAATTCAACAACTTTATATTACTCCACTCCCTAATAGACGGAGACATTCATCCTAACCCTGGTCCAAACCCTTCCCTACTCACCACAAACTGCAACCAATACAAAAAATCCCCTTACCTTCAAACAAACCCGCCAATTCACTCTCTATAGCCCATCTAAACATACGTAGTATCTGCAACAAAATACCTCTAGTTCATGCCCTTCTAGATGTACATCAGTTTGACATCCTTTGTTTATCAGAAACATGGCTTAAACAAAAAGGCAGTAGCAAAATCATCCCCCCAGGTTATAGCATCATTCGTCGCGACCGCACAAACAAAAAAGGTGGAGGGCTAGCAATTCTCTACAAAGCAGAAAGTACAGTTTTGTACCTACCATAAATGTAGATGTCCGATAGGTATGCATCTGCAGTCATAACATATGGGTTGTCCTGCCTCAGGCAGCCCTTCGGTCGGCTGGATTCCAAAGTCTGGGTCTGGCCTCGGCTGATGTCGCACTTCACCCGACGTCATAGCTCCTGGGGTATAAAGGCATCAGCCGACGCCATTTTCCTCAGTGTTTCTTGCCCCAGATGCCAGGTGCCCTCTAGGAAGGCTACATTTGTATAAAAGTAGAAAATTCCAAACAGTAGAGATCAAAAAGTATATATACATATATACATACAAACAAATACACCATAATAGATTCCCCCAGCTAGCTAAGAGAGGGGTAAGTACCCTAGGAATACCACAGAGGGGAAGGAGGGTGGGTAATACTGACTGCAGATGCATACCTATCGGACATCTACAGTTATGGTAGGTACAAAACTGTACTATGTCCTTCAAGGATGCATCTGCAGTCATAACATATGGGTAGAATACCATAGCCAAACTGGGGGAGGAGGCACTAAGATAATGATGGTGTAGTTAAGATCCCTTGTAAAACTGCAGTTGCAAATCCTGCTCGGGATCTGGAGTATAAAGGAAGATTGTAATGCTTGGCAAATGTATGCACGGAGCTCCAAGTAGCAGCTTCTAAAATGTCTTTGGTAGCCACTCCTCGTAGGAAAGCTGTAGTGGTGGCTGTAGCTCTTGTGGAGTGAGGCCTGATATTTTCAGGAGTTGTCTTTTCATGAAATGAGTAGCAGAATCGAATGCAGTTTCCTATCCATTTTGAGATTGTCTGTTTTGAAATTGCTTTTCCTTGCACTCCTGTTGCATATGCTACTAGAAGCTGGTCAGTTTTTCTGCTGGCCTTAGTTCTGTCCAGATAGTAGCGCAGTTGTCTGTGTACATCCAAGGTGTGTAGTAGTTTTCCCCCCTGTTCTGTGGGTTAGGGAAGAATGTAGGTAAATGAATAGCTTGGTTCAAGGATACCCTGGATACCACCTTTGGCATAAAAGTAGGATTGGTTCTCAGAGACACTCTATCCTGGTGAAAGATAAGGAAAGGCTGCACTGCCATTAATGCCTGTAACTCAGATACCCTTCTTGCTGAAGTGATTGCTAGCAGGAAGGCAGTTTTCCAAGATAAGAACTGTAAGTCTGCTGTTGCTGCTGGTTCAAAAGGGGGAAGTGTTAATTTTTCTAGCACAAAATTGAGATCCCATGCAGGCAGAGGTGGTTTCCTTGGAGGTTTTACATTTTTGATCCCTCTCAAAAATTGTCTGTGGAGAGGATGAGAGAAGACAGGAGGATCCATGTTGTACTCTGCTGAAATTGCTGATGCATGAATCTTAATTGAAGAATAGGACAGGCCATTGTGGAACAGTTCTGCTAAGTATTCTAGGATGTGCGCTAGGTTTGCCAGTG
This sequence comes from Protopterus annectens, assembly GCF_019279795.1. Lineage (NCBI taxonomy): Eukaryota > Metazoa > Chordata > Ceratodontiformes > Protopteridae > Protopterus > Protopterus annectens. The sequence continues at coordinate 924,101,403 of NC_056744.1, forward strand.
TGACATTTGTTCCCTTTGCTGCACTCCAAATGAGAAATCTCTTCCATTTGGCTGAATATGTTTTCCTTGTGGAGGGTCTGCGAGCCTCCAGGATAATGTCCTTAACCCTCTGAGATAAAACAGGTTGGTTTTGTTTTATGCAATTTTCCAAGCAGTTAGCTGCAGGGTTTTTAAGTTTGTATGCAGGGTCTTGTAGTTGTTCTGTGTTAGAAGTAAAGGACATAGAGGTAGAGGCCATGAGTTCGTCCGAGACATGCTTTTCAGTAGCGGGTACCAATGCTGCCTTGGCCAGTCTGGAGCTATCAGAATTACCTTTGGCTGTTCATCTCTGATCTTCAGTAGAACTTTGTCCATCAATGGGAGAGGTGGAAAGGCATATACTGTCAGGACCTTCCAGCTGAAAGAAAGGGAGTCCACCCTCCAGGCTTGTGGGTGGTATACTCTTGAGCAGAATTTCTTCAGTTGGTGGTTGAGTGGGGAGGCGAACAGGTCTATCTCTGGCATTCCCCATTTCTTTGTTATGGTTTTGAAGATGTCTGGATGCAGCATCCATTCGTGAGCATCCGTGGTAGTTCTGCTTAAGCTGTCTGCTAGTGAATTCTCTTTTCCTGGTACGAATCTGGCCTGCAGTTGGATGTTGAGATTCAGGCCTAAGTTCCACAGGTCCATTGCCATCCGGCATAGAGGGTATGAGTGTGTGCCTCCCTGTTTGTTGATGTACCACACAACTGTGGTATTGTCCGTCCTTATCAGCAGGTGTCCTTGCTGGAGGAATGATTTGAATGCCTCGATTGCATGCTTCACTGCCAGCATCTCCTTTAGATTTATGTGTAGATTCAGCTGGTCTTGGGACCATAGGCCTTGGATACACTTGTCTTCCATGTGTGCCCCCCAGCCTAGGTCTGAGGCATCCGTGGTGATGGTCTGCCTTGGATGTGGTTTGTGGAAAGGCAATCCTCTGTTGATCTGGCAGGCCTGAGCCCACCACAGGAATTCTTTTTTTTTCAGGCATGGAATGATTGGTATCAGGGCTTCTAGACTGTGTCTGTGTTGAGACCATACATTCCTTAGGTACCATTGTAATTTTCTCATATGCAGCCTGGCATGTGGGATCAAGATTATGCAGGATGCCATGTAACCCAGGGCCTGCAGAACTTTCCTTGCAGTAAGCTGAGTTTGTCTTGTTAATGCCATGAAGTAGACTGGTAGTTGCTTTTGTTTTCCTTCTGTGAGAAAAGCCATCTGAGCTATTGTGTCCAGTTCTGCACCCAAAAAAGTTATCCTTTGGGATGGCACAAGTCTTGACTTTTGTATGTTGACTGTGTATCCCAAGGCTTGCAGTTGTATGACATAGGCCAAATCCTTTATTATTTTTGTCTTGTTGTCCGCTTGTATTAGGCAGTCGTCCAGGTATGGGTAGATCTGAATTCCCTGAAGCCTGCAATGTGCAATTACTGATGCCAGGCATTTCGTGAATACTCTGGGTGCAGTAGATAAGCCAAAGGGCAATGCTGAGAATTGATAATGCTCTGATCCTGCAAGAAATCTGAGGTGTCTTCTGCAATCTGGTCATATAGGGACGTGCAGGTATGCCTCCTTGAGATCTAGAGTCACCAGCCAAGACTCCTTGCCCAACATGGGAAGAAGTTGCTGTAGGGTCAGCATCTTGAATTTTGGAACAATGAGATATGTGTTCAGTGCGGACAAGTCGAGAATAGGCCTCCATTGATTTTCTTTTCTTGGTACAAGGAATAGTCTGGAGTAAAATCCTTGGCCTTGTTCCATAGATGGTACCTTTTCTATTGCTCTCATCCTTAGTAAGCTGATGATTTGTTTTAGAGCCTTTGATTTCTGGCTTGGTGGAAGGTTTGGCATTCCTCTCTTTTTTGGTAGAGTGTGGAAGTGAAACCTGTAGCCTTTGTCTATTGTTTGCAAAGTCCATTTGTCTCCTGTAATGCAATGCCAGTTTTTTGAAAATAAAGCTAGCTTTCCGCCCAAGGGTGCTTCCAGTTGTTCCCTGGTAGGTGGAATCAGAGCCAAGTCATTGTGTCTGTCCTGTGGAAGTGGTTGCAGTCGCAGCTGTGGCGGCACTTCTCTGGTTGGCAGGTTGCCACTGACGACCCCTGTAGGCACCCCTTGATTGACATCTGCCTCTTGGGCGTCTATTTCTGCCTCTCTGTGCTCTGGAGTTGTCTGGAAAGGACCAATTCTTTGAAGGCCAATTTCTGCTGAACCTCGGAGGTTGGACCTGCAGAAAATCCTTGACTGTTTGGACAGATTTTGCTTTTTCTTCCACTTTCTTTAGAACCTCCTGTGCAGGGGAGCCAAATAAACTTTGTTTCTCCATAGGGGCATCTAGGAGTTTGGACTTAACATGGTCTGGCAAGGATTGTTCTTTTAGCCAGGCATGCCTTCGAATCACTGCTCCAGTCATAGCTGATCTAAATGAAGCCTCCAGTGCATCATAGCCACATTTTAAGAAATGATTACTGACCTGCTGAGAGTTGTGCACCAAATCCTGAAGGGACTTATGGTCTAAAGGTTCAGGAGAGGATAGCTTTTTATTCAGCTGATCTAACAAAAATTCATGGTACTGTATCATGTGAAATTGACAGTTTAAAGCCCTGGCAGAAAGAGTAGCAGATGTATAAACCTTTTTACCCCATCTCTCTAATGCTCTTGATTCGCTTTCAGAGGGTAGGGGGTTTTTGGCTGAGGCAGCTGTAACACCTTTAGGGCCCTGAGAAATGGTTTTTGGGTCTGCAGCATGGGCCTTATACAAGTGGAAGTGAGAATCCGGGACCCTGTAGTATCTGTCAGGTTTGGCAGGGGCCGGGGGAAGAGAATCAGGGGCAGTACTGGCATCATTGTATGCATCATCAACAACTGATAGTACAGGTGGTATGGCTAAAGGCCTATGCTGTGGTAAGTGTAAAAAAGTCCTTAGCCTTTTCCTAGAATCAGAAAAATCCTGACCCTGCCATTGGAAGTGTTCCCTCATTGAGTGTAGAGTTTCCCCAAATGAAAATTCTTCTGGAGGAGGCAGAAGGAATGGAGTCTTCTGCATCAGAATCCTCATAAGGTGAGTATGGTCCTTCCTGATGGTCAGATAAATATGAACCATCCGAGGAATAGTCAGAGGAGAGAGGTTCAGCGGGTTCAGTCCTAGGCCTCTTTTCAGGAGGGGTTGTGAGGCCCTGTCTGGGTGAGGTTGGGATCCCCTGATCAGAGAAATAAGGTCCTCAGCAAGGCTGAGAATCTGAGAACTTGAGGTAGGTCTGTGAGAGGAAGCTTTTGTAGGTAAGGCCTTGGAAAGTTTAGCTGCTTTAGCCCTAGAGAAAGCCTTGATAGACATAGAAGCAGGGGGTCTAGCTGCCCCACGTGCAGGAGTAGAGATGTCCAACGGAATGGTGTCGGACAAATCTTGTGTGCCTGTTTCTTCAGTAGGATTTTCTGTAGCCGACTCAGCCTGGGCCTGTGTGGCCTCGGTTGTCGGAGGCATGCTTTCGGCCAAAGGGAGAACCAAGACACTCGCGGTAGGCCTAACCGTGGTTTCAGCCGAAACCGCGGGCCGCGAGTGTTGGTCCTTTTCCTTGCGTTTTTTAGCTAAATGTGTAGTCGGAGTCTCCGATGGCATTTTATATGCAAAAGCGGAGCCAAAAAACTCTTCGGCAAACTCCGACCGACGTCTAAGTGTCCGTCGGTTGAAGGAAGCACAGGCTAAACAAGCTGATACGTCGTGGTCTGGGCCTAAGCAAGGAAGGCAGTAAGAGTGGAAATCCTTATGAGGTATTTGTTTCCCACAAGTTAAACAATTATTTACTTTGTCTGACATTGGCTGAGGCAAGAAAGAGTCCCCAACGGGGTACTTAGCTTTTTTAGAAGTCTTCGGTAGCTGAAATCTCTGGATCTGACCGACCGGCACTTGTGAACCGCTTCTGCTTCGGGCACCGCGCAGCAAGAAAGACTAAGGAAAATGGCGTCGGCTGATGCCTTTATACCCCAGGAGCTATGACGTCGGGTGAAGTGCGACATCAGCCGAGGCCAGACCCAGACTTTGGAATCCGGCCGACCGAAGGGCTGCCTGAGGCAGGACAACCCATATGTTATGACTGCAGATGCATTCTTGAAGGACATCTACAAATTAGCAGTCTAAATCTTAACCTACCCTCAGATAATAGTGCAGAAATAATTATCTCTAAACTACAGCTTAACTCACACAAATCCATAAACTATCTGCTCCTATCTTCCCCCAGGAAATAACCACAGTATATTCGAATACATTCTAAATTGGCTTTCTTCTAACCTCCTTCAAGAAACCATAGTCCTTGGTGACTTTAACATAGACTGGAATTTATGTAGCTGCACTAACCCCACCACCCTGATCAACCTGTATGTTTTCTCGCAAGCTATAAACTCCCCCACCAGAATAAATAAACTTAACAATAAAGAAACCACCTTAGATTGGATACTTACAAAGAGTTCACGACAAAGATACACAACAGGAACCCTTCCAGATGACCTAAGTGACCATTCACTAATATATATTATCAGACATAAAACAAGCCTAACTATCCCTATTAGTGTCAGAACAGTCCGTACCAAAAAACATTTTGACCCCGAACTGTTCCAAACTGAACTTAAACAATGTAACTGGTCACCTCTAAAATCTCTCCCTATAAATAAAGCTGTTGAATATTTCAATACCACTTTCTTAGCAATCCTGGACCATCATGCCCCAATTCGCGCTATTAGAAACAAAACTAAACCAGCCCAATGCCTCTCAAATAATACTAGGAAACTAATACTTTGCAGAAAAAAATCTTGGGCTAAATGGCGTACCACAAAGGATACTATTGATCACCAAACCTTTAGACAACAAAGAAATACTATGAAAAAAGCCATCCTACTAGATAAAAAGAATTTCTATCTCCAACTTCAACAATCCTCCCTTAAAGAACCACAAATATTTTCTACTAGTATTAACAAACTTCTATACCCAAGCAAAATTGTCACACCTAATCCTCTAGGGCTCTAACCCTGACTGCCCAACACAAACAGCCAACACCTTTAACTCTTTCTTTACTACTTCTATACTGAATCTTGCAAACCATTTATCCCGACAACTCTAATCTGCCTATTCCTAATACCATTCCTCCCCCATTATTCCACCTAGAACCAATACCCACATCCTATATCTGTTCCCTAATCCAAAAACTAAAACCCACTACCCCCTCAGCTGATAAACTCCCAGCAGAATTCCTGCAAAAAGGAGCTAAAGCAATTGCTTATCCCATCTCCATACTGATCAATAGAACCTTAAAGGAAGGCACTATCCTATCTATTTGGAAACTTTCCTACATTATTCCTCTTCACAAAGGTGGAAACTCCAATGATTTCTCCAACTATCGCCCCATAGCTCTCCTCTCTCCACTTGCTAAAATAATGGAGAATTGTATTCATAAACAATTACTTAACCACCTTCTCCAGCACATCCAGCACAATCTACTAGCTAACTATCAACATGGTTTCCATCCATTCCATAGTACCACCACAGCCTTGCTATCCTTCACTAACTGTATCAACAAAAATCGCAACAATAACATTCTTTCCTCTGCATTCTTTGTTGACCCATCTAAAGCCTTCGACATGGTTAATCACCAACTCCTCCTACACATATTGAAGTCCCTCTCACTTGACACTCTTGCTATGAACTGGTTTACATCCTACCTTGAAAACAGACAACAGGCAGTTCTTTAGTAAAATCATCTTTCGAATCTCCTTCCTATCTCACTAGGTGTTCCTCAGGGCTCCATATTAGACCCTCTACTGTTTTCCATTTTTATAAATGACCTTCATCTATCCACTCCACTCCACTCTCTACCTGCATTCAATATGCAGATGACTCTACTATAATTTGTTCAACCACATCCCAGACCGAACTTCATTCTCTTACACAAAAAACTTTCAGCACTGTAGAACAATGGTTCTCTAACCGTTGTCTACTCCTCAACCCGAAAAAAACTAAACTTTTACTCTTTACACCTACCCATATATCCACCCCTCTACATTTCACTCTTACATCCAATAATGGCACCCTTATTTCTCCTGACCTCACCACCAAACTCCTAGGAATTACAATTGATAATCACTTAAACTTTGACACCCACATAAATACTACAATAAAATCAATTAACAGAAAACTAGGATCCCTCTATAGAATCAAACCTTTCCTTACATCAGAAGCTAGGACCGCAATAGCTAGAACCCAATTAATCTCCACCCTATTCTATGCTTCTCCCATATATACTAACCTTTCTAAAAATAACCTCAACAAACTGCGACAAACTCACCTTTCAGGACTCATCACTGTCTGAATCTAAAACAACTGGGCTGGCTAGAACTCCTTAATCAGCTACGATTTAACCAACTTACAATAGCTCATAAAACCCTATACCAACCCAGCAACACTCCAATTCTCTCTACCCTCATTACGCCATATAATAACCTCAAGAATTTATGCTCCTCTAACAAAATGTTGATTAATACTACCTTATCAAAAAACTTAGCAGGTGACTCCTTATTCTCTAACTACATTGGTAAAATATGGAATCAACTACCACATGATCTTACATCTCAGACTTCTCTCCCATTCTCTAAAACTAATCTAAAACTTTTTCTCAATAACCACTGGTTATGCTCTTGTACCAACCCTGACTAACTGTTATCCTTAACTAACTGTTACACTCTAAAACCACTATATTCCTACCAATAAACCCTCTATATACTACACTCTATATATTAACCTATATTTACTTAAATACTAATGTCTCTGAGTCTCCTCTATATACTACACTATATATATTAACCTATATTTACTTAAATACTAATGTCTCTGAGTCCCCGCTATATACTACACTCTATATATTAACCTATATTTACTTACATTCTATATATTAACCTATATTTACTTAAATACTAATGTCTCTGAGTCCCCTCTATATACTACACTCTATATATTAACCTATATTTACTTAAATACTAATGTCTCTGAGTCCCCTCTATATACTACACTCTATATATTAACCTATATTTACTTACACTCTACATATTAACCTATATTTACTTAAATACTAATGTCTCCGAGTCCCCTCTATATACTACACTCTATATATTAACCTATATTTACTTACACTCTATATATTTACCTATATTTACTTAAATACTAATGTCTCGGAGTCCCCTCTATATACTACACTCTATATATTAACCTATATTTACTTAAATACTAATGTCTCTGAGTCCCCTCTATATACTACACTCTGTATATTAACCTATATTTACTTAAATACTAATGTCTCTGAGTCCCGTCTATATGCTACACTCTACATATTAACCTATATTTACTTAAATACTAATGTCTCTGAATCCCGTCTATATACTACACTCTGTATATTAACCTATATTTACTTAAATACTAATGTCTCTGAGTCCCCTCTATATACTACACTCTATATATTAACCTATATTTACTTAAATACTAATGTCTCTGAGTCCCCTCTATATACTACACTCTATATATTAACCTATATTTACTTAAATACTAATGTCTCGGAGTCTCCTCTATATACTACACTCTATATATTAACCTATATTTACTTAAATACTAATGTCTTGGAGTCCCCTCTATATACTACACTCTATATATTAACCTATATTTACTTAAATACTAATGTCTGAGTCCCCTCTATATACTACACTCTATATATTAACCTATATTTACTTAAATACTAATGTCTCTGAGTCCCTCTATATACTACACTCTATATATTAACCTATATTTACTTAAATACTAATGTCTCTGAGTCCTCTCTATATACTACACTCTATATATTAACCTATATTTACTTAAATACTAATGTCTCGGAGTCCTCTCTATATACTACACTCTATATATTAACCTATATTTACTTATATATATTTACTTAAATACTAATGTCTTGAGTCCCTCTATATACTACACTCTATATATTAACCTATATTTACTTAAATATTAATGTCTCGGAGTCCCTCTATATACTACACTCTATATATTAACCTATATTTACTTAAATACTAATGTCTGTGAGTCCCCTCTATATACTACACTCTATATATTAACCTATATTTACTTAAATACTAATGTCTCTGAGTCCCCTCTATATACTACACTCTATATATTAACCTATATTTACTTAAATACTAATGTCTCGGAGTCCCCTCTATATACTAAGCTCTATATATTAACCTATATTTACTTAAATACTAATGTCTTGGAGTCCCCTCTATATACTAAGCTCTATATATTAACCTATATTTACTTAAATACTAATGTCTCGGAGTCCCCTCTATATACTACTCTCCATATATTAACCTATATTTACTTAAATACTAATGTCTCTGAGTCCCCTCTATATACTACACTCTATATATTAACCTATATTTACTTAAATACTAATGTCTCGGAGTCCCCTCTATATACTACACTCTATATATTAACCTATATTTACTTACACTCTATATATTAACCTATATTTACTTAAATACTAATGTCTCTGAGTCCCCTCTATATACTACACTCTATATATTAACCAGTATTTACTTAAATACTAATGTCTCTGAGTCCCCTCTATATACTACACTCTATATATTAACCTATATTTACTTAAATACTAATGTCTCGGAGTCCCCTCTATATACTACACTCTATATACTAACCTATATTTCCTAAAATACTAATGTCTCTGAGTCCCCGCTATATACTACACTCTATATATTAACCTATATTTATTTAAATACTAATGTCTCTGCATCCCCTCTATATACTACACTCTATATATTAACCTATATTTACTTAAATACTAATGTCCGAGTCCCCTCTATATATTACACTCTATATATTAACCTATATTTACTTAAATACTAATGTCTCTGAGTCCCCTCTATATACTACACTCTATAATATTAACCTATTTTTACTTAAATACTAATGTCTCTGAGTCCCCCCTATATACTACACTCTATATATTAACCTATATTTACTTAAATACTAATGTCTCTGAGTCCCCTCTATATACTACATTCTATATATTAACCTATATTTACTTAAATACTAATGTCTCGGAGTCTCAACTACTATTTTCCTTATTTGTCCATTTAAGTCAATTTTTCGATTTTTTATGTAATATTTAGTTCAATTTTTTATTTTTTATTTTATTTTTTATGTAAATCTTTGTACTCAATTTTGTATTACTGTCTTTCGATGCCTTTTGTAATCATTTATGTTACATTTTAAATTTTTGTAAGTTTTTTTCTCTGGAGCTTTTCTCCCTGGGCCTCTACTGAAAATGGACATGTATCCAGTTGGACTAGCCTGGTCAACAAATATAAAATAAAATAAAATAAAATAAAATAAATAATTCAGAAGCATATTACTGGAAGAGGCTTTATTCTCTGAACAGTTAATATGGCACAGTTGTCAATGCTATGCATTTACTAATTATGCAGTTCAATTTCATGCCTTTCACTGATCCATTTGCTGATGAGGCTGAATTAGGTATAAATTTACCATCTGACACATATTGGCTTAATGCTATAAAAATTCATATCTTTCATTTCATGTAATGTTTTATGTTTTAGATATGTGAGAATTTCTTTGCTTTATCATCATCAGCTAGCATTGATTCACTGCAATATAAGAAAGAATGAAAAGGTCACCAAAGGTTTGGGAGTGACCTATGACTCGGGAAAGGTAGATGGCATGGTGAGAACTGAACGTCTGGTCTCTACTTTTGATTTATGGCTTGAAAGTCAGAAGGATGTGCAATGCTTTATTTATTCATAAATGAACCAAGAATAATCTGCTCTGTGTTAACAACAAAACATACAAATTTGATGAGTGAAACAGCACATTATAACATGTTCAGCCCTCCATAGGAAGTGGACTGTATCCCTCACTCATTACTCCAAAACATGATTCTCTTGGAGTCAGTAGCCTGAATATATAAAGATTGTTTAGTTCCATACAGACTTGCATGTCACTATTTCACTATAGCTGCAAATTTTACACTGAAAAGTGCTGGAAAGATAAGAGGACAGACTTAGAAGTCTACCAGTTCTCTTAGGCATTCTAAGTAGGAGACAGGTACAGTGGACTGCTCTTTAAGAACAGCATTAAAAGTCCAGAAAAGAAGGATGGCTGCAACATGCAAGAGCAAATCCTAAGAAAAGACCTTATAGGAACACATTTAAATAAAAACAGAATTATATCTACTGGTGAAAACTGCTGAAATGTTTGGCTCAGTAGTTTCTGAAAATGAGTGGTATTCTAAATATTAAACTTTTCACAGTACAAGCTTTCTTTTAGTTTTCTGCAGCGTTAAATATCTGTTCATAATGCGGATGTGATACCAAAGCGAAAAAGAAGCCAAGTAAAGACTTTTTTTTATTTATGGAGAATTTGATTACAATACTTCCGTCAATTAAATTTGTTTCAAGCAGCAAAAAGTATAAAAACAGTAACTGCAATAAATCACATAGTACACTGATCGAGTAACCCTGCGTTAATCGACATTTATAATATTCGACCAGTCTCTTGCTCAATGTATGATTGCTGCATTACGGAAACACATTACTGCCTTAGGTGTGCGTGTTAGATGTTACTGGAGCATGCTCAAGTCTGAACTGTTATGGCTTATTAGCTGTTCAAACTCGAACCTGTCCTAATAAATTACTGCCTTAGGTGTGCGTGTTAGAGATATTATTGTAATACCTTTTCCATGTACAACAACAGCTGTTACTATTGTCTACTGTTACTGAATCCTCAATATGATGTCACATTCTTTAGAAAGAACATTGGTGCATTCCTAACTGAATAAGATTTGGAATCATCCAATGACTTTTGTGCTCAGATTGTTCTTTTGCTTAGTTCTTCAAACCTTTTCTTGTTATATATGTTCTATTTGTTTGGTTTTCCTGTACTGATTGGACTTTAGCATGCCCCAGTCTAGTCGTATTTACAGAACACAGAACTCTACTGCTGGCATTACATGCAGAACGAAGCAAAAGCAGTAGAAATACAGTTTCCACTTATCACAAAATACTGTGGAAACAATCTCATTTCTACACCACAAAACTCTCTTATGTGATTAAGTACTGTAAAATAGCAGAGTGTTTTATGTATTGTACAACAATTAGTTCTTCAGAACACTATCAAGCTAGGTTTCCTTCAGCTGTTAAGAGGCAAAGTTTAATGCTTATATGTAACTATTATGAGAGCATTTGGCAAAACTATTTCACAAACTTACTTATTACAAGTGTAAGCCCAGGCTCACAAATTCATAAACACGGGTGTGTGAACTTACACATGTACACACACACACACACACACGCACACATCATTCATTAGTTTTACTGAGAAAGAAGGGTCTAAGCTCATTTGATGGAGTGTCATGTGTGCAAATCCAGTCCTCAAAAGACTGCAACATGTAATAAATGTGCTTTGTTCTCACCCATCAATCAAGTAAATGACTGGCAGTTTTACACAGTAGTGTAATAAAACATGCATTCATCTGACAGGCACAATATGAATTTAAAACAGCAGCTGATGAAAAATGTGAGTTATTCTTGTTAAGGGGATTACTCCATGAAGCCAGTAATGCATGTTAAGCCAAAATGTGTAACAAATAAATTTAAAGTACCATAGTACTGGTAAGTAACAGGAGGACATCGCACATGACAAATAGCTGGAAAAAAAGTGGTAAGGAAATTTTAAAAGTAGTCATGTCAGGGATTACATTTCATTACTATAATGTGTCATGTCATTCTCCTGGCTAAGTTAATAGATTTGTACATTTAATCTACAGACATAATAAAAAATATTGCAGTTTGTCAAGTGAATAGTATAACTAAAGGGAAAAGTACACTGCATACTTACATGCTGATGTTAAAAAAGCAGAAGGTGCATGCAATCAAGATAAAAACGTAACCTGTTAACTAATCGAATTCCTTAAGGGAATGTTATGATACTTTTAGATGGCATCAGGTTCTTAGGGCAAGTGAGCAGCAAACGCTGACTGTTATTAGCTAACTGGAATACTCACAGAGACACCTTACTAAAAAAGGTACAAAGTCCTAAATAATTTGTCTTGCATGAACCGATTCAGAGCCCTTTTTAAATATGCTGAGTATCCTACAGACATGTGTCTGGCATACAGGGCATCCCCCTGACCCAATACTGATGGGCCTACTGCACATCAGCAAGTCAAATGGCATTAGAAATACTCAGTGTAGGGATCTAAACCTCAAAAAATGTCTCAACTGAAAAATATCTAAACACAAATATAGAAAAAAACAATTAGAAGTATACTAGGGAAGAGTTTATCCCTTTTCCCACTCTTCTGTAACCTTGCAGTTGGTAAATACAGGTAGCATGGGGTTTGTGGAGTGCAGTGTGGGCTTGCTACCCCCTCCTCTGAATAACATTAGTTTTGGATGTGGTTACATTTTGTCAATACTTTGAGTATAGATATTTTTCAGTTTAGCTATTTTTGCTGTCAATATTACATATTATGCTATTTAGATTGTTTTTAAATATCTATATATATATATATATATATTGTTTTTTTATTTATATTAATACACACATGCACACACACACACACACACACACACACACACACACACACACACACACACACAAGTCCACTTTTAAATGCCGAAATCTTGTGTTTTAAAAAAATGAACCCAAACACCGAGATTTCAGTATCTCAACATTTAAAAGTGAAAAAAAACACCACAAATGAACTAAAATAAAGTGTTTGCAGGGGGGCAAGCCCCCCCCCTGCACCCCCACACCCCCCTACTTAAATATATCAACTCCAAGATCATGCTACAGTAAACAGAATGGTAAGTGCAACAGGAGCATTACCGTTCTCTTCACTGTAGCACAATCTCAGAGTTGGTATATTTAAATAGGGGTGTGTGGGGGGCATAGGGGGGCTTGCCCCCCTGCAAACACTTATTTTAGGTGTCTTTTCCCCCCACTTTTAAATGTCGAGATATTGAAATCTCGATATTTCGGGTTCTTTTTTTAAAACTCGAGATTTCGGCATTTAAAAGTGGACCCACACACACACACACACACACACACATATATGTGTATATGTGAATGCTTTTTAATGATGTAAAAAAAAAGCAACTCTTAGATGAGGAAACTATGTTCCCAGAAGTTTTTTGTATGAACTTGCTGTGCTGTAGAATAAGGGGATTTGCCCTTAACCCTGCTATTGTGCGGTCTCAGAGTTAGGATGTATAACTAACAGGGGGTGTGGGATTGCAGAGGGGCTTGCCTCCCTGTAAAAACATTACTTTTCATCTGTGCAGTTTTGCATCATTTTAGATTCATTCAAAGTGTGTGATAAAGTGCATTATATGTCTTCCACTTTTGCAGACAGCCTGCCTTTGAATCCCCCACCAAAAGTAACTACATTTTAACTATGCATACCACTGTAATCTGAATTTCATCAGGGAAAGGAATTGGCAGCCACAGTAATGTAGTTCAATATTTTTCTCTGTCACATGTAAGCATACATACATATGGTCACAAAGCTTCTGACAAGCCACACTGAAAAATATTTGCTATCCCAACATAAATTAAAATTCCCACTTTCTGACTAGTTAGATGCACCTCTGATGTTTGACTGTAAAATATTACCTATTTTTCTAAAATGTCAGTGGTTCAACAGGTAGCACACACCTTTGGTGCTGTAAGATGAAATAAAAAGGACCATGGGCTCTATTCCCACACTATGTACTTGGATTCAATTTTTTAGTGCCTACACTGCAACATAGCATAAGAAGGGTACTTCACAACTAAATGTGCTATTCTTCTGAGGAGATATTAAACCAAGGTCCCATCTACCTGAGCTGGTGGCAGCTGAATGGATGTAAAAGATCCCACATCACTTATTATAAAAAGAGTAGGATAAGTTTCCTGGTGCTCTAGTCAAATTTTCACCAGTCGGTGTGAATACCACTTTAGGCATCCTCTGAAAAGAGGACAATGGCCTAATGGGACTAAGCTGTAAAACAAAGAATGAATAAATAAGATACACGCATTTGCTACTTACTATATATTTACAGCCACTGTGAACAATGATGAAATTAAGATGAAAAATAAATTCATTAGCTACTACTGTTGTTGGTTATGCTTTATGCTAAGAGTTATGGTACACAATTCCATTTATAGTAGCAAATATTTTTGTCAAAATACTGTTATAAATGAACACAACAATAAACAGACCCATGGAAGTGGGGGACAAGCTCCTCACACATCATATGCGGAGGTATACCCTTCTAAATTGATAAACAACCCTCAGAGATCGCATCACCTTGGGGAATGTTTACATAATTCAGCAAAGTGGTCTACCAATGCAAAGGCAATAACAAAACCAATAAATAAAGCCTGATGGCACTGCCTACAATTTTATTTGTGTCCTGCTAACACTTTATCTACTGAATTCAAACTGCAAGGAAAACTGGCCCTTAAAACTGAAATCCATTTTCACATCAGCATTCTCTCTCTCACTCTCTCTCTTTCTTTTTTTATAAAATGCTTACAAACTTTATTATAATTAATAAAAAGGTTAATAATGTTTGCAACAAACAAACTAATCCTCAAGCACACTGTCCTTTTTTTTTTAAATCACCAGTGGCCAAAACTTTGTTTGTACAGTCTAGGTGGCCCATAACCAATTGTTATAGTTTCACATTTAAGAATTCATCATTTACAAAGCTGTTTAAAAAAATGTTACCTAATGTATGACATAGTTAATGCACGGTAACCGTTGACAAAATAATAAGAACATTTTACAACAGGAATGGTAAAGATGCAAGGCTAAACTCATAACACAAAAAAGAAAGACTAAATAAATAAATACATTTAATGACTTACATAATACATTAATAATATATAATAATATATAATACATTCTCATTAGGTTTTGGCCATTTTCCAAGCTTTAGCAGTTTCTTGTCTCATCTTTAATAGCATCGGATTTTTATTTCTTTCTTTGTCACTCCTGCAAGAAAGCATCCACTATATCACTTCTTGTACGTCATTTTCTTTGTCTTGCAACATTTCCTCCCATATTATTGCACAACTGTCATTCTGACATTGCCCCAGCCTATATCTATGTGTGGCTTCCATGTACCCTTTAGGTCTGGATTGCCTAGCCCTCTCCTTTCTCTACTCATTGTTATTTTTCCCCACACTATCCATCTGGAGGCATCACCCCAGAATAATCTCTCATCAAATTTTTTTATTTGACTTATTGTCTACACATCCAATGGTATCCAAAACGCCTGGCAGTAGTATAACATATGTGGTAAAGCGTGTCAATGAAGAACTCAAATGTGCTGGTCCATCACTAGGTTTATCTGCTTGAACTTGTTTAAGGTATTTTTTGTTTGTTTAATCTCCTTAAATGTTTGAAAACCAGTGAGTCCTCTACAATGTGCTCCAAACACACAACCAGATATTTCAAAGTGGCACAAGTAACTCTTTAAACTGAATTTCTAACTCCAGTAATTTCGGCTTGTTCATCATTACTATCCTTGCTATATCTACCAAAACTATCAAACTGCTTAAGCAGTTCTAGGAGATCTTCCTATGGGTCTCAATGCAAGGAGATGGTCATCTACATATAATGTTAGTTTTAGCTTCCCTTCTCTCCCATTTACATCCTTTTACTAGACACTGCCTAACTCTGTCTGCCATTGGTTCTAAATACAATGCAAACAGCAGCAGCAGGAGAACGTATCCTTGTCTACTACAGTTCTTCTCTGCTCAACAGGAACCATTCAGATAGTCCCACCTGGATCTTTACCCTTACAGTGGCCCCTTTATATATTCAATGTAGCAGTTCTGCTATTGAATCTGGTATTGTTAAGGCTGTCAATATTGCAAATAAATACACCCACTCTACTCTGCTGAATATTTTCTCAGCATCCAGACTAACCAGGGCTACTGACCTTTCCCATGTTTGTGGATCCTGTATCATTATTAAGATGCAAACATTTTCTGCCTTCATTAAAACTGCACTGGTTCCCAAGTAGCAGCCCAGGAAGCATCCTTGCCAACCTTTTTGTAATGAAACTGATAACATTTTTATAATCAAGTCTCAAAATTGTTATATGACCCTGGATGTTACAGGTCCCTGTCCTCCTTATGTATAACTGCTACTATCCCCTGGTGCCAGAAATCAGGCAGTTCCCCTCCTTCTCATACTTCCTCAATGCCACCCATGTCTGAATTAGCTTAGTGTCACCTGTTTTCCGTACATCTACTGGTAGGCCATCTATTCCCAGAGAATTCCATTTTTCCTTACTTTTCCATTACTTCCTCTTTCTATTTCTGATTTATCTTTTTGAATAAATTATCTTATTCAATTTGAGTTAACCCAGGCAAGGGAGCTTGACTGATCCACTCAACCAGCCCTTCCACACTAGAATCACTTTTCATCTCAGCTGTGTATAGCTCTTCAGAAAACCTCTTAAGCACCTCTAGTAGCACACCTGTCTTGGTGTGAAGATCATCAGTTGTTGGGTGAGTTATTTGGGGCTTTGACCTCTCTACCTTCAGATGGCTAAGCTTCACTGCTAACCCCTTATTCAGCTTGGGAGTTGTGATAATTTTGTATCCCTTAACATTACGTGCTGCATACAAATCCCATCATCTTCTCTCCTCTCCTCTGTAATTTCTTCCTTAAGTCTCTGAATCTCTCCTCTTATGATAGGCAACACATATCCCCTAATCTTGGAAGACTTTTCAGTTTTTACATCAACACCTTTCCCTCTGCGATTCTTAGCTTTCAACTTATTTTCTCCATATTTCTTGCATTACTCTGCAACCAGCCCTTTATTTTATTCCAGGTTTCTGTATTTACCTCGCTTATCTAATCTAACTCTTTGTATAACATCTTAATCCAATCCCTGTAGCTTTTATCCAGCAATCCAGGAAATCCCCAATGCCTATCCAACCGTTCACTCTTACCCATATCTAACAAAGTAGTCATATGTGTATGATCAGGAAAATGTCAATGGAAATATTTTCACCTTTTTACTAGGTTTAAGTGTTTAGCTTTCATATTGTCTTTGTCTGTTTTTGACCATCTCAAGTGCCATGGAGAGTAATATGTGTATTCTCTTGTTTTATTTGAAAGTCCAATTTCCCATGTGTCTAAGTCCTAAGTTATTATTACTAATCAATTTACAATTTCTTTCCCTACCTGTTAAGGTAACTCTTCCTTTCAGACCAACTGTATCATTAGTGCTGAACACCAAATTCCATTCCTCTGCTACAGAGAGAATCCCTTATTTTTCTTTTAAACACCTTTATTGTTCTCAAGTATGACATCTTTGCATTTGGAGAAATGTATATGGATGCTCTCATAAACCAAATGCCTTAAATTTCAACCCTCATTGCTGTTAAACACTAAGAATGTGATTCTAGAATTCCAAGTTCAGCATATGTCTTAGCATGATTACCCTCTTATCCCATTTATATTGCAATTTACTATTTCTATCTCCACTACCCTTCTAGT
The DNA here is from genome assembly GCF_019279795.1 of Protopterus annectens. Classification (NCBI taxonomy): domain Eukaryota; kingdom Metazoa; phylum Chordata; order Ceratodontiformes; family Protopteridae; genus Protopterus; species Protopterus annectens. Next base: position 924,119,045 of record NC_056744.1, read on the forward strand.
CTTAAGCTTCCCTTACCTATCACTCCATTTCCCCTATTATCAGCTCCACTCCTGTCTTTTATTATGAGTAGTTCTTTACTGAGTCTACTCTCTCTTTCCCCTTCCCATCCTCTGTCTGAGCCCTAATTCAATAATCATGGCATTGGTGGACTTTGAGACCACCTCTTCTTATCTAGAGACTCATCCCCTTTCTTTGTCACTATCCTTCCATTCACTACCATCACTTCCTTCTGGTCCATTTCACCACAAAGCCTTTTAAATATTATAGTCAAAACTATGCACATTATCTTAACTATATACACTATACAAAATTTGCCATCCAAGGAGAGAATCACTCCTTGTAATCAAACACCAATGCTAAACGCAGCTCCCATCTCAGTCATAGGTGGCAGCAACCTCAGTTGCTCTTCAGACACAATACATTTGTTGTACTATCTCTCTCATTTAATCAAAAAAAAAAGGAGAAATCCAACGACCTAGCTCCATGTTACTGTACATTCATTCTAACCTTTCTGGTTTTCTTTATTCTCTCTTCCTTGGGTAAGACTGACTGCCACAAAAAGAGAATGACTTCACAGCTACCAAGTTCCTAAAGCAGAGAAGGGGTTACCTAAACCAATATACCACTTACTATTTACCACAGGTTCCCCACCCCACTGCCTCTTCTCACATGGGGTAATTGGCTAGGCTTAAAATGGCCCACAAGGGCAGTTAGCCTAGTACTACCCTCTGAAACCAAGATGTAAGGCAGATAATGATTTCAAACTTATCAATTAGTGTAGTGGGCTAAAGCATGGGTTTCTTACGTCAAGGGTGCTCGGTTCAAATCTTTACCACAAATCAGTCACCTTCAAACTGACACTAATACCAGAACTCACTAAGGGTGAAATCAGACTAAAAACTTCACCAAGGCAAACTATACCCTCCTAGGTGATGGTATAAATGCATTCCAAGCCCCCCAAGCTGAAAGTGGTAATTATGCCGAAGTGTATACTAATTCCCTGTACAGTCACTTGCATAAGTGTATAAACTCAGCTGCACCAGACAGAATCAAAGCCAGAGCCCCAAGTAAAATCAAGTTACCATGGTGGACTTCTAGTATCAACAAACTGTACAATAAATACAAAATGTTGTTGCCCAACAAAACAAAGACAAGGACTCAACAATCAAAAAGCACCCTTCTCCGACTTAACAGGTAAACAATCCAATTTGCCAAATCCTCCAAGAGCTCCTTTAAGAGAAACCTAGCAAGTACTGCGAAGGAGAACCATAAGGCCTTTTACAGTTATGAGCATAACCTAAAGTGTAGGACCCAAGCATGTGCAGAACTGGTGGTCAGTGGTATTACACACACTGACCCTATAGAGATAGCTTACCTGCTAGCGGATAGGTTTGGTGAAAATTTCACTCCCTTATCCCCTCCTAACTTCCAATAAACCCTCCCCCAAACTTCTCCCTCACCTTTCATATCTGAAGAACAGGTCCTCAAAGTCCTGTCCAAGGCAAACAATATGGTCTCTGTGGGACCAGATGACATCCCAGGCTGTCTTCTAAATAGGCTAAAACATGAACTAGCATCACCACTAAGTACCTGTTTCAATCATAACCTAACCATAGGCTTTGTTCCTGTGGACTGGAGAAAAACTACAGTTATTCCCCTCCACAAAGGTGGCCTAGCAACAGACCCATAAGGCTGACCAGTCTCATCTGTAAGGCCATGGAATGTATTATTATGGACCTCATAAATAAAGACATAGGTGACCTCCAAACCCTGGATCCTACCCAATTCGGTTTTGTGAAGGGCAGATCCTGCCTGTTAAATCTGGTAGAGTTCTTTGAAAGTGTGACCAGGGCCACTGATGAGGGCAAATCTGTGCACACAGCACACCTCAACTTGACAAAGGCTTTCAACACAATCCCACATTCAGGCATTACCAATAAGCTAAGCAAACTGAATGTAAACCCCTTTGTTGTAAGATGGGTTGCCAACTGGCTCACAAACCAGACAAACACTATCAAAGTGGGTCACTCCACATCAACCAGCAGAGCTGGTATCAGTGGGGTGCCACAGGGGGTCAGTTCTGGGCCTCCTACTGTTTGATATATACTTCTCAGAAGTACAGGTCAAAACTAAAGGGTTGTGGCTGACCAAGTTTACAGACGGCTGCAAACTAAGTGCAATCACTGAATCCCCAAATTATGTCAGTATACTCCAGGAAGGTCTCACACAGACCAACGACTGGTGTACTAGTCACAGTCTCAAACTGTATGCAAAGAAATGCATCATCATTCCCTCTGGCACAAGCAATGTCCCTTCACACTATCAAATCAACAGCAATACCCTAAGTACCCATGAAGTGGTAAGGGACATGGTATCACAAGTTGACCACAACCTTATCTTCCACCACCATGTCTACCATTATAAGGATACCTTTCCATGTAGCTCACTTGATTAGTAAATGCATCACATCAAGAGCAAAATTTGTTATAACCTCACAATATTTGGCACTTATCCTCCCCATAATTGAGTATAATGCTCCATTCGGTATGTACCGTACTAAGCACCTGTAGCAATTAGAGAGACCTCAGAGGTTTCTAACAAAGAAGATTAAGGGCCTCCAGCATGTGCCTTACACAGACTGACTAAAGTCCCTGTCACTATACTCTGTATTGTACAGACTTCTTAGGGGTGACTTATGCCTGGCCTACAGAGCAACCCAAGTCCCAAACCTAATGAACTTACTGCACATCCATAAAACAAATGGGTCTAGGGCTAACCATTCCAGGGACTAAAATATGGCCTGCAACTTAAATAGGACTTGCTGGAGGTACAGATTTATCTCCCAGCAACTGCCACATCTTTGGAACAGGCTACCGATTCATGTGAAACAGAGTACCTCTATGACACTGTTCAAGAGGAACCTGGATGAGTGGATGGGGCACCATGAATTCTTATTGGGGATAGTGCCCACAACCCTCCTGGACACGGACAGTCATCACTAAATGCAATATTGGGTACTGGCTAGTACTTCTATGGTATTACATTGGGTTGAAATGCCACGGCTTAAAATGACTTCTGGATCGATAGCCTAGTAATCTCCTATGATTTTACGATTCTGTGATAATGAGAGCTCTAAGCAGAATCAAACTAAATAGTGACCTGTACGTAATGCACCACATGCTGCTTTCAAAGATGTAATTAGAATAGCTACCTGCCACATTTGCAATGAATCACCAACAATTAATTACAAGACACTTTTTCATGCAGTTTGCCCAACAAGTCTTAGAACATGCACGTGCTATTACTTGCAATGAACCTGCAGAAGTAATCAGTGAACTTATAGAGGGAAGTTGTGTGTGTTCCTTTAGTTATTAATTATTATTCACTCTCTGGCTAAAGTTGATCTCCCCTCATTAATATGTGAGAAAATACTTGCACAGATACTTTATAGATCATTTAAAGGTGCAAACCAAATTCACTCCCTGGTTTAATACTTAAAACTACACTTGGGCTTTCTTTGGAAATGCAAGTTTGTGGAACTTAAGACCCTCTTAACTGCACTATTAACAATCACTGATGATCACTTTCAAGGGTCATACAATCTCCTAGGCTACTTGTCAAATTACGTAAAAGAAAATTAAGAAAATCCCCTTGTAATTTACACTAATTAATGAACTGATTTCACACCATTGTTTTGCAGACAGCCTATTTCATTGCAAATAAGCAATGTTAGTGACATAGCAATCTCCCTGTAGTGGGTAGCACAAACTGTCCTGTGTGCCAAATTTGGGGACTATATCACCATTATTAGATGTGTCCTCTTTCCATATGAAAAACAAAAACAAAACAACAAAAATAATTGTCAAGTCTAAGATTATTAAGTCTGACACTTTATTTAATGTAGGACATAGCCAATTATGAGCCTTTAGCAATACTTGAAGAGTTTGAAAACTGAGTTCATGCATTCCTCTTTATATCTTCAGCATCCTTTTCACTCTAAGAATAGCAATCATTACTCTGTACTAAAACTATAAATGTAAAATGAAAGTAAGATCTCCTTAACACATACGTTTAAGCTTCCCTCCACTTTCTTCTCTAATCAGTTAGTAAATGGTCCTACGTTAAGTTTGCAGTCACAGTCATGCACAGATATAAGATATTGAGATTCTCCAAAAAAAAGTTTCAGTAAATGGTTGATTAATAAATGCATTTTCCCCATATCACTTATTGTCTCTTAGTGCATGCTCCTTTTTTCTTTTTTCTTCCAAAAGTTCAACCTTTTGTTGCAGAGCTGAGTAGTTCCAAAATATCAGGACATGTGCTCTGGGGTTCTGACTGTCCCAGTTGGCACTCATTCATTCCCAGGAGGGGTCAACTGTGAAGGCCCTTCTCCTCATCTCTGGTATACACAAAACTCTAATCCCTTCATTGCTTCCTCTGTTGAATCATATAACTGCCCCCCATCAATCTAATTGTCGCAGGGTATAAAAAACAGTATTTGAAGTTCTGTTCCCTACACCTTCTTTGCACTAGGATAAAAGAACTGAGTCATAATTTGATTCAGAGTGCAACAATTAATCACAGAACATCTACAAAATAATAACATAAGCAAATCATGTGATATGGTATTCTACAAAAAATAGGAACAATCTTGTTTTTTGTGTTAAATATATTTAACTCCAAATTCAGCTAAATGGCAGATTTATTCCTAACTTACCCACCTTGTCCTTATTGTATTCTTAGGACTTCAGTAATGATCATTACATGATCATATTATAAACATTCCTCCTCTTAAACTAAACTTCAGCAACCATCTCTTTTGTGTACACACTTAGATTTCCACACAATAGTGAGTAGAGGGATAAACCTCTCCAAAAAAAAAATAAATAAATAAATAAAAAAATAATAATTAAAAAAAAAAATACAAGATGAAATAACCTACATAGAGTAGAACAGAACTGGTTTAAAGTGCATATTTTTTGTACAGAATTCTGTAAAATAATTTTCTGGATGTTAAAATATTTTTTTCTGTGATCAGAATGAACAAGTTTGCTTAAGTAAGCTATTTCATCATCTGGAGACAACGTGAGCCAGATAAGGATGGGGCAAATTCTTATTTTCTGGCCATATCTCAAAATTACAAATCATTTAAACAGAAATACATAAATCTGACATGTTTAAAATTAAAATTCAGATGGAACTTTATGCTTTCCTTTTTGAAACAGTAACTTATATTAACCTATGTTCTCCACTGTATTCTAAATCTGAGTGTGGAAAGATGAAAAAGAGCCTACATAATTACTGACTGGCTTTGGTTACTAATGGATTTCCATTCAGCAAAAAACACAAGCTAATTTTAAGATGAGCATAAACTGAATCAGTGAGTGCAACAATAAATCACAAAATATCTAGAACATAATAACCTAAGCAATTTATGTGACATGGTGGTAAAAAAAAACAGGAATGATGTGTTAAATATATTTAACTTTGAATTTGGTTAAACGGCAGATTTCTACAAGTCTGAGGGAAACAGTGGGGGATGGCATTATCATGATAGTTTACTAAAGCATTCATTTTATTAACAGAAAATATGCAAGTAATTCTGTTAAATAAGCTTTTGCTATGTCATAAACCACTTTAGTTGCATTCAGCAGACAGCCAAGTACAGCTTAAGAAGGCATGCCTTTAAAAATACAGGTATGCATACAAAAAAATTCCTTTCTTCGCAGGCATTCAACTGTAAATAAAAAAAAAAAAACAGGCATACAGTTAAACAAATATATAAATCTTCAGAAAGTATGTATATCTAGTCTATGAAAACAGGATTAGTCACCGACATTTACACATATGTGTAAGTCTTTTCCTTTAAGATGTGACTACAACCTGAATTTGCCAGTGTTGGCTGAATTTCTGATCTCATTCGCACTTCAGTTTTCATGATTATAGAAAAAGATGAAAATCATTAACACAATGCTTCTCATTCATCATGAGTGTAGGCTTGTGTTCTAAAAGGGAGAAACATAATTAACCCTTGGTCGTAGATAGAGACAGAGTTTACCTCATTCTACGTTAAACACAAGTAGAATAAAGAATAAAGCACGACCCAGTTCAAGCATAATTTCTCTCAGACCCCAGCTCTGAAGTCTTGAAACCAATTTGTTCCCTAACTGAAGCCACCACACAAAACTACTTGAGATTCACCAGGTATTCCTGTTCTTTTATTTAGGTTGCACTGCAGGTGAAACTGCTTGAGCTTGTTAATACAGCAAGCCTGATCTTGCTTGCAAGAGCATGCTTGTCAATATCTAGCTCCCAGGAAGCATGTCACGGAACTCGACAACAACTCGCCCAAATGCAGACTGTAACAAACACTGTCATTTCTTTCTCAAGGATAAGATGAAGCTTAACAATGTTGCTTTTTCTTCACACACTAGGAGCTTGTTTTCCATCACCTTAGAGCAACAGCAAACAGCTAGAAATTCTATTACAGTAACTAAGCATCAAACAAAGGTAGCAGTTCTTTTTAATTAAAAAAATACAGTTTTCATAGAGTTTGAGTTCTTAGAAGCTGCATTCCAATTAGAAAAAAAAACTGTGCTGATTAATGAAAGGGCAAAGAGAACTGCTTAGTACACATTTTTATATTAGGCATTTACTTTTCTTACGTTTAAAACTAATAAAAGTGAGAAGGTCTTGACTCGGGTATTTCCAGTAGCATAAAAGTCATTAATTTACTTTAAAGTAAATTTGTTTTTAATCGGCTCACTTTTAAACCATTTTCTAGATATACATCCATCCATTTGTCACATTTAAATAAATTAAACATCTATGATTAGAGGTGTACATGAGCAGAACAGGTTTCAAACAAAAATATTGTACATTCCTTACCAGATGAGAACATTTGACATGTATGTTTTGGGTCTATATTAAATCATCGAACACTTAAAGCGAACGATGATTTATCGAACTCATGTGAGCGAAAGCTTACAATCTTGAATGCTTAGAACAGTGATTAAATCACTGTTCCACAAAAAAAAAAAATTTAACATTACATAAAGTGGAGGGGGGGCTTTGCCCCCACAACCCCCCTACTTAAATATACCAACTCTGAGATCGCACTACAGTCATGAAAACAGCAAAGTAACGGAAGCAGTCAAGCAATATGCTTATATGCTGTTTTGCTATTTTGCCTTTTCGTGCTTTCAAGTTCAATCAAAACGCATTCAAAAGAATGAGTCTCCGATCATTTAATTGGAACTCTATGTTTTATCTATGAGCTGTCAAAGCACAATAATTCAATTGGCAGTATTCTGAAAGATAGGAAAGATACGTTTCTAAAGCAGTCAATCAACGATACTACAAAAAAAAAAAAAAAGAAAAACAAAAAAATCTTGTTTTGCAGAACGGCGCGCCCCTCAGTACCCCTCATGTGTGGGGGGGTGCCACTACACCACCCCAAAAATTATACATACCAACTCTACATTCACACCCCAGATAGAGTACCTCCAGCTCACCTTATCCAGCACATTATGGTAAAACACACACAAACATTAAATTCTCACACTAAGGTTGGAACAGCCTTCACTGAAGTGTAGGTATAATATTTTTTTAATGTCAAGGGCATAGTTCTTAATATCTCTGACTTGGGCAGCCTGAAACAATTCTAGTATACCTCTTCTGGAATGTCATGCCTACTTTGACAAGATATAACAATCTCTTCACTTATACCTCACTCTAAAGTAAACATTTTCAATGTGTGGGAAATTAAATATAGTCCAAAATAAACTGAGAATAGTTGTGCTAATGCGTGAAATACAATTTGTGTCTAACCAAATTTTTAGCTATTGCTGAAGTCTTTTTTAAGACTCTTCTTTAACTATGAGCTTGCCATGGCCTCTACTCTTTTCCATTTTGTGAAACTGTATTTGTTTATTTTTGTTGAACCGTTTATTCCCACTATGTACAGTCTGCTTTCAGGGGAGACACAACATGATATCTGTATTGATTATGGGAAATTTAGCAAGGGCACCAGCAGAAGTCCCTACTTTTCTGTCTAATTAATTTTGTGTTCTATATTTAGTAGTATCATGGGTTTCTTTACACGTACATGTGCTACCACTAACTCAGGCAGAAAAGACCTTGGTTTACCATTTGAACAAAATGATGGCAGGAAAAAAATAACCCAAGAATCTGATGGGAGAATAGAACCCATAGACTTCTGACTTTTTAATATTAAGGGAAAGTATGCTAACTAATCAGCCATAGAAACTGATAAATATTTGTGAACTAGCTGTATTTGTATAGTATTTCTATTTAGGCACACCATTTTAGGGCCTTTATGCAATGAAGTACATATGTATAAAAGTATGTAGAATCATTACTACCATACATAACACCAATGATCTGTTATCATAATTAACTTGTAACCATAGTCTCTCAAAACATCAGTACATTTACATTTATGATCTGATATTTACCGGTTGAAGGTGTGTCACATTCTTTTACAGCATATATCGGTCAGTATAATATAGAAGAATATTCTCAGTCTAGTGCTACGGTAAAGATTTTTGCATAACTTGCATATCTCAAACAGAAATGTAGCACTGGCCATTTACAGAACATGCTGACTATGTTACATGTTTTCTAATCAACACTAAGTAGGTGCTGGTGAGGAAGAAAATTTAAGGGTCTAGTGAAAAAACTTGAGTTGCTGTCAAGGCACAGTAGCTGACACCTTTCCTTTGTCTATGTAAACTTTCTTCACAATTTTCCCACGCAGAGTAAACTGATCCTCACTATCTACATTCCACAGCAAGTGCTTGCATCACCATTAACAAACTGGTAACTTTAAAAATAATAATAACCAAGCAAGGAAAGGGAAAAGGTTTGAGTTGATATATATGAATATCACATCATTGTTACAATAAAAATGTGGATAAATGATTGTAGTTTTTCACAAATATACTTACTTACTCATTTGTTTTTGTTGATCTAGAATGTGTAACTGAGAAGTCATCATTTCACTGGGGTCTTAAGGACAAAAGCTCCTAAAACACTGAAGTGCCTAAATCTACAAGTTCAGGAGACCATTGAAGAGACTATCATAATTTCTCTGTTGCACCAAGACAGTGTCTGGTTAAGTGACTTGCTCAGAGTCACACCATGGACCAGTGGAGGCTGAAGAACTCACACCGTCATCTACTGAATGCTGGTCATTAATAGCTCATACTTTTAATTTACTGTTAGTTGTCAGACTGGCCATCATATGCATATCACAAAGTAGTTTGTGATGTGCATGAAGTCAATGCACATTACAAACTACTTTGACATAAGATATGGTAGCACATAACATGCAATATGATTCAGAGCACCACGTGAGCAATGGCAATAATGCACATTATGTATAGGGTCATAGATTTTGTACATTATTACTAGAAAAGTGTTCTAAGAGACCACTGATCAGCTGAGTCAATTCACATCAACCAACCTTTAAGCAAGTAATCTGACCCAGTAGAGAAGAACTTCAACATATGCCCCAGGAACAAACTTGTCACTTCCCATACAATCCTCAAGAACAGTTTTAAATTTGCCCAATTTGCTTTGACATGCATGGAATTTCTATTGCAGATAGGGACTATCTGGAACATACACCTGTCATGCCAGCACATAATATTTATGCTTCACAGAAGATTTAGGTCTTTGGAGTGGGCATATATACTATTATCAGTTTTCTTAAGATGAAACAGATCTCGTAGGGTTGAGTCTATCAAATCACAGAAGGTTAAGCAAAAACTACTGCAAAGAAGACTGTATGAGACGGAGTAAAATGATGCCACTTTTAATCTATCTGGACAGCTTCAGGAGCTTGATCCTGTACTTTTAGTTAGGAATCATTGTTTCATGGTGGGAAAGATGTTTGGAGAGATGCATGCTACAGGAAGATGGACCTAATTAGGGAAGCTGAAAGGGGATGTGATGAAAGGAGGTATTTGCATTTTCAGTTCTGATGAAGTCCCTTAAAATCTCAGAAAGAAAGGGCTTAACTGGTGAACTGGTGTATTTTTAATTATTTTGGCTTCATTGGTTTATCAATTTTTAAGTGTGGTTATTTCATTAAAGTCTTTTTTTATCTAGTGGTTGTTCTGAGACTCAAGGCTGTGTTTTGTTCTTCTTTTGGTTGGATTTGTGTTGTTATCATGTCGTATGAAAGGAGGTACTGCCAGCTCAGCTAGTTGGAATTTTGCAAATGATCATATGTCATTTGTAAATATCAAACTGATTTATACAAGATGCTTGTGTTACAAATGATTTAGAACTGTATGTCATGTGTATATCAAACTGATTTGTACAGATGTCTGTGTTGAAAAGGTATTTGTAAAGTGTTTGCATTTGAAAAGTATCCACAGTGTGCCCTGCTGGATGGAGAACAGAAATGTACATGTACTATTGTAACGGTTTAAGTGTATACATTTTAACAGAGGAACCTGGCAGACAGGAGGTTAACCTCAGTCCAACAAATTTTAAACAAATATCTGAAATTAAATTACTTTATAGGCTTGGCCATAAAAATGCTATCTCACAAGGTTTCAATGCAGCCACAGACACAATGTCTGTACTAGGAAGGTTTCTGTATTGTTTTTGGGGTGAACTAATTACTATTCTGGTAATAATAAGTGTGGAGGTATGCAATTGTTTTATGACTTCCAACACCTGCCAATGATCTGAGCAAAAGCCCTTGTGTGTGTGTATTTTTACTGGTGCTAAATACTGCCAGCTGCCAGCAATGGCCTTTTGCATAAGAACTAGAAGTTAGAAGATCAGAAGTGATGTCATTCTGCAAGGTACTCAGAAGTAATATTTTAGATATTATTTTGAGAAGTCTCTTAGTGAGAGAGCATTCTTTCTGTATTCTGTCTTGGGCCTGACAACAAGAAGAGCCATTAACCACATCATCTGCCTTGCTCTATTAACTAAGTTATTAGGGTATAGTAACTCTCTTCGATAAAGTCAGGAATACTGTGAAGCTTAGTTTAGATATTGTTTTTCTTTACTTGAATAAGCCTGTCTTCCAATGTTATTTTAAATATTTTCTGTGATTTATACTGTGATGTCACTGCAAATATATACTCAGTATTTTCTTGTTCTTTTATTATTTATTATTAAATATATTTAAACCTTTCATTGTGGCTGATCTTTGTAGAGATATTTAAGTTTTGAGACTACTTGCATATTTATTTGATGACACTGTGTGGGCCATTCCTAACAGCCTTGCTCTTGGTCAAACTACCATTTGTATTAATATTAATTTCACTCAGTATATTGAGTACCATTGTAAGGCCTTAAAGTAACTGATGAGGGGTCTGGTGGCAGTGATAACTACTTTCTAGCCTCGGCATCAGTGAGGCATAGCTAATAAACCTGTGCCAGACTTTCTCAGGTGTCTGAGTGTGTGTGTGCGCAAATCAAATTTCAGAGTGTGTGTGTGTGTCAGCTATTTGGGCAGGGACAAAAATCACTGGTTGGACAGAGAGAGTGTTGGGGGACTTGGCTTGGAACCCAGGGTAAGGACTCAACTCTGTAGCTGTGCCAGTGGGGAGTCTTATGGGGATCTGGAGAAAGAGTGAGGAACCAGCCCTGGACTGACTGTGTTCCTTGTTTGCTCTTAAGGGAAATTGTGCTTGACTGTGCTTGATCCAGAGAGCTACATCTGGAGATACTGTGTGTGTACCTGTTATCCTCTCAGTGAACATCGCCACTGGTGCCAGTGGTGAGGATTGAGGTTCCTTGATTACTGGCCCAGAGGTGGAGGGTTGTCACATATTGGCTGGCAGTGGTGGGATACCCGCATCATATATTGGTTGGCAGTGGTGGGATATCCATGTCCTAGGGGAATTATGATTTGTTAAGTTGATCCTTAAAGTGATATTGATGAGACATATGGCCTGTGCTGAGTCAGTGTGTTTGGTTTTGGATAGTGCATAATGGCTCTAAGGTGATTTTGCATGGAGCAGTAGCTGGGTCAGATCCAACACTAGGACACCTAGGTAGATTCCTAGGGCCTGCTGCTGTAGCTACAATCTGGTCATAACATTAAATTTAATTTAATAAAAAAAAGTTAACATTTTAAGTTTTCCTGCATATCTGGTGCTTTAAGACATTCTATCACAAGTTCTCCTCACTCATGCCTGATCCTTTAAAACATTCGAGCTAATGAGAAAGAGCAAACATGTATGGAAGATTTTGCCAAACAAAATACACGAGGAGCACACTACTTGCATTCCTGACTGTGTCATCATTCAGGTGAGATATTAAACTGAGCCTCCATCTGCCTGTGTTTGTAGTACTTACTGACTAGGTTTATAAACATTTTATGATGTGGAGGAAGGGATATTATTATACAAAACAAACATTTTTTTCCCTCTTGTGATAAGGCTTGTTTGTACAAGAATTCCCACAAAGTGTTCACCCTTGAACCTTCCAGTATAATTGTGGCAGTCAAGGATAGGTGCCTCAATACATATTACAGCTGTGAGGAGAATTCCAAGACATTATGTAGCAGCATTAATTACAGGTTAGTCAATGGTGTCTTCTACTGTGGAGATGAGCCTTTGAATTTCAAGTTACTTATAAACAAAAACAGATCAATTTAGTTTCCCTACTGTAAGCCAGCTATAGCTTATGGACTAGTAATGATTGTAGGGTAAATAGAATAAGCACAGAATATATAATTAATGGAAGTATGTATTAAATGTAGATAACTGAGCAACTTAGGAGAAAAATAACTTAGGTTTATATAATCTAACTAGCTTTTGGTTGACTTTAGACACAACACTATCTATATGTTTTTTCACCATAACTGTTTGCCAGTGATAAGGTCTATCAATTTTCTTAAACTGCTCCCTTAACTGGTAACTAGTTCAAAAAGGTTAATGTAACACTGCCTTTGCATATGATGGCGGCACTGGAACTGTTTATGGATAATGATAGCAATGTTAAGAGGAGAGTGAGTTTGGTTCCTCATTTTGGTCTGCTCAGTTTTATGGTAAGCCCCATATTTTTAAGATAGAACTGCAGTGAATCAAAGCAAGAATTTATTTTAGCACTGACTGTGATAGCTGTATTAGGAGCAGTGAAGGCAATATTGTTAGCAACTTAATGGACCAATTTAACATCTTCAAAATGGCAGACCATTACAGGAGTGGCCATAGTACTTAGCCCTGATGGATTTCAACCCTAATAGGCTGTGGCTGTAAGATGGAATTGTTCCATCCAACTGATTGGTAACTTTCTTCCAGGAAACATTTGTATTCATTTGTGGCACTGAGAGAAAGTCCATAGCTACTTGGGTTCATCAGAAATAGTGCATGATCTACAGTCGCAAACACTTTGGAGAGATTCGCAAAGAATGATCAAAACAGTTCAACCACTATATCAATGTTATTGCTGAAGCCATGCTGTGGGTTTTCAGGTAAGGTTCTATTTGCTTATTTTTGGTAAGAGCTAAGGGACAATGCATGTTTAATGCAGCTGAGATCCTTCTGTTATGAACAGGTAAAGTGACTGCCTTTTACCAATTCTTAAGGACATAGCTCTCTTTGATACAGCCATTAAGTAATATTAAAACTGTGTGAGTGACACATTTGCTGTGATTTTCAAGAATATGTGAGTTGGGAGTGTCCTTTGAAGCTGAATCAGATTTCAATATTCAAAGGTTGATGTTTTATATCTATAATCTATCTATCTATATGTGCGTGTGTGTGTATACATATATATATATATATATACACATTTATACACACACACACACACACACATATATATATATATATATATATATATATATATGCATACATTACTTCATTACTTTCATAATTATGACAAGTTCATAGGTAGGTACTAGGCTATCTGCCTGAAGACATTTATAAGCCTAGTCAGAATGTGATGGCTTTCGCTGCCCCCTTAGATTAGTTCCCTGTGCCTCTGTCCAGCAGAGCCACTGAAGTGATCCCCAGGGTAAACTTTCTGTTTCCCAGCCACTCGTCAAGGTTTCTCTTGAAAAGGGTTAGTGAGGAGCTCTGCCTAATGTAGATTGGAATCTTGTTCCAAAGCATGGGAAGTCTCTGGGACAGGAATCTATCCCTCCAGCATGTCCTATTTATTGTTGTGGTGAGGTTTAGATCCCTAGACCATATGGCTTGAGGGGATATTGTTTTCTTTAGGTGGAGCATGTCCATCAATTCTGGGTTGGACATGGCCTTGTATGTCAAGCAGAGACCACCTCTGAGTAGGCAGTATGCAACCAAGTACAGCTGGAGTTTCTTCAGTCGAGCTGCATAGGGCATCTGTTTGAGGCCAGTGATCCTCTTGGTGAGGTACTTCTGTGGTCTTTCCAGCTGTTGTAGGTGTCTTGTAAGGTACATCCCAAATGGGGAGTTGTACTCTATGATGGGTCTGATGAGTGATGAGTAGAGGGGCACAATGACCTCTTTTTATCTGGATGTGAACCCTTTTATGATTAGGTGGGCCACATAGAAGGACTTTCTAACCACTTTGGCAATGTGATTATCAAAGGAGAGATTACTATCTACTTGGGTCCCCAGATCCCTTATTATGTCTTCTGTATTTAGGGGACTACCACCTATGTGGTAGTTTGTGGGTACTTTGTTTTTTCCAAATGGGATGACTATGCACTTTTTGGCATTTAGCTTGAGGCCATGATTTTGACACCAGATATCCATCTCAGTGAGACCCTTTTGGAAGATGTCTGTGTCAGCCAGAGAGTCAATTACTTTCCCTAGTTTGCAGTCATCTGTGGACTTGGTCAGCCATAGTCCTCCTGTGCTTACCTGTACCTCTGAGAAGTACATGCCGAACAGGAGGGGTCCTACGACTGAGCCTTGGGGAGCACCACTTGTAACTGGTTTAGAGTCAGACCTATCTCCCACCATGTGGGTTCTGTCCATGAGCCAGTTGGCAACCCATCTTGTGACATAGGGGTTTATGTTCAGGCTGGTGAGCTTGTCTATAATACCAGAATGGGGAATGGTGTCAAAGGC
Organism: Protopterus annectens; assembly: GCF_019279795.1. Classification (NCBI taxonomy): domain Eukaryota; kingdom Metazoa; phylum Chordata; order Ceratodontiformes; family Protopteridae; genus Protopterus; species Protopterus annectens. The sequence goes on from NC_056744.1 coordinate 924,134,102, forward strand.
CTTTGCAAGGTCTAGGTAGGCTGTGTGTACCATCTTTCCCTCGTCAATAGCCTTGGTAACTGTCTCAAAGAAGTCCACCAGGTTTAGCAGGCATGATCTGCCCTTAACAAAGACGAACTGTGTAGGGTCCAGTGTTTGGAGGTTCCCAATGTCTCTGTTAATGAGTTCCATGATGATGTGCTCCATAGCCTTGCAGACCAAGCTAGTCAGGCTTATAGGGTGATAGTTCCCGGGGTCTGTTGTGGCTCCACCTTTGTGGAGCGGAATAACCGTTGCTGTGCACCACTCTATGGGTACATAGCCTGTGGAGAAGCTGAGTTTGAACAGTGTATTTAGCTAAGGGATTAGTTCATCTTTGAGCTTGTGTAGGTTGCAGCCTGGGACACCATCCAGTCCCATTGATGCTGTGTTTTTGGCTTTGGACAGGGCTGGTTTAAACTGAGTGTCTGTGATTTCAGGGGCTGTACATTCTTCTGGTATGGTTATGGGTCCTTTTGTGGGTGAGAGGGGGGTGAAGTTTGCACTGAACCTGTCTGCCAGGATGTTGGAGATATCAGTCGGTTCAGTGTATTTTGTGCCATTCTGCACTAACTCTGAGCAGATCTGAGCATTGCCACTTAGATTCTTGACATAGCTAAAGAATGCCTTGTGGTTATCTTTGGAATCCTTGGATTTTTCTTTCGAAGCTAGCCGTGGATGATTTTATGAGGGATCATAGTTTCTTGCTGATACTGATCAGGGATGTCTTCCCTTCTTGGGATTTTGCTCTTTTCTGTACTAGTTTCCTCCTTCTGTTGTATAGCTTGTTTATGGCAGGGGTCCACCAGACTGGTTTCCTTTTCTTGGAGGAGTGAGTCTTGGTTTTGCTTGGGATAGCATGATCCATGCATTCTTGTATGTGCCTGTAGAATGCATTAGTAAAGGATTTTACAGCTTGGACAGTGTTATCCTTTAGCATGGGGGCTTTGAAACTTTCCACCTCAGTCTTAAGTAATGTGAAGTTTGCTTTTGAAAAGTTTTTCACGGTGGTTTCCTTGACTGGGGTTGGGGGCAGAATGTGGATATCCACAGTGATTTGTTTATGGTCAGATCTAACCAGCGAGGGGTTGACCTCCAGTGTAGAACACCGGTCGCCCATGTTGGTGATGACCAGGTCCAATATGTTGTCACCTCTGGTGGGAGTGTTGACCAGTTGATCTAGGGCATTTGAGTTTATAAATTCTAGGAAGTGCTGGGCAAGGGGGTTAGTACTTGAGTAGTTCTCCCAGTTAATGTTTGGGTAATTGAAATCACCCAATATTAGGGTGTTTGGTACGATCTTTATGTTTCCCATTGTTTCCAGAAATGAGGAATGGGGGTCCTGGGACATGGTGGGTGATCTGTAGCAAGCTATAATTCGAACTGCAGTTTTGCCCATTGTTAGTTGCACATGGATGATCTCTGAAGCAACGTGCTGTGCCACTAACTGGAGGTGTGGGTATCCTTGATGAATATGGATACATCCCCGCCTTTTGTATTTCGGTTTGGGTTCTGTGGCCAAAATGTATGGTATGAGTTGTAGCCTGGTAGTGCCGGGGTGCTCTCTGAAGTCTTAAACCAGGTTTCTGTTACTGCACATATATTGATTTTCTCCATACTGAGGAGTGCCTCGAGTGCGTGCATTTTGAGGTTTAGACTTCTGGCATTGAGTAGCATTACCCTCAGTTTTTTGTTACTTGTGCTATTTACGGCAGTGGGTTTGTCTTTTCAGTCTTGCCTAAAAAAGACACTATGGGGGTGGCAAGAGCTTTGGCCAGTATTTGAAAGCCTAATGGTGACAGGTGCAAGCCATCTCTAGCGAAGCAGAGTGGTTTGTCAAGCATGTCATCCCAGGGGGACAGACACTGGATCCCCCTTGAATGACACCAGAAACTTAGTCAATTGTTGAAATTGATAATTTTTTCTTTATACCATGGTATCATTCTTGGTGAGCGCAGGATACTACTCAGGGTCAGGGTCATACCGGCCTGGGCTATGTGATCATAGAGCTCTTCCATGTCTCCTTTCACGTAGTCCAGGGAGGTATGGCTCAGGTCATTCACACCAACATAGACAATGACAGAATTGTATTTGTACTTGTTCTGGAGTGACCTGAGTGCTTGTGTTATGTGGCGGATCCTGGCACCCAACAGGCAGCTAACAGTAACCTTCTCCTTGTTCAGCCTAGTGAGTGGGAAGGCAGTGTGCCTGACTATAGAGTCACCTATTACTAGTGTGTTGGGTATGTTATTTTGCCTTAAGGGCTGTGATTGTGTGGCACACTGGTTTTGTGAAGTATGTGTTTCATGGTTTGTGTTGGGGGGGTGGAGGTTGCTTGGATGTCTGCTTTGGAGGTCTCTGTTGCTTTTGCAAATTTTTATTTAGAGCCGAGTATGTTTTCATGTATTTGTGTATGTTTTTTGTCGGTGCTGGTCTAATGGATCTATGTGAGACTGGTGGTGTGATGCAAGTATTTCCCTTCTCCTCTTGACTGTCTGATCCAGTCTTGGGTTGAGAGAGCTTAGCCTCCAGTTTGGCTGTATAACTGCATCTCTCACATGTATTAGTGTTTGGTGGTAGGAGGACAGGATTGTCTGTATACATGAGGCAGTTGTAATATTTCCTCAAAATGCCCAGATTCACCAGTTGGACTGGAGAGTACACCTGAAACTTCCCTTTGGACATGCCTGGATAGATACAGTGAACTGTTTTACTGACTGGCTGGTAAGGTCGAAGAGAGAGCCTTGTCCTTCTGTACAGTATAGGGGGGTCTCAACTGTCCCTATTTTTTGGGGAAGGTACTTTTTTTATACCTGAATTCCCTGCACATGCCGTGCCTACTTTTGGAGGTATGTCCAAATTTCAGGCTTGATTTACCCCTTCACACAGTTTTATGAATCGTCTTCATCAAACAGTTTTTGAAGCTATCTTTTACACAACAAGGGTAGTTCATGACTACATACTAATGGTGCCAATAACTAATGAATGAGAACAAGCATCTTGCATCTCCATTTTTCAGAAGCAAAGATAAAAGACCTTGTGCGGTATGATTTTACAATACAGCTCATTAAAGTCTACAGAGTTTACATTGTCACACTGGTAATGTGCTTATGTTTTCTAGCATCTTTGTCACTGTTTTCAAAATGTGTTTCTGAATAATAATGCAGATTCCTATTAGAAGTGAAGACAGTTATGTGCTATTTAGTATTCACATTTTATGCTAATTAGATGTCCACATGTTTGGCTGGTGTACCTACCTTTCAATGTAAAACTCTTGAGTAACAAACCAAATAAGTAAAAAAGGCACGTACGAGGACGTAGTAAAAGCCGAGAAACTTTTATATTAGCGCTTTTGTCAACAATAAGTTATGACTTCTTCAGAATAAATGAATGTACCACCAAAACACATTAAATAGTTATCAAAAAGTGCACATGCATACTTAATGCCATTCAATTAAACATTAGGACCTTCGATTTAAAGCTTCAGACTCCAAAATTTAAAACCTGTTATTTTTTAAAAGGTTACATAATTTTGTGAACACCCTAAAACAACAATGAATGTCGGTGCTAAATTTAATACATGATGATATATAAAAAATAATAAATATAGTATACTTACATGTTAGCATCAAAGGTAAAATTCAGCTTTAAGTTTTAAATAACTAGTAAGGGATACTACTTCATTTAACCCAGGTGGCTAGTGGCATTCACTCTTGAGTTGACACATTAACTCTTTATACTCAAGACATAATTCAAACATTCTGGATCTGGTTCTCACTAACAAGAGTGATCTATTCAAACCAAAGTCAACCTACTCAGTTGGAGCATGGGCAGTTTTTAAGGGAAAATAAATCTACTTTAGCTTTTGCATCTATAACCGCCAGTGGTTACCTCTACTGCGTGGTGCTGTGCGAAGGTGTGCTCCTCACAATCAGATGCCTTGAATTGCTCAGATGAAGATAGTAGAGCAGTGGCTGGTCACCAAACTCTGTGGAGGTTTGTTAAAACAGGAGCAAAACAGGGCAAACACAGGGCTTATGTAGAAGCTGTGAGAACCCTTTTTTAAAACAAGTTAATCAATTTTCAAACAAGCTGGCCAATGGAAATGCTCAATACTGAGCCTTACTCCAACAATCTCCAACTAAGATCGGTCCCTTGCTACACTCCCCTGGGTGCAGGGGTCCTCTTAATGTAAGATGGCTTGTTTTAGTGCTCAGATAATGCCAAACAGTCTCAGCAAATCTGAATCTAGCCTATGTTATAAAATACACAAGGACTATTAAATAATACAATGTGCAGGAAAAACAGCTGAAACAGTGAAACAACAAAACAGTTAAGACAGAAGTAGGTGGCAGTTCAGTAACAGACAGTATAAAAGTGCAGTACACTGATAAAACTAAAGTAAACTCTCAGTTAACGAGAACTCGAGTAACTTGAAAAAAAATATCGAAGAAATACAGTACAATTTTCATGTGTTGCACTTTCTGCCCCCCCCCCCTCCACAGAAACATACCTTAAGTTTTTAGAGTTTTAAAATGGAAGATAGGAATACATTTCCTCTCTCCCCAACCTGAGAATAAGTCAAACCAAACAAATAGTATAGGGTATAGTATTAGTCAGGCCTATTTTTAACAGCAACTCTCAGGCAACCAAAAACTACAGTTATCCAGCATCGACCAATCCCCATGGGTGCCGGTTAACTGAGCGTTTACTGTACTTTTCAATCTGTAGATTTCAAAGGATGCCTTGGATTTTGTTTGGTTTCACTCCAGATGCTTATCTAATAAGGTCATTCATAGTTTATTCCCTTCACATATGTCTGCAGTACTGCATTATTTATACTTACTCTTTACCCTGATAATTTAAAGTACAGTTCAGCTGTACTTCAATGCTCTCAATCCAAGCTGATGCTATTCTCCTCAAAGAACTTCCAGACCTTTACCTCTGTCAATAACGCTGATGACATCAAGAGTATGTCATCTTCATATAACCTCCCAGGTACTGTTTGCCATTTGAGGAAGTTAATGCTACTAAGACTCTTGGCTGTATCAGAGATAATCAAATAACTTTTGGCAAACTTGAGAACAATGTGGTAATCAAAACTAACAGAAAACATGGCTGATTACACAAATTAAGAACATTTATTTAAACTACTGCCAGGATAGGCATGACTATTTCATGTTTTTCCATCTCTCATATATTCTGCTGTCCTTTTTACAGGCTTCATGTTCCACTCCAGTACAATACAGAAGACTTACAAAAGAGCAGTGAGTTTGGCTACAGGCCACAGTGGGTGAAACTCATCACTTTGCACATCTGAAACATCTGCACTGGTTAGAATCTATCAAATGCTTCTCATTCAGCTTACATTTGCTTATAAACACTTAGCTTTTTCTGAGTGTTCCACTTTAATTTTCCTGTTTGAAGGACAAACTCAATGACACATAAGCACACGTCCACCTCTATGCATTCCATTTGCTCTTTCCTGCATACTTCTACCCTTCATCAACCAGTGAAACAATGTATATGATGTACCTACTATAAATCTCCAACACTTTCAGCAAGTTTGTAATTTCTGCTCAAGATAGCAGTGTAATTATCTTTATTTTTAACCTTATTTTCGTATGTTTAATTTGTATCATTTGCACTATTAAAATCAATATATTATCTTTGTTTTTCTTTCTTTGTTTATATTACTCTTAGGTTAACCATTTATCAACTGTCATGTAATCTCCTGGACTTTGTCTGAAATTATCAGTTTTAATCATTGCATTATCCCTGTAAAGAAACATATATAAATAAATAAACTTACTCCATTAACTGATACAGTAGGGAGTATTACACAGCCATTTTATATATAGCTGATGATAATGACACAGTTGTTAAGTGTCTGGAAGCTTTGGAATCCTCACTTCCTGCCTAGTCAGCCCATTCTTGAGAAGAGTCTAAGGCTGAACTAAAAAACATGCCCATTTGCAGAGGGAGTGCAACATGGTACTAAACGGCCATTTTCTTTTGGCCAATGGATCTTACATGGTCATTTATGATATTACAGCTTTGACCTGGATATTCACTTACTTCACTGGTTCATAGGTAAATATAAGGCCAGCTGCCCTTGTGGGCTATTTTATGCTTAGCCAATTTTCCTTCCAAAGGTGAGAATCAAACCCTGCACCTTTTGTCTGTGAGGTAAACACCTTAACTATTATATCAAGCCCCAATGCCCCTATATTCTATATTAACCACCAATCCCCCAATATTAAAATGGTCCTGCAATGCTACTCCCCTATTCTTCTTTAACTGATGCCTATCTTCTGACTACCACTTCTTTTCTTCAGTCTCACAGATTATACACTTCCTCATGCTTGCTGCTAACCTTTGTTATTAAAATGGATGAGCATTTAGTACTGAACATCTACCGTTCATATTGTGACTGTTTCACATTCTATATAAATGAATTTTCTGTGATACATGTACCTGTATGTCTATCACTGAAATACTGATTTTTTTTTAACAATTTTTACCCTGTGCTGGCTGAACATCAAGTTTTCCCCAGATCAGGCACTACACTAAGAGAGGGGAGCCATCATTCCAGCAGCCATGTGGGTGCTTTTCACTCTCATCATTATCCATGCAATGAGATCATTTTTTCTTTCTCTAGCTAACCCCACCAATGGTGATGGAAGCACTTGCATCACTGCTAGGGCCACCTATGCCTCTCTGTCCCTATACATTTGCTTCTAACATGAGAAAATATGGGCTACCATCACTAATTTGGGTTGTCACATGTACATCTCCCTGGCACTGGCTCCCCACATCAAGACAGGCTTCAGCACTCCAGATGTCCTTATCATTGTAACAACATTATGAGCTAGACAGGAACCACAACACCCCCTTCCCCGATGAGTATACCTATCTTCCCTGTCTGTGCTATCAAGTGCCCAAGCTTTTAATAAAACTTGGGTTTATAGGTGGATCTTCAGCTTTCTGTGTCCCTGTTACTAGACTTTGTTATTGTTATAGTACTTACTCATGCCTTAACTGTACAGCAAATCTATTGTGTCGATCAAGTTCACACAATACACATTCACTGAACAGCAAAACATATGTTGGTATCTAATTATATTACTATATAATAGAGGGATCATCTAGTTTATTTATAGACATACACTTTTTGATATGCATTCTTCTTTGTTAGTTATTAGTTATTTTTTATGTTATTTGTTACTATATGTTTTATTTCCTCACTATTAAACAGTGTGTAGTACTTTTCTCTTTCAGTGCTGTTACATTTATACTGGAGATTTTCTCCTTAGTGTTTCAATCAAAATGAGATTTCCCTGGTAGAAATTGACAATCATACAAAAGTAGATACCAGTTTATGATGCCACAAAACAACCAAACTGTCTATGTTAAAAATAAAGCAATTTATTAATAGCTGAAGTTAAATGCTTTCATCCTTAATTACTGGGACTTCATCAGAACTACCAAAATTCAATATTGATCTGCACTTACACTACTTCATACAAATCACATGACAAAACACACAAATTGAATTCCAGTAGTTTTAAGATTGCTGTCTTATTATATTCCTTGTTTAAAAATATTGTTATAGAATTGCTCAAAATCCGAACAACTGTTCTTATGAAGCTTTTTTTTTAAAAAGATAAAAAGAAACAAAGAAAAAAGAAAGCAGAAACATTATACTGAAATACATGTAATTCACAGTTTAGCTGCCTGTAACTTAAGAATGTTGTTTATAGACACAGTGCTATTTAGACTGGGGGGGGGGTCACCTTCCATAGCAATTCACAATATTCTAATCTATGCTTCCAAGGACCTCGCTTAGTATTTATTACTTTTTCCAATACTAAAAAGTAAAACCTTTTGTTTCCGTTACAGTCAACCTTGTGTTTATATAAACCATTATTCTCATTATGCACTTTTAAGTCATAATATTTGTAAATTCTTTTCTTTAAAGTTTGTTCAGTTTTTCCTACTTAATGATGGCAGTGGTCACAGAATGCTAAATAAACCAGCCCACTGGAATTAGAGTCATAGCATAGGTAAAACCTAAAATCATAAGCATAGGTCTTTAACCAAAAAAAACTCTCTTTCATAAATAAATTTACATTGTGCGCAAGCCGCACATCTCTTGCTCCCTAATTTTACCCCTGCCCCCTCCAATCACACTGGTAACCTTTTTTATCTTCTCCTTGATGTTAAGGTGTCTTTTATGCACAAATTGTGGTTTATCCCCTAATTTTCCTGAAGCTCCTTACTATATTCAAAAATCTCCCAGTTCCTTCTGATTAACGACTTGATCATACCACTTTCTGCACCATATTTTAATAACATATTCTGTTCAAAACTTTTTGTGGCTTTTTCATTTTCATTGCTACTTGATACCTGAATCAGATTCTTGCCTAGTACAGGGACAAATTTCTCTTATCTACCCCTGAGAATCTCTTTCTTAACATCAGTTAACATCTTTTTCAGATAACATCTCTTAACCAACATATTACTAAAAAGTGCAATTTGTTTATAGGTTCAACATCTTCAGAAATAATTCTAGCTAAGCAAACCATTTGTCACTTAACCAGGCTTCTCTTTCATTTAAAGGGGGTGATTACCCTTAAAATGCAGCTAATTATTGGAGAACATTGACTTCTTACAGATGTTTGACTTGTACTCATTTCTCTCAAAATCTTTGGAAATCATAATACCAAGATTCTTAATACAATATGAATAACTAAAATTGAATCATAAAAACTCTGTAGTATTATTAATAAATGTAATAAGATCATGTAATTTGGCCAAATCAACCTTTGAGTAATAAAACTATAATCTAAAAATCATTAAAAAGTAACCAAGTGGTCACTATAACTTGATTTAAAAATGTGGTTTTGTTCTGAAAACTCCATAATGGTGTTGGCATATAAAATGGCACATGCAGCCCCCATGGACACACCACTAATCTATTTAAAATATTCTCCTCCAAAATAAATGACATTGGTGGTCATAAGCACAATTTTCATAAAATGCCCAACAATATTTACTTCTTTGCTAAATATTCACAACTAATTAGAACCTCTCTGATCTAATCCAATACTGTGAGGTATACAAGAAAATATTAATAGTTACTAACAACCATTTTCATGAAAACAATTCAGATTTAATGTTACCTAAAAAGTCTCAGGAATCTTTGATAAAATATGAATACTTTGACTTAAGTATTTTAATTTTCTTATCCACAAATATCATAAAAGAGTGAGTTCTGGATTTGTCTGCAGCAACTATTGGTCAGAAAGGTGGATTGCTCACATTTTTATGTATTTTTGAAAATCCAGATATATTGGAAATCATTGAAAAATTTACCTTTAAAGACTTATAACCTATGTCATGCAGAAAAGGTACAGATTCTATTTCCTCCTCCTGTAAACCAAGTAGACAATAAAGCATGCCTTTGCTTGACTTCCTGTTTTTTTAATGCAATTACTGTTTAATATACCCCTCCTTGTTTATTTAACAGAGCCAAGGTGATTTCAGAACTCATCAAGCACTCTAATGACAGGTTAAGAGACACATATTAATAGACTAAACAAAGCACACCTCCTCAAAATAATCCACTGGAATTTTTTTAGAAAGTGCACACATAACCACACACAGAATAGCAAGAAAGCTTGTTGCCAGCTGACAGACAAACAGTGTCCAAATAGACTTCATCAAAATTAAATGAGACTTGAACTATAGACACTTGCTCCTGTTTCAAAGCAAAACGCAGATCCATCATGCCATCAGAAACCTAGTTGCCTAAAACTTAACTTAGTTGACAGCAACACTACTGAGATGTGATCTAATAAAATTAGGGGAGATATTACTTGAAATTAATCCACTTACCTCAGATCACAAGAAGTAACACCCCAGTGAAGAAGCTATTTAGTAGTGGACAGTGTCACTTGATCAAACTAACATTGCTACACCAGTTCCCTAATTTTCATACTAACTGGATTGTCCCTCTCCACTTCTGTTGCTAGAAGACTTTCTCATAAAAAAAAAAAAAAAGTAAATAAATAAAACCAAACTTAAGACAAAAATATTCCAGGGCCACCATATACTGAGCAGAAGCAGGACTACCACAAAAATGTAAAGTAACTTGAAATCTCATGTAATGGCAGTGAACATTCACAAACTTGTAGTATCAGCTGTGACAATAATGGCCCTGTTACCTGCAAAAGTGGTGTGTTAGTTGGCCACAGTCTTTAAGGTATGATGGCAGTTGCTTTAGATGCTGTAAATACCTATCATGTACAATGCCCATCCTTTACAAAGAACCAGTCATTGTAGATTCAAATAGTCCTACCTGGTGGATTTGTAATGTTTTATGGATATTGGAGAGACAGTAAAAATGGGTATTTTCTTCACATAAATAACCATGTTTTATGCCCTTCATCAGTAGTGCTTGTAAATCATGTTGTTCCTTAGCATGGAGTTCGAATCTAAGCAGGAGCATTTTTTGTTCATTATTAATTTGTAGCACATCATCTTAAATATCGTATGTAAAATAACCACAGTATTACTTTCCCTGAGGAGCTTGATGAGAATCTCTTTAACTTCAGGAAAACTCCTTCAGAATACATGACATCTCTAAACTATACTATGTTATACAGTCACTGTCGACATAAGCATACAGGTACAAAGTTGTTCTGATATTTAAGTGATGCATCCTTTACCACAATGTGTATGAATTCATCTATTCCCATTTTTTGCAAATAATTTTATTCAATAAACATCACAAATACTTTGAATAATGGCAAATTATGTAATAACAGGAAGCATACCTACATCCATACCAAAGTGTAACAGCATTAACAAACATCAAACATTAACACATATGGCATTGATTATTTTGATAGTCACTACATAAAATAAACAAAGGACATACAAACACACTGCAAAGGCACAAGTTAATTAAATTTTAAGCAAATGTTCATCAGAATTTGATAGTCTGCAAACCCATCTTTCTAGTCTATACTTCAGGAGGGGAAATCCCCATCAGTACTGTACCACAACAGATAGCTAATGAGTTCCACACCTACAGTACCTAGTCAAGTATATGATTGAATAAGAAAAGGATGTATGGAATGTTTTGACCCACTAACACTGAAACGAGGGCCAAATGACTAAGTCTGTACTGCAAGATGCTTTAATCTCCCCATATAAGTCACATCTTGTAAGGACTTAAAGGGGATGGTACAGTGTAACCCCTGACAATACCCTCACTTTAAGCAAAAACAAACTTGTCAGCTTTCTTTAAACATGACAAAGTCAGGTGATTTAAAGTAATTAAAACTTGGAAAAGAAGTGAATACAGAGACACCACAGAAATTACCTCAATGATCTCTTCCAAGGCTACCTGATTGGAAACACTGTCTTAAAATAATCTTCCTTATCTGTTTCTAACACAGGAATTCTATACCACCTGCACATTACTTGCTTTGTAAACCCTTTTTACAGCTATTGAAAAAACCTCCACTATAACCTTACTCATGCTAGTCCTAATGTTGCCACTGCACCTAGCTCCAACCCTAAACATTATCTTACCAAAACCCTTTCCCTAACAGTACTACTAATTCACACAAACTATGTCAAGATATACTGTTATTTTTTTAATGGGTTGCCAATCAGAAAAAAAAAACTCTCTTTCATTTAAACTAAAACAAGCAGTTAAAACACTGAAGTAAACTACAAAAATAAAGAAATGTGAGTCGTGGCAAAAGCTGACCTTTTATTTCTGAATTAAAAATTCTAAAAACAGCAAGACTGGTAAAACACATTTTACTGGAAAACAATCATCTGACACAATTCATGTGATCTGTAAAACAGTACTATTAAGCCCTTAGTTATTTTAACTGTAAATGTAACTGCTTGATTTATGTGGCATCCCATTTGTCTTGTGAAGCTTTTTATTTGGGTCGCACAAAAAGACTTTAAGCACCTCCATGTACACCATTATGCCACCAGTGCGAAAAAAATGTATTTGTGATAAATCCATGATATGTATGTATTTTTTTTTTTTGTTGTTGAATTGATATGGAGGATGACCTTAACTCCAGAGAATATTACAGGCAAGTGCTTTTCGATGCCTCCTTGTTTACAGGTATTAACGACAACATTAATTTTAAGATGGTTTTAAATCAAAAGAGTTTGCCACGTTGAGATTTTTTTTTTTTTTTTTTTTTTACAGATCACATGATTTGTGTCAACTTAAGTGCAAATCTGTATTTCTTTTAAGTCTGAAGAAGCATCACTTTTTTTTTTTGAATTTTTAATGCAGAAATAAAAGGTCAGATTTGACCCATGGCTCGCATTTTTACTTTAGATGTCTTCTTCTTTACTGTTTGGTTGAGTTTAAGTCATTTTTGCTTTCAATTACTACAGGTTTTGACAAGCAGAAATTCATGCAAGATACATCAATGCTTCTGCTTGTCAATGAACAACAACACAATCTTCAAGAGACATTCAAAGGAAAGGATAAAGGGCAGAGTAGAAAGTTTCATTCTACTATATTCAATACTTTTAAAATGGAGTTAGGATACAGAACACAAAGACAGAAAATAAGGAACCCCAATATTACACAGAGAGAAAAACCCATGAAGCAGTTACTTTGATAAAGACAGCTATATTTTCAAAACTGAATTTACAATCAGTATAATAGAATACATTCTTGAATTTGTTAGGTAATGTTTTATCGCAAAACAAAAAGGAGAGGTAAGGGTTTTGGATAGAGGGGTAACACAAAAATGAAGGGGTAAGGGTTTTGGATGGAGGGGTAACACAGGGATAAGGAGGATTAGGGGCCACATTCAGACATTAAATAAGTTATTATACATGAAAGAGTGTCAGTTTACTGGCAGTAATACTAGTGCATTTTAAAAGACAGAACAAACAATGCTGAAACAACTTCTGGCAAAAGTGAAGTTTTTTCCTCTACTATTGTGCAACCTTGGAATAGAAATATATAAGTCTGGGGGGGTATGTGGGTGTTCCCTTAGATGGGGGTGCTCCCTGCAAAGAAACTTACCTGCAAGGTGTTTTTCAGTGAATCTGTATTCAGTGAAAGTGTCTATGTATCTATATATTTCCAGAAAACATTCATGAACAGGTTTATCAAACTTTCAAATTGAAAGTATTAATTCCTGCTTGTTTGACTTTATATGTCACTCAATCTCCTTTATCAAGTACTGCCCTGTCAGCTATCAAAATGACATAAGAAATATATGGTTCATCCTACTGCTAGATGAAACTTGACCTCTCGAGCATCAACTGCCTGAGATTCAACTCACCAATGACTGGAGTTCCTCTGTAAGAAACCACTGTTGGTGAGTTGTGGAAGACGTGATTCTGTTTTTGGAAGAATTTTACCTCTGCTGAGTAAGTGTGACCTTGGAGTTACTACATATAAAAGTTCAGGGGGTACAGGGGGGGCTTTCCCCCTGGACAAACACTTAAAATCTGTTTTTTGGCAAGATGTTTTTAATTAATGCTTTTGTGGGATTCCAGTCCTCAGTGCAGTCTCTTTTTATCTACTCAAAGTGGAAGCAAAACATAGGTGGCACTCTCTTCATCCTTGAAAATGTTCAATGTCAGTTAACCTGCTTATAGACATGATAAAGTTTTTTTTAATAATCTTTTTTTATTGTTTTAAACCAATTGACATAGTAATAGCATTTACAGACATCAAATAAAGGTTGGCAACATTCAAAAACTTGCAAACAAAAAGAAATAAAACTGCTTGTATATAGTACTGTGCAGAAGCATAAACTGCAATGTCTTTATGTAAACAGGCACTTCAAACATAATGCAATAAAAGGGTCTATATCATGTTGTTGAACTCAAAGTTCGAACGTCATATGGTCGACACCATATGATTGAACTTGTAAAAGTTCGAATGTTTCAACGAAGATCTCCGTACAGTGCAGAATGGGAAGATTTCCCTTTTCTGGACTGTAGTGTGATCTTGGAGTTGGTATATTTAAAGACCGGGGGGGTGCATGGGGGCTTGCCCCCCTGCTTAAACCATTCAGGTAGTTTTTTTTCTTTGGTTTATTTTTTTTTACTACATTTTCAAACTTTTCAACGTTCAATCATATGGTGTCGACCATATGACGTTCGAACTTTTAAAAGTTCGATTACGTGATATAAACAGAGTAACTTTTGTAATTGCTATGATTATGCACACTGCCACAAAAATGATACAATATGCCATCTACAAAGGGAAGAGAACAATGTTATACCACAACCTATAAAGCAGTTTCCATGACTTTCCCAGTTACTGAACTGAGTTCTAAAACAGAAGAAGAATAAAGTTTTATACTTTGTAAGAAGACATTCTACCATAACATACAATTTAACTAGCAGGGCTGCCCTATTTAACAAAAATGAAAGTCTGAATATGGAAAAAAAAAACAACAACAACAAGAAAACTGCATAATCTTGAGTAATTTCACTTACTCTGACATACACTCAGGGGCGGCTCATGGTATTGGACTGCAGGGCTGGAATCCCCCCCTCCCCAGTTTTGTTATTTAATAAAAAAAAGTTTAAATAGTAGTTTTTACACACTAGTAACAGCTCAAATTGCAAACTAGTGTGTAAAGTTGAAGATGAGAAGTTTCACATAACTCGGAGCTGTGGGCATGTGTGCTCGAGTTCTACTTTAAAAAAAAAGAAAAAAATATTTTTTCTCATCCCCAGACTGTTTTTAAAACAGTCTGGATTGGTAGGACTGCAGGCATCAATGAAGATGCCCAGAAGTCATTGCAGTTTTAGTTACAGTAAATTAGAACCTGACTGGACCGTCACATAATCTGAGTACGTAACATGGCTGCTGATTAGTCCTAGTCCTTTTCCTCTCGCGTTCTCTTCCCACACTTTAACACAGTTAATTTGCCAGGGAGTGAGACAGAGAGATGGATGACCAAGAGAGAAGGAGAAAATAAAACTTAGTGGATTATTGAAATTTGTCCATCATTCAGATTATGTCTTTCTTTCTTTTCTTTTACATTTGTTAACAGGGGGGTGTCTGACTGAGCTGAAAAGGCCCTTTTTCAGCAGAGGCCCAGGGAGAAAAGCTCCACATAGAAAAATTACAGATACATTTAGATATTTAGACATGATCAGTATACACACAAATTACAATAGACATGTTTTTACAGTGGTATGCAGCACATCAACAGTTACAGTGGAGAGAACACACAAGAAAATATTAATTTAAAAATAAAGGTAATTAATAGATTTGTGGTGTACAGCTGAAATTTGGAACATAGGTAGAATACATACATAGTACACAGGTACAGTACATACATTGTATATTAGCTAGTGTTTGTAAGAGTGAAAACTATTATCAAGTACTCTAGGTTTAGTATGTGTACCATATCCGCTTTCACTAGCCTGGGGAGCAGTCATGGCACTGCCAACTTTGCTTGAGATGTTGCCTAATAAGGTTTCTTCTAAAGGAGGCTTTGGACGATGTGTTTTGTATGCTAGTCGGGAGAGAGTTCAGTTTTTTAGCCACTGAACTACTATATAGTGCATCTCCAAAGCTATTGTAGCTGTTGGTGACTTCTAGTAGTAGTTTGCTTGATGATCTAAGAGGCCTTTTGGCTGAGTGATGTTGTACTAGGTTTTTGAGGGCAGGACACTTATTGGGGAGGTAATAGATAGAGTGACAGAGGCAGAGTTGATTGTAGGTTAGGAGGTTGGGCAGTTCAAGCCAGTGGAGCTGTCTCAAAGCAGTACAGTGATGAGTTCTTTATGAGCAATTTGCAGCAAAGCAGGCAATTATGTTATAACAGGCTTCCATTTGGCTTAGTTCAGATTTGCTGAAATTAGTCAGAATGGGAGCTGCATAGAGTAGAGTGGACAGAAGTTGGGAGCGAGCAATAGCTGATCTTGTGTCGCTGGTAAGAAATGGTTTGATACGGTAGAGTGATCCCAGTTTGGCATGTACTTTTTTAATAGTTAAGTTGAGAAGACTACCAAATTTTAGGTGTGAGTCTATGGTTATTCCCAATAGCTTAGCCTGTGCCACTGAAGTGATTAGAGTAGCATTTGTAGAGTAGATAGTGAATTGGCTGTTATCAGTGTTTTTGTTAGAACTGGTTATAATCATAAACTGAGTTTTCTTTGGATTGAGGATAAGTTGGGCTTTGGTAAGGTAATCTTCAACATCAGAGAATGCTAGTTGAGTTTTGTAGGAGGGTGGGAATGTTTTGTGCAGCACAGATTAAGGTAGTATCATCTGCATACTGAATGATAGATGCATGCTGTGTGGAGGTATGGAGGTCATTTGTGAAGATTGTGAATAGTAGAGGTCCTCTGTGGGACTCATATAGTTATGGGCAGCTGAGGAGTTTGAGAATTTTCCCATTTCACAGCTTGGTACCTGTCAGTTAGGTAGCTTTGGAACCAGGTAAGAGTGGAATTTGATAGGTGATATTGGCTTAGTTTGTTTAGCAGGATTTGGTGTGAGACTGTGTCAAATGCTTGGACATATCCAAAAAAAAAGAGTTGACACCTGCAGGCCTTCATTTTTGAAACAGTTTACTGTGTCTGTGAAGCAGAGGAGGGCTGTAGTGGTACTATTGGCAGGTCTGAAATCATGTTGAATAGGTGACAGGATGTTGCTGTCTTGGAGATATTTTAACACCTGGGTATGGATGCATTTTTCTAGGATTTTGGCCAGGGGGGTGAGTACAGCAATGGGTCTGTAGTTAAGTTCAGTGGAGGTCCCGCCTTTATGTATGGGTATAACATAGGATATTTTCCAGAGTTTGGGCACACAGTTTTCAACAATTGATCTGTTTATTAGAGTGGAGATTGGGATAGCAATAGCATCTGCTGTGAGTTTCAAGAAATAGCTGGGGAGTAGGTTGGCTGCTGTTGATGAGGTTTCTAGTTTGGCGAGCATGCTTTTTTTTTGAAGTGGTGGAAACTGTTTTGAGGGTAAAGCTTGTATTAGTGTTATTTGTGTTGGGGGGATAGTTAGGTTGGAACTGTCCTGTGATACTAAGGATAGAATTGAGTTCACAAAGTGGGACTTAAATTGTGTTTTGATGGGAACTTTAGTGTGAGGGGTGGCTGGTTTGGGGGTAGCCTTTTGGGTGGGTTTTAGTAGCTGGTTTAAAATTTTCCAAAATTTTTGGGGGTCGTGTTGGTATTTAGTTTGTAATATTGTATAGCAGGATTTTTTTATCCAGCCTAATGCATTTTTTTGCACGGTTGCACAGTTCTTGGTACTTAGTTAGGCTTGTTAGGTAAGTAAGAGAAGTGAAGGATTCCTTGACAAGGGAGATTTTTTTTTAAATCAACTCCCTCTAAATACAATCATTAACTAGGTGTTTTTTTTTTTAATGGCAGCCATCCAGATACTTTCTGCATTTATTCCTGGCAGGGCCAATCAGATACTAGTAAGTGGTATGTGTGTTTTGGGGACTGTTGATGACTTTCTTTTTTTAAATACAATACACTGGCAGGGTCAACCAAATGCTAGTGGTCTATGTGTTTTGGGGGCTGTTGATGATTTTCTGTTTTTTATTTTTTTAATACAACATCCTGGCAGGGTTAACTAGACAGTAGGGAGGCAATGTGTTTTGGGGACTGTTGATGCTTTACTTTTGTAAATATAATATCCTGGCATGAGTCAAAGAGGTACTAGGTATGCAACGTTTTCTGGGGGGGGGGGGGGGGTCATTTGTAAATGACATGTGTGTTTTCTTAACCTAATACATTTTTTGCATGGTTAGTCAAGATACATTAGGATGGTTTGTCAATATTTTGTTGCCGAAACAAACTCTATTCTTGCATGACTAAGTATGTATGGGTGAACTGAAGTAAGATCATGTGCAAGTTCTTGGCTATGTAATGTGAAAAAATACAATAATGCAACTGTGGTCTTTTATTTTCTTATTTTAAACCCTGGAGGCTCAAAGCAGTTTCTCGGGGTAGGCAGCTGGGATGGAGCCAATGCCTATGTGTGAATGGAATGACTGGAGTTCTGGCTTGATTTGCAAGAGTAATGCACATAGGAGTGAAGTAAGGCTGACCACAAACTCTGAATTCTGAGTACTGTTTATGTGAAAAATAAAATAATACTTACCTTAATGACAATGTCATCTTTTTCTTGTTGTTTTTCTTTTTAACCTTGCAAGATCAAATCAGATACTGTGGGTGGGGTAGGCAATGGAGATTGGGGCTATTGGTGAATGAAACAAATGGCCCTGCTGTTTACTGCTGTTATAATTCCAGCTTTGCAAAACTGTTAATACTTTTCTGTCTGTACTTTAAGATGAATGTAAAATAATTAGCAAGTTTATGAGTAATTCTTAATGTATGTTATTTCATATCTGTTCAGGTTTATACTGAATGTTTGTTTAAAAATGTTTCTAATGTGTTAGTAGACTATCCAGCATGTGCAACAGTGACTGAGCACTTATTTTATGTAAATTACTAATCATGGTTAGGGTTGAACCCAGTGTAACATAGCTTTGCTCCTTTTTTTAGTTGACCACACCCATTCAGCTATCTCATGCAGCCTCACTTTGATACCAGCCTCCACTGCATACACTGATTTTGGGGTTTGCGGTGAAGCTAATATGAAACCCTCTGCAGATATGCTTGAAGCCTGTAACAGCGAGTTTTGGAATTCTGTGTTATTCTGTTTGAATTACAATTTATTTTTAGCAGTGTCAGGTCCAACAATTCACAATTTGGTCAGAAAGGTAACATAATCATAGTAATAATGAAAATAATAGTAGTAGTAGTAATAATAACAATAATTACATTATTAAAAATAATGATAATAATAACAGTAATAATAATCATAGTAATAAACATAACAAAACCCATTTGTTAACCAGGTAGAACCACTAGACAAACACCCTTTTCAAGGGTGATCTATGAGCAATGTCTGGTTAAGATCACACAGCAGGCAAAGGAGGGCTGCGGGAATCAAACCTTGCACCAGAGGGACTATAGCTCACAGCCTCAGCCCCCTGCACCACCTGCCAGACAAAAAAATAGAAGATAAAATCCTAAACTTTGTGTGTTAACTGTCAACACCACTAAACTATGTAAATAAAAAGTCTTGAAGTTTTCCATTTAAATTTGGTACAGAAAAATGTTACATGCAGGGCACTAAAAAGAAACTCACCATTAATGTCAATAAATATGCCAACATCAAACGTAGTTATAAAAAATGATATAAAATATTACTGCAAAATGAAATCATCATTAAAGATCTAGTGACAAAACAATAACTTAAATGTTCATCAATCTGCATTACCAAAGTTGCAAGCAACATATTCTGATTTCTAAATGGCAACTCTTGTCACTGTATCATTTTATACCTCACTGGTTTGAACTGTTATTGAAAAATGTTATGCAATGCATATTCTTCAAGTATGCCACCTGAAACAGAGTCAAAGGGCTGGAAAAACTGACTATTAAAAGAGGCTACTTCTTACTTTATAATGTAATGTCTGATCTAGTTTATAGCCAGAACACACTCCTGGGAGAGCGAACAGCAAGAGATCCTTATACTAAAATAAATACTGTTAACAGAATTGTCTTCCAGGATTATGGAAAAAAGCTTCTCTCTACAATCAAATTAGTTAAAAAATAAATATGGGAAGTAGAAAACATCAGCTGTGACAATTATGCTTCTTAAAGACCCTTACATTGTAAAACTGAAAGATAAATATATGAACCTACAAAACAAAATCACATACCGTAAACACTGTTGAAATGCCCAAAGTACAAATGCCTTAAAAGCAAACCTTAATAGTATCTTATAATCAGAAAAAAAAATGAAGGATGTCATAGGACAGGACTTGCCTGAATTCATGGCTGGAGTTAATTGACTGCTAGTAATAGGGAGCTGTCATAGCAATAATCATTTAGTTTTCTAAAGTTATTAAAAATTGACTGTGAAATAGAAATCACAACATATCTATACAGGTTTCTGTTTAGAATGTGGGAGGATAAAGACAGTGCCCAAGTGAATTAAAAAAATATTTTTTATTAAGTACATTATAGTTGTCACTCTCTGTTGCTAAATAGGTGTGTAGATTCATAGGTGCATAATAGACTAATGGCCACTGGATCTGTTTAAGCCCAGACATGCATCACAAATGTGCCTGACAAGTTTTAGGATCCTTAAGATTTCCCTAAGTGGCACATGTAGACTCAGGCTTGGGAGGTCTAGCATTTACAGGCTACCTGCTGTTACCTGGAAACTATTTGTTTATATATTCTTTTTATACCTCATACCTGCCACAAAGCAAGTTGCTGCTGCCATGACATTACATTCATTTCTTACTGGAGTAGGAGATCTGATGCCTATTTGGTCCCTCCAGGATGAGAATGACTGGAATCCATTCATTTTCTGATCTGCTGAGAGCTAGTTAGCCATCATTCAAGCAGCCATAGTAAGGCCGGCCCAAATCCCACTTGTGATGATAGTCACATCACCTGAGTCGATGTGGGGCATGCTCCCACATGAACAAACCCATGTCTTCCTTAGCCTATACTTTGCTTTGCCATGACACATTCCTGCCTTAGCCCAAGAACAACAGATCTCTCAGGCTAAGAGGCAAAAGCCTCTTCAAGGACAAGCAAGTCAGCAGAAAGTCTCTCTCCTCCCCCAATTTTTTCAAAATCCAAGATGCAAATTAAGCTCAGGTGGTCTAGGTCACAGTCAATGGTTTATCCCCTCCCCTGTGCCACTGAGTCAAAGATGCTAACATACGCATTTCAGAAAATGAAGCTGAAGTACCTAACATAAGCGTAGTCCATATTCAGACATTTCTTTCTTCCTTTTTGAAGATAGCTAAGAGTTTTAAAAAAATATTTTGTGACCAGAGATGTTTTGATAAACATAAAAAATAAATGCAATTTTATGAGTCTATCTGGTTCGTTATAGTTATTTAGTACATGCAAAAAGAAAGAACAATCTATTCAAAATGTTTATTGAGTTTGAACTGGTCATGATCTGTCTGATAGAAGATCACAAAATTCAACTATGTATATAATATTTGCCATGTTTACTTTATATAGACCTATGAAGACCTATGCAGTGTTAACTGCCAGACACAATGTTGTTATACACTTCTTAATTAGGGATAAAATAATTTTTTTTTCAATGGCATCTTGTCAAACAAAAGCCACTGAATATCCTAATCAGAAACCATGTAAAATACTGATAACCAGAACACAGAAACACAAGTGATTGAGTTAGTAAATACATAAATAAAGTACACAAAGAGGTAAAGACAATAGCATAAGCAAATAAGTATGTGAGTGAGTGAGTAAATAAAGGCAGTGAAACAAACTGGATGGAAAGAAACAAACTGTACCAACCCAGAACAGTCACACAGAGAGCGGTACATAAAGTGCTTAATGATGTGCCATATGCAGGGTACAAGATACAAATATGAAACGGATAAAGAAATAAACTGCAGTTATTTATAAAATAGGCTCAGATAAAAATAAACATGCATCACACACCTCTTAACCTGCAGACATTGAAAATGGGTACAAAGGCTTTGAAAAGTAGATATAGCATGTCAAAAAAATTGGAAATTTAATTAGCACATAATTTGAATAATGGTCACAGAATACCTCTTACAACTTCAAGTAAGATTACAAGTTTAAAAATCTCTGGGTAGTGGATTATCTCTAGTTCATATATTTCATATTCTAAATTTTATTTACATACCTGTCACCTAATATTTAATTAAAAAAAAGGTATACCGTCATCTACTCAAAGCTGTGTTTGTCATCTCATATTGCTAGCTGCTTCTGTTAAGAAGAGGGCTCCCTTCTTCATTTGAGTAAAACATAAAAAACAAACATTTTAAATAAAAAACACATTCTAATAAAGGATAATTGTGACTTTAGTAGTTATGTTTCTAATTACACTCTATTCTAATCCAAAAAAAAGAAGAAGGCAGGAATCTCTCTACAAGATGCGTGTCTGCCCTTACAATCAATATTAATATTTTAAGAAGCAAAATAGCAGGCTTTTATGAAATTCATGCTAACCTTTACCTGTAAGGTAAGGAGCTGTGTTACTGGGGACCATATAAACAATGACACAGGCAGCTTGCAGTCCATCGACTCAAATACTGCAGATTTGTAAAGTGTAGATCCTAACAGATTAACCTAGTGAACTTCTCTGAAAAGTCACATAATTTCAGGATGATGGCAGATCACTACAAAGAGTGGACCTAAAGCAGGTTAAGACATTCAACAGCATTCCATACTCGGGCATTATAAACAAACTAATCTACGAAACATAACCCCCCCCCCCATGTAACACAACAAATTAGGGTTGTATGTACTGTCTCCACAAAAAAGTCCCATTATTAGTGCCCCCCCCAGTGCTCAGTACTAGAACTGCTCCTATTTGGTATCTACCTCTCAAGTTCAAGCTTCACAGTAAACTCCCACACCTTTATGGATAAGTATATACTGTCGAATGGTTGTTGTTTTTTTTTTTTTTGGCTTTTCCTGGTTAGGGGTCACCACAGCGGAACTTTGGTCCACTAATGATTGGGAGTCAATTTTTATGGTGCCGAGGTGCCAGCCCGATGCCCAACCTTCAACGAAGGCACGCCCATTCACGCATGTCTTTTGAACACCACTCGACCGCGGGGAGGACATGCAGACTCCACACAGAAGGCGCTCCAGCCGAGAATCGAAAGGGAGAACCTCTAGGACCATAACTGAAAAGTAAATGATAAAAAATCATAAATATAAACCATTAACCTCAGAAAACGGAATGTTCTAGTCAGTATCTCTGCAGCACTCTACTATTCCATTTGTTTGTTCTCACTAATTCTAATAGACACTGCTCACCATATCCTATTTTTGGTCCTTTTTGTCTGTCATATTTCATTCTTCTTTCATATGGTGTTTTCCATCTTAATCAGTAGAGATGATGTCGTATCACTGCTTGTGTTGTAGCTTCATAAAAACTATTCATTTCTCACACTCACTCAAGTTTACCTCAGTGATCAAAAAAGAATCCTGACATCCTGTCATTATGTTGAGTTTTGTGTGTTCTCTCTGTGAATGTTTTCCAGTTTCTTGTCACATCCCAAAACATGCTCGTTAACTGGCTACACAAAATCGTCTACTCTCATTGATCTTCCCTTGTTGTTGTTGTGGTGTCTTTCGTGGTTTACTGAAAAAGAATGTCTGAGTACCAGTTCACTAATCAGGTTAACAAATGAATAAATACAATGAAATTCCCCTCTGCTGGCACTTGGGAACAAGATCTCAGGATACTTAAATAAGCTTTTTCACTCTAACCCATGAAAACCAATGCTGTCTGGAAGAGAAACAGGACTTCAGATGTGAAAGTGTTGGTTTTAATTCCAGGTACATAACAGTAAGCAATATTTCACTCAAGGATATGCCAGATATGAGAGACACAGTCAGGTATGGCCAAAATGACATTTTCTGCAAACACCACAGCTGCAACTCTCACATTGCCAGACTGGATATTCCATATTCCTTAGTTGTGTCTTGATATCATGTTCATGAAAAACATGAATATGATGGCAGATAAGATATAACCTTGTTGAACTCCTATGTCAGTCTTGAAGATATATATATATATATATATATATATATATATATATATATATATATATATATATATATGTATATGAGAATGTAGACACAACTATCACTCTGTAAATTCCAGGAATCAACTATCACTCTGTAAATTCCAGGAATCACAGGAGCTCAACACTCTGGCTCTGGGACTGCATACATTTGTTTTATTTCCTACGGGGCATTTCAGAATTCATAGTCATATTCCTTAATTGTGACCAAAATCAAATTAAGATTGTACTGGCACACTCCCAATACCACTTTAGTTTCAGTACAAGGATAAAGAGTTGATCTACTTTTAGATAGCCTAAATGAAATACACATTAATTCCTCTGAAACAGAGGCTCAAATACTGGAGGAGTCTTCGTCCCAGCACCGTGGAATGGGCATTCTTTGGCAGGCTAAGAAGTGTCTTATCTTTATAAGATGAACATACCCTCCAGTCCTCCTTATTTGAAAGTGGGACCATCTCAGCCAATTTTCAGAAAGGATGTGTAAACCCTGTCTTCCAGGCAACAGAAAATAGTTGCAGTAATCACAATACATCAAATTATTCCTTCTGCCACCGAAAAAGTGTCTCTGCTTGAGGCTAGCATTTCCCTGGGAACAGCTAAGGCAATACTCTGTGCAAATCACCAATTAGTTTGTCAGAATCTCTCTGAGGCCATCCAAAACCCATTCTCCATGGTCTCAGGCTACCCTCCATTTCTGGAGCTTCATTTTGGTGATTACCACTGCTACCTCCAACCTGATGCTACAGAAGACAACGTATGTAACACTGTACACTTATTTAACATATTTTGCCTCTTTGGCCCACACTGGTCTGGATTTGGACCTAAACAAACACTTTATTCAAGTGATTAATGTCCTAGTGATGATAAGAGACCAGCAACTACATCTTGGTATTCTCGCTGGTATCACAGTGACACCTGAAATTATGGAATGTGGAATTTTGACTGATGGCCTGAAGTCATGATGGGGACTGAATGGCATTAATCCTTAGTGCTTTCCCGCTTAAATCTTATACAATCCCAGTGAAGGACTTCTAGTGTAAATTCGAGTCTTCTTGACCTGCACAGCATGGTCCAGAAGGGCTCTGTATTACAGTTTCCTCTATTCACAATGCACATGCTGCTACTTTATGAGGTCATTACGAGGGGGAAACACTTATTGTGAGTCTTGTGCTGATGCTCTGCCATGTCGTCTACTTTTCTTAAGAATCTGTGCCAAATTTTGTTATTATTGAAGACTGCTAGGATATCATCTTTCAGCCACGACTGTTCTAATATTTGTGCAATCTGCTAACAGCTCATGAGGTTTTCATTTAATTATCCCTTATATCATGTATGGGTGGAGTACCGACTTCAATTTGTGCCTTCTCTTCATGATTTACAGTTGGTTTATAAAAACTGAAATAAACTGATGGTCCAAGTTTCAGCTGTTGCCAAGCTGGCATAATTCATTGTTAAGAATATAGCCCAGATCAGGGACTTGATATCTGCTTTACACTGAGTGATAGTGAATCCTTCTTTAGCTCAATAACTCACCCCTGGATGCTGTAATGCAAATAGACAGAGGCCTCACACTGATGGAAAACTTCATACCAATACTGCTAATGGGGGCAATCTTGTACATGTCATATAACATTATGATCTATGGAATATGCATTGGCTGTCAGTTGCTGCTAAGACTGTGGCACTGAAATATGCCCCAAATAACTGGAACACATATTTTGCAAGGAGCTGTCATTGTTATGCTATCTGGTAAGACACCCCAAGTGATCAGGTGAGGGGCTGTTATCTGTTCGAAAGGTCTATCATATATAAATCTGGTAGGGTATGTTTTATCAGTACTTCAGAACTGCTACAGTCACCCACATACAAGTTACCTTGCCCCAGATCTTTGCAAACACCTACCTATCCTAATTCAGGCATATGGCTCTTAAGTTCTCTTTAGGAGGTCAATTAAGCATCATTTCTATAGGAGGAAATACTTAAAATCCCTTAACTGGGTTGACATACTCCTTATTTTTCAAGACTGTATTTAATGCCACAAAATGAAACACTGCTTGGCAACTGCTGTCCTTCAAAGGTACTGCTGTGCAGGTTAGATGCCTAACACTTCTTACTGAGACAACAAAATAGTTTGTACTTTTGCTGGCATCTGATCCTCATGGAGGCACACTGGACTTGTATGTGGGTGACTGTCTATCATTGTTTATGCTGTAGCAGTTCTGAAGTACTACTGGTATGAAGAGGTCTGTTTTTGATGCATGTTTTCACTTCAAAAAGGTGCTCAAACCATTAGCTTCCCACCAACAATTTATGCAACTGTCTTCTCTAAATATCAATGGTACAGAAGGATACCCAAGATGGCTGACTTCTTAGGTCACTTGTACAACTTTATGTGTTTATTAATGAGGTATAGTAACTTATTCTTCAAGTACTCTTTACTGCCATGACTTCAGCAACAGCAAAAGGGTAAACTGAATGCATCGTATTTGTCAGTCAAATAAAGTGACTTTGAATGTGGAAGAAACCCATGCAGACAATGGGCAGATATGATAAAACCACAAAGACAGTAAACAATGTATAGTGGTAGTGCTTGAAATATCAAGAGGTGGAACAGTTTGGGAGAGCTTGTCCAAACAACAAGCCTTACAATGAGTTAGCCTCCCATTCAAGGAAATGAAGACTATCAGTGCTCTGAGGGAGAACTGTGCATTAAGGAGATGTCCCTCAGTAATCTTATAAGGCATTTCAAATGGGACAAATGCAGAACGCCTCAAAATACTAGGAGCAGGCTGGACACATCACACTCACAATCAGCTGTTTGGACCTACACTCCCCACTGCACCCTCCCATCTGCCACTCCAGAAAATCAGATTGTAGCACTTAGCTCACTACAGCTGAGTGCACCTCCAGGCATTTCTGCAGTTACCTCCTAGTGCGCCTCTAGGAGTCACATATTGCTTGTTCACATTTGCATTACTAATTACAAAACCATGCTACATACAAGGTAACAGAATATTTTATCTTGAAGAGTACATGATGGCAAACACAATTGTATTGATACTTGACCTGTGTCAATGAGTACTTGTTAGAACTGCAAGGTGCTAACATCATTTTTTTAAAGGCTCAAGCCACACCCACTGGGAGTTAAAGGTACACACTCCAAACAGCTGTACTGGAGGGAGGGAGTTAGGGTTATTATCATGATTATCTTACTTTGAGACATTTACTGAAGCATCTGAGTTGAGGTTTGGGCTTTGTCATTCTATGGTAATGGACTAAGTATTCATCAGGACTTGTCAACATTCTGAATATTCAAGGAGTTTAGCTATTGTGGAGTAATTTGGTAAGAATGAACTTACTACTTAATTTACCCAGGCTTAGACCTGCTGTATAAGAAGGTGCAGCAACATTCTCCAGTGACACAGCTGTTTAGATACTACTAAACTGACAAACCATGATACAGTCTGAGCGATGCTACTAATTATCCGTTTTATGTACAGTGGACTGAAATATGATGATTCAGAAGGGAGAATTAACCTCCCACGTCTGGGCAATTACTCATTTCTTTTTCTTTTTGTCTGCAAGACACAGTGGATACCAGCAAAGAATTATAAACTTGTTCAATGCATCCACTAATACACGGGGAAATGTAAATATTTTACAGAATATAGAACGGTTCATGCAACCTTCATTTAATTGTACAAGCTGTGAACATACCATTTTATGACATGAAAGCTCTGATGGGCATTTCTTTTTTAAGCTTGGGGAATTCACGCCAACTTACAGATAAAGACAGTGCAGAATTATATTCTAGTCATGTCGTCTTTTCCTAATTTCTCCTTTCACTGTTTTGTCTCCTTTGCCTGTTCCCTGAGGAACAGACTGATTGATAGCCTAATCCAATGACTGTATTACAGCTGCCTGAATGTGGACTCCTTTCCTTATCATTAACAGTTAGCCTATGGTTAAATTCACAGCTCACTGCTTGGCACAGCCCCTGAGATTTTAAGGGTCTGGCCTTTAGAAAATATTTAACATAAAATTGAAATCTTGACAGTATTGAGAACTCAGTTCTCTGCAAGCCTTTTTTAATTAACCAGACTTACTGTACCATTGTTCTATAAAAGTCTGCAACATGCTGAACTGTTATTTGAGCTTACTGAGATGTGTAGATTTAAATTAAAGATACTAGCATGCACTGGAAGGTGAAAAATAAGGCATTAGGACAGCAGAACTGTGATTACATTAATTACTCTATAAGGAGAATTTCAGGTAATGCTACCAAAAAAGACCCACTCACACAGGAATCTTAAATGTAGTTCAGTTTTATTAATACCAAACTGGAATTAAAGTTATTTTACTTTTATATGCTTGTGGAGTGCACAGCAGAGAGCAGAAATGCAGACAGCAAAATGAATTTCATTTGTTGGAATATTTCCAATAAATTCAACTACAAAAAAGCCCTGCTATTTTTGAGTTGTGGTGCACATATATAAAACATTGTGTACTGCTGAGCAGTCTGCGGAGACATACATGAGATTATTAAGATTTCTTGTTAGTAACTACAGCTACGTTTTACCGAACATGGGTAAGAGAAAAATACATCCATTTACTACACATTTCAAACTACATTATAAAATGCTGAGCTGTTTTTGTTTTCTTTTTTTGTGAAGTTATGATTAAAAGAAATGTGTAAAAAAAAAAAAAAGAAAGAAATTATTATTAACATGTAGTAGTGCATTCTCAGACCGAAACTACTGCTGCAATGTAAAATAGGGACGCCTGAACTCTCCAGAATGTGTCAGCTGAGCCAGATTAAAATTATGCATTCCACAAACTGCCATTCTGCTGAAGCATCAAACTATAGTGTGGTCATATCTCAAACCTACTGCTTGATGTTTTCTTTCAATCAGCTTTGATGCCATGAAGCAAACCTGAACTGCAAAGATTTGTGTACAGCAGGTAGACGATGAGCTTGCTGTCAGAAATCTATTACGAGAGCTCTGATCTCTCTTCTACATATAGTAGTTTGACAGTCAGCTGAGAGAAATCAGACATGTTTTTTTTTAAATAATGCCGTTAAAAGAAGCATTTGATTTTTTTCTCCTAGAATGAATATGTGGTATCGCCTCTTAAGAGCGAGCATGACATGTTTAGAAATTCAAATTGTTAAAACGAATACACATGACATATATTAAATGGTCTTAAAATCCAAAACTCAATGTTGTTTTGGGAAGCGCTGTCAAAACACTTGATTTTACTAGACATTTAATGAAAGATGCTGTAGCTATTCAGGAGAGGATGTCATGTGTTTCACCTCCTACTAATACAATCTTAATGGCATGCATAATAAAATTAATTGGGTTACTGCATTATTGCACAAAACACTTTAAAATCTAAATAAACACATTCAATGATTATACATCTCCAAACTGAAAAGTACACATTTCTTTACTACCAGCAGTGTTACAGATCCATATGAAATCTTAAGAATGTTCATCAATTTAGAATAAATTATTTTGACAAATGACAGCAAGCTGTGCTGCTTAAATAACAGTCTCCTGAAATAATTCCTTTATTAATTATTAAAGTACAGTGCCCTTACTGACCTCCATTTTTATTCATGTCATCAACATGGCAGCCTCCAAAATAAGAAATGGGCTGACAGGAAGTCTGCTGAACATCATAGCCTTGACATGCTCTCTGTTCTGTTTGAATATTCTGTATTCTGCATATCAAATACATTTCAGAATTCTGGTAGCCAAATTATAGTGATGCAGTAAACAGTTGCCTTTAATAATCTTTGTGCTAAATGGTTGCCATGGATCCTTGTTCTCCATTAAAATAAAATGCAATATGTTATGAGTTGCTGTGGACAAACTATTTGCAATAAGGAATAAGAAAATAGTTTTAAGCAAATATTCACTACATGCAATGAGGAATGAGGATTCTTGCAAGCTGACACACATTTCACTTAGGATGCTTGTTTCTACTGTTGCTTTACACAGAGCTCCTATAGAAACTATAATTAAATGTTTCTTCTTCTCTTTATTTAACAGACAGCAAGGGAATAAGCTATTGAACTGTAAAAATGCATGAATGAAAGGCATGTAAATTAAGCATGGACCACTACAGTAGGCTTTCTCATTTTTACATATGTACTGCAATTTGGTACAATTCGGGTGAGAAATGTGTGTTCAAAGACATAAGAAATGTCCTGAGTATAAACCATATTCACAGCATAATAAACATATCTAAAGAGGGTAACCAGGTTAAAATTTAGATTGGCCACATTTTTGTTCAGTTTCTAGTCAAGTTATGATCATCATTTTTATTTTGTCTTTGTAATTTGTCATTTTATTCTGTTTTTTCCTTCATTTATGTAAGATATTCTACATTTTGATGTAGAAAATCTGTGTATGTACACTGCTGTTCAACTCACAATCCAGATGTTACATTTTACTATTTAGATAAGTTTGAATTTTTTATGGTTGGGGAATTCTGCCTGTTTAGCTCTGGCTCTCCAGTAGGGGACATATGTATTTAACAACTGATGGTGCTGTTGTTTGGATTATTTATATGCAATTTATTCATTTTTAATACATAGTAGTCAGTTTCTTAACTATTTTTTAACAAATGTGTGTATTTATATGTGTATTTACATGGAGTTCAAGATTTTTTTTGCATTTTTAGGAGGCAAAGGCATAGTGAAACATTTTACTGTTTTTTTTTTAAATCTTTCCATTTAAAAATGTTCGACTTTTTATTTTGATAATGTATTCTGTAGGTGGGGTCATTTTAAATTGGGTCCATACGAGTTTGTTTAATATTCATATACTTATTCTGATTGTGTGTTTGCTTCCACAATGACATTTATTAGCATGTTTCTTTAAAACCACAGTGGTTTAATTGGTTTTAATTTGTTCATTATACTTGATTATTAAAGGTTATTAAGGTGTAGGGTATAGCTAGTCCAGTATCTGACAAAGTTCTTTGTTCAGGATGAAAACACAATGATTCAGTTAAGA
Organism: Protopterus annectens; assembly: GCF_019279795.1. Taxonomy (NCBI): domain Eukaryota; kingdom Metazoa; phylum Chordata; order Ceratodontiformes; family Protopteridae; genus Protopterus; species Protopterus annectens. The sequence continues at coordinate 924,164,844 of NC_056744.1, forward strand.
CATTTATGGGTGTTTTTCATGACAAATTTTATTTTCATTTCTTCTGATGTTCCTGAGTGATTCCTGGTTCCTCTGCAGTGCCTTAATGGATTTTCAAGTTACTACAAGTTTTGTGTTTTAGTTTTGGTTGGCACTGCTTTTTCCCCCTTTTTTGATTGTTAACTAAAATAAATTACAATGAGCAATGATGCTGTCCCTTTGACTAGTAAGAAAACAGTATACTTTGGTGTGACAGACTTACTGTCCTGATTGTATTAGCCCCCTGTTACTTCACCAAATCTAGCAGAATTGCTCCTAAACTTCAGAAAATAAGTTACCGATGGGTGTCATTCATTATTCCAGAGTTTGATTTTTCTTTTCAGTCTGTACTGAGTGTATGACTTGGAGCAAGGGTTTCATTTCTACTTAAAAAGTAATTATCTCTTCATGGTATCTGCATTACCATACAGCCAAGAAAGGGAAAAGTACTGGTTGCAGTTACAAGCCACTATCTGTTATATTAGTCAAGGGAACACAGACCGTTGCTGCTGTGAATGCATTTTTTTCATTTTGTGCAGAGACATGCTTGAACTTAAAAGAGCAGACCAGATATCACAAACATTTTATTAAGCTACAAAGTCTTTCAAATGGAAATTTTTTCCCCAGAATGGCAGGCTAGCTTTTTCTTCTCTCTCTCTTTTTGTTTAAGCCTGTCATTTCAGTTTTTTTCCTTTCTTTTTTCCTGTCTTCACAATGCATACTGTCTATGCTCTATAAATGGGAGGAGCGTGGAGATACATACTGGATGTTTATATACAATTCTACAAAAACTATCAATGCCTTTGCATACAGTATCCAAAATGAAGTTTGTACCATGGGTGACTTCATTGTCAAGCAACACTGATGCTGTCAGAATGGAAAAAAGCCCTGAGGATATCAGACATAATTAATGCTGCTTCACTGATTTCAACAGCTTGACCTTAGTGACCTTCAGAACCTTGAAATTCAATACTAAGGTTACAGTTTCAGAAACAAATGACAACGGTAAAAAAAGTTTATTGTCTGGGCCAAAGCAGAAGTGTAAGGAGGATTCATTGGGTCAGAGACAGCTAGTGTCAAAACTGGGCCTGGGGAAGCAGCTGCTGAAGAAGACAGACAATGGCTTTCTACTGCCACCATTGAAACTGACACCCATCACAATTTGTGCCTTGACCAGTGCTATAATCATCTTGCCAAAGTCAAAATACAAAACAATAGTAGGATTGTACACCTGGAACTTTAAGATGAAGGTTAGGTTTTTTAACATTTAAAAAGCTCCTTCTCCTGAGAGAAGGGGGGGGGGGAGATAAATAGAAACAACCGTATAGGGGGGATCTGGTATTGCATGAACTTCCAGCTAAGAAAATAAATGGTCTCACTTTTGGAAAAACAAGAATGTAACACACGCAAATGTCTACAATGAAGAATTGCTGTTCACTGTACCAGTCAAAGAACACCATCTGATGCGTCTAAGTTCAATGTTGTGACTTCCTAGAGAAAATTTGAGAAAAATGTAGCTGACAGTGATCTTCTGGAGAACACAGTGGGCACACAAACAAATAGAGAATAATTAAAAATTCTACTACCATCTTCAACAGAAACATCAAAACAAACCTCAAAAGTTTTGGGCAGGAATTAACAAACTTCTTCACCCAGGACAGTCCTCCACTCCTACCCTGCCAGCTTCCAACCATAAATCCCCAGAGGATATTGCAAATACCTTCAGTAATTTCGTCACAGAGACTATCCAATCCCTAGCCAACCAACTGGCACCCAGCTGCTCCAACCCAAATTCTGCCACAGCCAATACCCCAGTCTCTTTTAGCTTTCAGCCTGTTTCTACAACACTTATCAGATCTCTAATTAAGAAATTAAAACCAACTACTCTAGCAGCTGATCTCCTTCCACCAGAGTATCTGCAAAAAGTAGCAGATGCCATAGCATACCCCATCTCCATCATAATCAACAGAACCTTATCTGAAGTCACCATCCCCTCCATTTGGAAAACATCTCATGTAATACCACTCCATAAAGGAGGCAACTCCTTCAAACTGTCAAACTTTAGACCCATAGCTATTCTGTCACCATTGGCTAAAATTATGGAGCAGTGTGTCCATAAACAACTTATGCATTATCTTACCCAGAGTAAGCTGTTGGCTAACTCTCAGCTTAGTCTTAGGCCACACCACAGTTCCACCTCAGCCCTCCTATCCTTCTCTAACACCATAAACCATAACCGAAATAACAGCAAGCTCTCCTCAGCCCTCTTTTTAGATCTCTCCAAGGCCTTCGATATGGTCAACCACCAAATACTCATGCACACCCTAAAGGCATTCTCACTAAATAGCCATGCGCTTCAATGGTTCCAGTCTTACCTGTGTGGTAGACAACAAGCCATCCTATGGCAGGACAAACTATCAACTATCAACTATTAACATAAGGCTGACTAGCTTGGTCTGCAAAGCTATGGAAAGGATCATCATGGACCTCATAAATAAAGATATTGGGGACCTACAGACACTGGATCCTACCCAGTTCGGCTTTGTTAAGGGCAGATCCTGCCTCTTAAACCTGGTCAATTTCTTTGAAACAGTCACCAAGGTCATTGACAAGGAGAAGGTGGTCCACACAGCCTACCTGGACCTCGCAAAAGCCTTCGATACAATACCCCACATGGGCATTATAGATAAGCTCACCAGCTTAAATATAAACCCCTGTGTCACTAGATGGGTTGCAAACTGGCTCAAGGACAGAACCCACATGGTTAGAATTGCTGGAGCCATGTCAGACTCCAAACCAGTTACAAGTGGCGTCCCACAAGGCTCAGTCCTGGGACCTCTCTTGTTCGGTATATATTTCTCGGAGGTACAGGCCAACACGGAAGGACTGCGGCCGACCAAGTTCGCAGATGACTGCAAACTGGGCGCCATAATCGACTCTCCAGCCGACACAAGCATCCTCCAAAAGGGCCTCATAGAAACAGACAACTGGTGCCAGAGCCATGGCCTCAAGCTAAATGCCAAAAAGTGTATAGTCATCCCCTTTGGCAAAAACAAAGTGCCCACAAATTACCACATAGGTGGTAATCCATTAAGTACAGAAAAAGTAATTAGAGACCTGGGGACCCAAGTTGATAGCAATCTCTCATTTGACAACCACGTGGCCAAAGTGGTTAGAAAAACATTTTATATAGCCCACCTAATCATGAAGGGATTCACATCTAGATCAGGGGAGGTCATCATGCCTCTTTACTCATCCCTCATCAGGCCCATAATTGAGTACAATGCCCCTTTTGGGATGTACCTTACCAGACACCTGCAGCAACTGGAAAGACCCCAAAAGTACCTCACCAAGAGGATCAAAGGGCTCAAACAGATGCCATATGCTGCCCGGTTAAAGAAACGCCAGCTCTACTCAGTGGCATACCACCTGCTCAGAGGCGATCTGTGCCTGACGTATAAAGCCATGTCCAACCCGAATTAATGGACATGCTGCACCTCAGAAAATCCAAATCCCATCGAGCTATGCGCTCGAGAGACTTGAACCTCAGCACTGAAATAAATAGGACATGCTGGAGGGACAGATTCATAACCCAGAGGCTCCCTTCACTCTGGAATAAAATCCCAGTCCAGGTTAGGCAGAGTCCCTCATTGACTCTCTTCAAGAGGAATCTTGATGAGTGGATGGGAGATCGTAGGTTTACCCCGGGTATCACTTCTGTGTCACTGTTAGACAAAGGCACTGTATACTAACCTCGAAAAAGGGCATAGCAAAATTAATTTAAAATGGGAGGCGAAAGCCAAACACACTCTGGCTAGGCTTATAAATGCCCTAGGGCAGATAGCCTATTATGAACCTATGAACCCATTTACCCATGACTCTAGCTGTCCCCCAGGGCTCCATACTAGGACCCCTTCCTTTTCTCTCTTTATCAATGACCTTCCCACTGTCATCCCAAATGCTACCTGTATCTGATATGTGGATGACTCCACCTTGATTTGTTCAGCCACCTCCCCGACAGATCTAATGACATTAACCCAGAAAACTTTCAATATAGTTGAAAACTGGCTCTCTAACCATCAGCTGATATTAAACCCTAACAAAACAAAGTTGCTTCTTTTCTCCCCCACTTGTAAGTCTTCCTCACTACTCTCAAATTTGACATCCATGTCAATCATACAATCAAAACCATTAACAAAAAACTTGGCTCCCTCTATAGATCAAACCTTTCCTTACTCCATTTGCTAGGATTGCTATTGCTCATTCCCATCTACTCTGCACTCTTCTCTATGCCTCCCCTCTACTCACTAATTTGAACAAATCCACTCTTAGCAAGCTCTATATAACCATATTGCTAGATTTGCAACAGGCATGGCCTATAGGACCCACCTCTATCACAACCTAAATATTCTGGTGTGGCTAGAATGACCTAGCCTACTTTAGTACAACCAGCTTATAATTGCATATAAAGTTCTCAACCACCCTGATAATACACCTGCACTTAAAAATATCATCAACCCTTATAGCAACCTGAGGTCACTTCACTCTTCTAATAAACTACTGGTTCAAACATCCAAAATCAACTACTCTTCTGGGGACTCTCTGTTTGCTAATTCTGTTGGCAAAACTTGGAACTCTCTTCCTGCTGATCTTACTCTTGAACCCTCTCTTATTCAGTTCAAAAAAACCTCAAGCTATACTTTAAAACTCACTGGCTATGTCCTTGTTCAAAACCTGACTAGATCCTCCTCTATAATCTGTAATCATGTTACATTGTCTAGTCAATTTGTCAACACTGTTTTAAAAATGTATGATTATATTACCTGCTTGCACAAATGGAGCCTGTAAACTGTGTGTAACTTGTAATAATTTTGTGATTTTTATTGTATGTTCCACCTTGGAGCTTTTCTCCTCGGGCTTATGCTGAAAATGGACATTTATCCAGTCAGACTATCCCGGTCAACAGATGTAAAATAAATAAATAAATAAATGCAATAATGTATTAAGATAACTTTTTAAAATTGGTTGTACATGCAAAAACATGCCTGTCTTATTCTACTAATCTATATTGCACACAGATAGCAATAAAGCCATATACAAGTTTAAGCAGACATAAGTAAAAGTCTGGGCATCATTTTGAAATGCAAAGAGATAATAATCCAGTAGAGCCTGTAACAATTTACTCAAGCTGCAAAAATGATGTACAACAGAGAGGTTGGAATTCACAAGCAAGTTGCATATATTAAGGAAAATACAGTTGTGCAGGAACTGGCCATGCACAGCCTGGTAATGGTTCACGGCCCCACATTTTTGCTACAATGCAGGGAGCACAAATGTAATGCAGAGAATATATGCAAATGACTGCATAATGATAAGGAAACATTACTGTAAATTAATGAGGCCCCAATAAATAAGTAAATGTATGTAAGATGAACATAGTCGTATGTAGAGGGATTGCACAGCTGCATGCACCTGACTATAAAAAGGGTAAAGAATACTAAAAATATTAGATCTACAGAGAGCAGACATGAAGTGGCATATATTAGCAATTACCATCATCACTTCACATTGGCAAAAATGAACTGGCATCCAACACCAATGGAAATGCTACCATGAGCAGGTGACTCACTTAAATTTTACCAATCAGGGGATTATTGGCTGCTTTAGAGTAAAAAAGAGAGAGAGAGAGAGGCAATACTGACCTTCATTTGACACGTGCACCTCACTCAAGAATCTATATGAATTCGTGGCTGCCTATATCTGTGGAGAGCGAATTATGTATAGGAATATAGGATCAATACTAGCCAAGTGATCACGAGGATCATAATATGCCTAGTCATACAGAAGTTTAAGCACACATACTTACAATTCTGGGCAGCCCTTTTAGTGACTACAAGAGATACAGGGTCTACTTTAGTTCAGCGAACGATCATATGATAGAATGCTGTTAGGTCGAACACTAAGTATCGAACTGGCAAAATAGCCAATGGCTGGAACAGCTAATTTTTTCCAAAGGAAAGAAATCGCTGGGCCGGCCGTCTGGGATGTGCCATTTCCTCCACTGTAGTGTGATCTCAGGGTTAGTATATTTAAGTAGGGGGGGTGTGGGGGGCACAGCCCTCCACATGGGTGGTGTGGGTGGCAAAGCCCCCTACTTTATTTAGTGGTTTTTTTTTTTTTTTTGGGAACAGCGATTTTTTTTCCCTGGGGAAAAAAAAAAAATCACTGTTCTGGTTGTTCGCTGTTTTGAGTATTTGAGATTTAGGGGTCGATATAACAACATTCGATCATCTGATCATTAGTTGTTATAATATAGACCCGAGATATACTGGGTATTTCACCTCTAGAGTATTGAGCATGTTCTTGGACATAATGCTTCTAGAAGCTAAGACATATATATGGTTTTGTAGCGTACCACAGGATAGAAATAACACCAAGCATGCCTTCTGTGACACCACCTATGCTCCCTTTGGTATAGTGTGCCATAGTCTGCACACAGATAGCATTAACGGTTCTATGTGGCCCACAGTGAAAAATGTTTTTTAACAGGCAGGATTAACACTAACATTCTGTGAATTACTGGGTAATGTTTGAAACATGAGATATCATAACTAATATAGCTGCACAGCATCCAAACAGTTTGCTCGAGTCACTTATATAGCCCTCATCTCAGCAATAATGTCACTTCCTGTACAGTGATATTCCACATGGCCACCTAGGCGATAAGCACAGACACTCTGGCTAATGTTAATTTTTACATGTAAATTTAAAGTGAGTGCAAATGTATTAGTTCTTCATATCCCCATACTGATAATTTGTTTCAGTTGATCCTTGATACTAGCTAAAGGCCCTAGATTATGACACTGATGATAAACCCACAGTGTGTGTTTGATGTCTGACATAACAGCACATGCACAAACCTACAATTTCATAGAACATGCATTTCTCCTACTTATACTGTTAGATATGTCTGGGCCAACAATCCAGTATGGCCACGTCTCAGTTTGCAAGATGTTTCTACAATGAGCCATGCTACATAATATGCTGAGGCAGGCTGGGCAACACAAAACTGTTATTTTGGTTGGATGGCACATGCATGGCATGCGTGGGTATACACACACACACACACACACATATACAATGCCAGCAAGGGAAGAAATATCTACATCATCATCTGATGATGGTGAAATGAAACTGCAGTACTCAATACGCACTCTAGACACAGTGCATGGAAGTACAGGCAAATAAGTAATATCTAATTCAGAACAATGGGGTCCTTAAAAGCACACGGTAATAGCAACACACGGGTTAACAGCAACCTTAACTTCAATCACCATGTCTCCACACTAGTAAGAAGGGCATTTTATATTGCTCATCTCATAAGTAAGTGCATTGTCTCCATAAAAAAGAGGTTATAACCCTCTGTACTCTTCCCTCATCGGGTTAACAGTAGAGTACAATGCTCCCTTTGGTATGTTCTTTTCCAAATACCTACAGCAATTGGAAAGACCACAAAGGTTCCTTACAAATAAAATTCAGGATCTTCAAGATCTGTCTTATGCGGAAGGATTTAAATCATTGTCACTTTACTCTGTGTCATACAAACTGCTCAAAGGTGTCTTTATGCCCTGCATACAGAACAATCTCTCCCAGCTTTAATAGGAATGCTCCGCATTTGCAAGTCAAATGATACAATGGTCACTTGCTCAAATTACCTTAACCTGGTACGTGATATCAACAGAACTTGCTGGAAGGCTAGATTTGTCTCATAGAGGTTGTCCTACTTTTGGAACAAACTTTGTATTCATGTTAAACAAAGCCCCTCGCTGGCCCTATTTAAGCATAATTTGGATGACTGGATGGGTTGCTGGAAATTCATCCCAGGGATTTCACCTGTGTCCCTCTTGGGCAGGGGCAATAGGTGCTGATTTTAGTGTCTGGTTGAACCAGACACCTTGGGAACACAGGTTGAACTTGGCTAGGCTTGTAAGGGCCCTGGGGCCATTAGCCTAGTAACCACCTACGATCCTAGGAACAGTGCTTTGTAACACAGACCATGCATAATCCATGCACCTTTAATATCGTTGATATGCTGCTCAGTGCATCTGTGAGCCATATTCTACAACATAAAGTCCCACACACAGCACACAGGGAGAGGGTTGACAGGGACACAGTCATGATCATGCACACAGGCGGCTAGCTACAGAATTGCACATGGCTTCCTACACACATGGTGGAGCATCATATCAGATGGGAACTCAAGGTGACAGGTACTCTGTGTCATAGAAAGTTTCCTCCTGTAATGGGATGTGGGTGTCACTACATAACCATAATCTGTGGCCACTCTGCTGACTTGTTGCACTAAGAACTGATGTTTGCCAAGAAGACATGGTTTGAGGCTATGGGACTATGATTTGGATGAAGTCTGTTGGTAAGGTGTCCTGACAGTGGAAGCTGAACTTTGTCACTGTCCATGACAAGGTGTGGTACTGTGTTGTATACTTCCAGATGCAAGTGATGTTCCCCCCCCACCTAGCCCCCTTGGGTACTTACCTTCCTTCACCTTGAAGCAACATCTCTAATCTTGGCAGTGATAGTGGCACTGGCAATCCTGTGAATGGCAGTGGAGATGCAAGCATTCTGTGCCACTATTCACTTTATCCCATGCACTCACAGAGCAGCTGCTAAAACTAGGTGACATTCTCATGAATGCTACACAACACAACAGTTAGCTCTATGCTTTGTCAATAGGCACAGATAGTCACAGCTGTGAGCTGTAGTTTCTGTGGTACAGGGTTTGATTCCCACAGTCCTCATTTGCCTACTGTGTGACCTTGACCAATTCACTTAGCCAGACATTGCTCCTGGGTCACTCCTGGAAAGGGACTGTGTCCAGTGGACCAAACTGGTTAAAGAATGTATATTATTATGATGGACTGGGTTATAGAAGACTGTGCCTGGATGACAGTTTGCCACATCTGCTGACTGATTCAAAGTGAAGCCCACATACCAGGGACCATCAGAAATATGTGACATTATAAAGTAACCCTGTAAGGCTTTGTAATTATATAACCGCATAAGATGCAGTGTTTTCTTCTGAATGTCCATCCAGGACAGAATCAGAAAGTGGCACTGTGTCATCTGTGTCTAAGGCGTATATGTCCCCTCATCACCATCATCATCCGCCTCCGTAATTGTACAGTGTGCAGTTGTTCTCTAACACTAGTCTGCTCTGTAACTACAGAACAAAAGACATACTGCAGTGAATATAAGTAACTGTGCTACAACTGTGCCCCTGCAGAAGGCACATAAATGTTCCATGCAAGTCATACTTTACACACCCATCCCACCCCAGCTGCCATCCTGATGTGGGCGGATAACTAAAATTCCTACAACAAAACATAAGCAGCATGTGCTGTATGTGAAGTGCTGTTGTACAAATATCGGCTGTATGTGGTACTAATCTGGTGCTGTAATATGTAGTTTGTTTACTACAAATTGCCTTGTGTCACTGTTTTACACTGGCTGAAATACTGTGTTGGTAAAATATATAATTAATACGTATGGAATGCTTTAAAATTGTGAACAAAAACAGGCATCATACATTGAGACAAGTAGGGATGGCTCCATCTTGATTCAAATATCCAGTCCTCTCGGAACAATTCCAGTACCACTGACCCCTGAAGTCCATCAAAAACGTATCTGGATCTGTTAGCCTGCCCTGTATGCCTGGCTGTGGCTGAACTCTGCACTGGAACATGCTTCTGCTTTGACATGGTCTAGAATGTCAGTAACATAGTATGACACTGCTGTAATGTAAAATTGTTTCCCTGTAGCATTTACATCATTGACCACTATCTGACATACCTGGTCTCTAAAACTCTGGTCAGCACATCCTTTCCCCAAATAAGGCACGTTTTTGTCTGAGTGCCTCTAAGACATAATTTTGTGCAGGTCTGAACTTGTTCAGCCATCTGCTATCCATTTTATCCTCTGAATGTGTAAACAGCTACAAACTGATGACACAGAGCTGTGACTAGTTCAATGACAACTACAGGTAAAGGGGTAACAGTAATACCATACTACAGCTGAAGGAAAATGTACAAGGGTTTACCAGTTTTATAGCTGCAAGGGCATATATGAGAAAAAAGTCACTTCCACACACAGCTGCATATGCATTCCTTCATCCCATGGGGGTTTACCCAGTTTATTAGGAATACATTTCATATGGACCAGGCAGTTATTCCTGCTGCCAGTATTCGAAACCAAAGAGTAGAAAAGGTCACACAGACAAATAATTCAGTAAAAACTGTAAAAAAAAAAACCGGCCAAGCTAGTATGTTCACTGTAAAATACATAACACCTCCTGTAGCGGAGGGTCATGGGATACATGCAAATGACCCCTTAAGGACATACCAGTGTTTCAGCTACATGGCTTCTGAATGGCCCATGACTGTGGTCTATACTTATTTGCTCTTCTATTTCCACACAGTGTTGACTATCTTTGCAAGCCTTGTATGGAAGTGCAGTGCATTTCTTTGAATTCAAGCCAGAGTTCATTAACTTGCTTATGTATCTTGAAATTGCCATAAGAGTTCTCAGATTCTAATAAAGGCATACTGATATTTCCATATATGTATGCTAATTATACAAAGCTTATTTAGTTTACACAGTCAGATAAACTTCATATCTTGAAAAGAATGTTGCATAACAGATTTCTAACAGTATAAAACACCGTTTTAATTACTTTTCTCTACAGTTGGCTGAAAGCAATTCTGGTATAGAAGGCACTAGGAGTTCCCTGTGTACTTTATTTATTATGACAATGAATGACAGTGAGGTCATCCAGACATTAGTACAATACAAAAAAAAAGAGTTTTAATTAAGGTTATCTCAACATATTGCTGTATAACCTAACATTCTTGAGGAATTATACTACAAAATGCCTGATTTTGTTTACAATTTTAATGTAGTCCATACATATTAGTTACATATTTTACCAAAGCAGTATTTCAGGCAGTCCACAACAGTGAGATAACGCAATGTGTGTTAAACAAGATACAGAAATTGGTTTGACTGCCGCATCCGCCCCACATATACACTTGCATACATGCAGACAACTGCACACACTTTGTCATTCTGAAAAGTCAGACACATTATACCAAGTAACACACAGAATAGGCATTCTTGTTAATTTGTCTTGCTGACTTTCAAATACGGAATCAGTAAAATGACTTAATATATCTGAGTTTAATGAGACTGCATAACAAGAACAAAGAGTTGCACAACTGCTCTTGCATGAAAGTGTCAGTCTGTCTTTCCTCTTTTCTTTCATTTCATACAGACTACCAGTAGACAACAATGATTGAAATATTACTGTGCTTTTCAAATTCTAGATAAAATGCCAGTATACTCACAAAAGCTATTCAATATCATTTATAGGCCTGAGGTATTCCAGACAGAGTTATAATATCTTTTGAACTGCTAATAACAAAACTAGCAAGGGTTGTATCATTACCAATAAACCAATTATATGAATCTAATGCCATAAAGGTCCATCCAGAGAGCATAATTTGATGTCATTAGTAAAATTAGACCTTTCTGAATTATGCCTTTACCTGACAAAAATGTGTAATTTGTTCAAATAGAGTAACACTTCTTTTTATAAACTGCTGACTTCTGCACACCATATTGGATATCAACAAATACATATTTTGCAAAATAGTACAAGGCCATGATATCTCACACCCATTTTTTTTCAGAAGGAGAGATGTGTGTCTCCAAGAAGGGTGAGTCAACATGAGCAATCCATTCCCAACTCTTCTTGGATGGCTTTTAAAGTGTCCCTGTTACTAATCAATAAAAGGTCATCTGGATCTTGATCAAGATTTCATCCTTGTAAACCCTTGGGTTGGCCTTTTACAACAAAACATTGATTGTATGTGATATCAACTGACAAAATAAACCTATTTTGTATTCATTCATTTATGCAACAGAGTTAGATCATTCTGGCATCCAAACGCAATTCACTTCATAATGACAACCTTTTGGTTTTCGGCAGCACACAAAATAATGCAGGCAGTAGAAAAATCATCTGTTCATTTTCATTTCATTTAATTGTTCATGTTACTCCTGTTGATGACAGAACCAGGTTCCTTTTATGCCTTTATGTGAATAACAACAGAAGTCTTTAAAAAGTTGGGTCTATATTAGATAATTGAACCTTCAAAGTTCGACTGTCATATGATCGACACCATATGATTGAACTTTTAAAAGTTTGAAAATCTGATAAAAAAAATAAACTACACAAGTAACCTACCTGAACATTTTAAGCAGGGGGCAAGCCCCCATGCAGCCCACATACCTGCTTTTTAAATATACCAACTCCAAGACCGCACTGCAGGTCAGAAAAGGGAAATCTTCCCATTCCACACTGTAAGAAGATCTCAGTTTAAATGTCTGAACTTTCAAAAATTCGATCATATGGTGGCAACTATATGACAGTCGAACTTTTGAAAGTTCAATCATCTAATATAGACCCAAAAATGTAACAGGAAACACAAACAGTGAGGCACAGCATGAATCCACACAATCCTTAAATACTGAAAATGACAATGACAGCGTGCAATGAAAACCCAGGCAAATATTTACCTGAAAGTATCCCTTAGAAAAAATGTCCTTTATATGCAACATATAATGCATTTACTTAAATATTTATTTCTGTGGTACCCTTATTAAAACATTCCACATACAAATGAAATGCAACACATGTTCAAGCAATAAAAGAGGACACCAGCAGAAACACCATGTACTAGATATAGGGAAAAAATCCCACCGTATAGGAAACATAAGCACATTACAATTACTGTTTCTACTTTTTGAGAATGCCATTAGATTATTTATTTTAATTTAAGTTTATTATATCAATGTCTGTCTAACATTTCAAAGTACATTTTGTGCCTGCATTGTTGTTGCTTTTTGGCTTGGGTCATAGCTGAAACTAATCTTTGGACTAGCACACTTACCTAGTTAACAAAATGAATAACTAAAATAAATAATGACGTACATAATAACCATACTGTCAAAGCAATAAAGCTATTCCTGGAATCATTGTCACAGTAGGGGATAACACATCAAATTTGGCAAATATACTCTATGACAAGATATCAATATATTTAAAGAAAAAAAAGTCATAACTGATTCTAGATTGAGTCATACAGAATGTTCAAAATTAAAATTAGAATCTGAATAAAATAAGGGTGCACACTTAGATTTTATACCCCTCTAACTTAATTCACCAGAATGTGCTTGATCATACAAACTACTTAACTGTTGTAGAGCAAGGGAGATAACAATAAGTAGCAAAATAACTCTGAATAAAAATACAATGCCAGCATAAACCAAAAAGCAAGGATACAAAGAAAGAAAGAAGAGAAACGATGTTTAAGGAAAAAAAGTCCCTAAATTTATCCTTAAGCAAAAACCAAGTTTGAAACAAAGAACTTAAAGAAATAAAAAGAAAGAAAGAGTATTTAAACCAGTAGATTACTGCAGAATGACCCTTATGTAACATCAATATTTGAAACAAAAGAAGTAAAGCCAGAAATAACTAACGCTAACGTAATGCTAGAACTAGTGAGAAGAAACGCAAACTGATAACCCTGGACGTCCTCACCCCTCCACCTCCCCCAGTCTTTCCAAAGCAAACTTCAAACTACTTGCATCCGAAGTGAAAATCTTCACTATTCCCTAGCAGAAGGATAATGATATCCAGGATGCAGAATCCTACACCAAGGCACTTTATATACATCTTCAGGATTGCATGGACCGTGTTATCCCAAATAAAACCAAGACTCCTTCCTCAAGCAAGAAGAAACCAGTCTGGTGGACCCTGGCCATAAGCAAACTATACAATAAAAGGTGGAGACTTATACAAAAAAAGGCCAAATCTCAAGTAGAAAAATCATCCCTGATCAGCATTAGTAATAAATTGAGGGCCCTCATCAAGTCAACTAAAGCCAATTTCGAAAAGAAAGTTGCCAAGGATAACCATAAGGCCTTCTATGGTTACGTCAAAAACCTAAATGGCAACGCTCAGGTCTGTTCTGAGCTAGTACAAAATGGAACAAAATGCACTGACCCCACTGACATTGCCAACATCTTGGCTGATAGGTTCAGTGTAAACCCCCCCCCCCCCCACCTACAGGGCCTATTACTATTCCAGGGGATTGTGTAACTCCAATTATACTGATACATTGGTTAATAAGGCTCTATCTAAAGCTACAAACACTGCCTCCATGGGACCAGATGGTGTCCCGGGCTGTGTCATACGAGAGCTCCAAAATGAATTAACCCCGCATCTGAATACCTTATTCAGTCTCAGCCTCTCAACAGGATATGTGCCCATAGAATGGCGCACAGCAATGGTGGTTCCACTGCACAAGGGTGGGCCCACAACCAACCCTGGGAACTACTGACCAATAAGCCTGACCAGTCTGATCTGTAAGGCAATGGAGCAAATCATTATGGAACTCATAAATGGAAAGATTGGGAACCTCCAAACACTTGACCCCACACAGTTCGGCTTCATCAAGGGCCGATCATGCCTCCTGAACCTGGTGGACTTCTTTGAGACAGTTACTGAGGCTATAGATAAGGGAAAGGAGGTACACACGGCTTACCTTGACCTTGCTAAAGCATTTGACACCATTCCCCATTCGGGTATTATTTATAAACTCACCAACCTGGGCATAAACCCTTACGTCACAAGATGGATCGCAAACTGGCTCTCAGACAGATCCCACAAAGTAAGAGTAGTGGGATCTATGTCCGAATCCAGACCAGTAATGAGCAGTGTGCCTCAGGGCTCTGTTCTGGGGCCCCTCCTGTTTGGCATATATTTCTCAGAAGTACAGGCAAGCACTGAAGGGCTGTGGCTGACCAAGTTTGTGGATGACTGCAAACTGGGTGCTATAATAGAGTCTCCGGCCGACATGGATATCCTCCAGAGGGGCCTTAATGAGACTGATGCATGGTGTCAAAGCCATGAGTCTCAAGCTAAATGCTAAAAAATGCATAGTAATCCCCTTTGGAGTACCCGCAAACTACCACATAGGAGATAAGCCCCTGAAATCTGAAGTAGTAATAAGGGATCTAGGGACCCAAGTAGATAGTCAGCTTTCCGTTGATAACCATGTTGCCAAGGTGGTTAGAAAGTCCTTCTATGTGACCCATCTGATCACGAAAGGGTTCGCATCAAGATCTAAGGATGTAGTGGTGCTCCTCTACTCTTCTCTCATCAGACCCATTATTCAGTACAATGCACCAATTGAAATGTACCTGGCTAGGCATCTCCAGCAGCTGGAGAGACCACAGAGGTACTTCACTAAGAGGATTACTGGCCTCAAACAGTTGCCCTATGCAGCACGATTGAAAAAACTAAGGCTTTTCTCTGTTGCATACCGCCTTCTCAGAGGCAATCTCTGTCTAACATACAGAGCCATGTCCAACCCAGAACTGTTGAACATGCTCCATCTTAGCAAAACCAAATCTACTAGAGCTACACACTCTAGGGATATAAATCTCAGCCCAACAATGAATAGCACATGCTGGAGGGATAGATTCCTTTCACAAAGACTTCCCTTGCTATGGAACAAGGACCCAATCTACATAAGACAGAGCCTCTCACTATCACTCTTCAAGAGGAACCTTGACGAGTGGATGGGTAACAGAAAGTTCACACCAGGGATCATACCAACAGCTCTACTAGATAGGGGCCAAGGGTACTAGCTGCTAGATCAAGGGCCTAGAGAACTAACCAAAGGGGTGGTGAATACCGCACAATGTGGCTGAGCTAATATATGCCTTCGGGCAGATAGCCCAGTACCTACCTATGAACCTAAGAAACACTACTGAAGGGAAATTAGGTGAATTTCAAAGTTCCCAAACCTCTACATGAATTTGGCATGGCAAATAGACCCAAAAAGTGATAGGCATTGAGAAAAAAAGATCACTGTAAAACAAAACTCATCCCTGGCTGTCTAGGTGCCCTAAGGATGATGGAGCCAAAGATAACAGGACAACAGTAGAGATGTTGACTGCTGATGAGACACGAGTGTCAAAAATACGATAATGGTAAAAGGAGGCAACTGTGCAGTAGTTGTCATATAGTCCTACTACTTGTCATCTATACAGATATTAAGACAGCCATACTTCAAGCCTATGTAATACCCTTATGTAAGGAAAAATTAAATAACTGCATAACTCATGATTCTGGCATCTATATACTTATTCAGATAAATATTCAACCCATTAAAACAATATAATAACAGAATAAAATATGAATTTTAACTCTTTCATATTGTCTACGATTTAAACTAAAAACAGTATCTGTGTCATTTATACTGACTAAATAATAGAACATCAGAACTAATGATAATAGTCTAAATAATAAAACATTAGAACTAAGGAAATTAAGTATTTTGAGATAGAGAGTATCGATAATACCATTTCTGTGATCAGAATCAACAACCTAATCAATAAATTAATGGTAAACCAGTTTTAGTATACCATCAACAGAAACATATAGGGTTAGCCCTCATACATATATGTTAATACATACATTATCAAATGGTATTGACACCTTATCTGTGTCCTCAAACACACACTTAAATATTCACAACTTTCAGAACTTTCCAGTTAAGAAATTACACTGAAATTAGCCCCAAATTTGATGAAGCATTTGCATGGATTAGGAATGATCCAGTTTGCCTTTACTTTGTCTACCCGTTAGTCTTACAGAGATCTCTGAAATAAGGGCCAGTGATACCAGTCATTAGTTACATGCAACTCCCCAATTTACCCATTTCCATAACTGCAGCTATCTTCACTATCTCCATTCTGCTGGAAAGTTTCTGACTTAAAGCAGGTAGCTTGGCTGTAGCTGAAGGAACTTCATGTTTCAACAAAATCTTTGGAAGTGCACTCTTACATTAAATATTCACATCAGAGTAGTGGTGGGTATCATTTAACAATTTCATGATTATAGGTTCATTGGTTCACAGGCAAATACTAGGCAAGCTGCACCTGAGGACAGTTTTAAGCCTAGTCATCTTCTCTTTTTGTACTTGAATTAACCTATCCCATCTGGTTAGTAATTGGCCTAACCCACTCGATGGTCTTTAGTTATATATTATCATCAATATGAATAACTGGGGTCATACCATAGATGATTTGAGGGGACCCATGCATGGGATAAAGCATTTAGGAGCTGCCTTTGTCCATTAGCAGTACAGAGGACAATCCTAGGGTAAATATTCTGTTTCCCATCCATATATCCAAGTTATGCTTGAATATAGACAGGGATGAACTTTATTTAATGTGGATGGTGAGTCTATTCCAGAACAATGGTATCTTATGTCAGATGTACCTGTCCCTCCAAACCACTCTGTTGATTTTGCAGAAGAGGTTAAGATCCCTAGACTGAGTATTTCTGATGTCATTTGACTTGCTGATGTGCACTAGATCTATCAGCATTGGGTCAGAGGATGCCTTGTATGCCAGATATACAGGTCACTTGTTGTCAGTCTGTAGGATACAGACTATAGTGACAGGACTTTGAGATAGTCAGTGTAAGACATTCTGTTTAGGTCTTGTATCCTTTTAGTAAGATAGCTCTTTGAGCATTCAGTTGTTGCATGTGTCTGGACAGATACATGCCAAAGGGCTGAGTAAAGGGGGACAATGTTATCCCTATATTTAGACAGAATCCCTTTGTTTATAAGCTGTTCAGTACAGAAGAACTGTCTTACAATAATGGACACATGTTGGTCAAAAGTTAGGTCACTGTCCACATAAGTTCCCAAATCCCAAACAACTGGGTCGGCTCTTAGGGGTGTACTGTTAACGTGGTAGTTTCCTGGGATAGACGACTTCCCAAAAGATACGATAAAGCCTTTTTTGTCGTTTAGTTTCAGCCCATGATTTTGGCACCAGTTATTTATTTGGGGCAAACCTTCTAAATTTAGTCAGCCAAATCCATTCAGTATTGGCTTTTACTTCAATAAAGTAGATGCCAAACAAAAGAGGTCCAATTATTGTCCCATATTATCATTTAGTTATTTTGATTAAAATACCAGTTCATGTCTTTCCCCTAAATTGACATTATTGGATTTGTCTCGACTCTTAAATAGCTTTTGTTGGACATAAAACATACTTGATTTGTCAAAGATTTATTTAAATATCACTTCTTCTTCATTGTAAACCTTTATTTCTTCTCCTTCTGGCTTCTCTCATTATGGGCTGCCACAGCAGAACATAGGTTCTATTTTGTGTCTTTCGGCTTTTTCCCGGTTAGGGGTCGCCACAGCGGAATTCCGGACCGCTAATGATTGGCAGTTAATTTTTATGTACCGGCTTGCCAGGCCTGACGCACAACCTTCAACGAAGGTACACCCATTCACGCATGTCTCCACGTAGAAGACGCTCTAGCTGAGAATCGAACCAGACAGCGTCTTACTATGAGGCGACAACGCTACCGCAGCACCACCACTGCGGGTAGCAGAGCATTGGTTCTATACCTTTACTAACATCGGTTCTATACCTTTACTAATTTTCTAATATCAATTTCCTACAACTTTAGGTGTTATATTAAAAAAATATAAAATATTCTTAGCTTATGACTTCTGTAACAGAATTCTTACACACAAAATGTTTTCTTTTAAAGATTTTACACATTTCCTATAAGCTTGTCTTTAGGATATTGAAATTTGTAAGTAGCTTTCAGCATGATCAAGAATTTTGTTTATGTATAAGTGCTGCTTTTTAAGTAAAAATGTTGATCAATACCCTTTAGAGAAGGGGCAAACTGTGCATCAGCACCCTGATTGGAGAACAAACGTTCTCCAGCAGGGTATTAATATGCAAATAATGCCTGCTGAAAATTGAGTTCGCTGTTTCACTGCAGTGTATCAAGCTGCCATGGAGCTTGGATTGAGAAAACAGAAAGGCCACCATTAGTTTACATTCACTAAACAGTGTTTCTCCGGTTTAGTAAGTGTACAATGTGAAAAAATCGAAAACAATTAAAAAAAAATGTGTTTGTTTATCTGTGTTATTTTACACTTGCGAAGCAGAGCTTTTGCTGTTTGAGTGCAAAATAAAAAAAATGAAAATAAAGCATGTATGTGAGTGTATGTGTGCATGAGAGTAAGAGAGAGAGAGAGAGATCGAGGGAAACAGAAAAAAGTGTGTGTGTGTAGCTGCATTTATGTTTCTGTGTGAGTGAGTGAATGCATGCACAAAAGCACCAGAGACTGTACGTGTGTGTGTGTGAGAGAGAGAGAGTGAGAAAGTAAAGTGTGAAAGTGATTTAGCGATCCCCTGGCGGTGGTAGCAGCAGTTTTACATACCTCTCAACTTCAGACATAGTTCTGAACTTATTAGTACAAGAAATCTGGACAAAGTTTGACATAATACGGGAACATATGCTAAGAAATAGGGACACATTTTAATACTGCTTTTTAGAAAGTTGCTAGAATAACAGGATTTGTGTTGGCATGTATTTTCTGAAGGATATGAACTCTGAAACTCAAATGAATGTCACTATTTAGCGACTTTAATCTTTAGATCATCCCAGTGGTTTTGTCAATAAACACATTTTTTATGAGGAACAGACTGAAAATATGAGGCAAAAATCTTGGTATTCTGCAAAAATATGTACAGTTGAGAGGTATGCTAATATCAAGATACCTAGATAAGCCTAAAATAAATGGGACAAAAGTTCAAAATAGGACAATATTTGAAATGATTTGTGTTAGCATGTATTTTCTGAAGCAGAGGTGTGTGTGTGTGAGAGAGTGACTAAGTGAGACTATCACTGGCAGCAGTAAAGAGGTTTGTATACCTCTGGACCCTTCAGCTGAAGAAATCTGGATAAAGCCTAAAATAAAAGGGGAACGCATGCTCAAAAATAAGTGCAGATTTTAATTATTGTTCTTATAAAATAGCAAACTTGCTTAAATAAAAAGATTTGTGTTAGCATGAATTTTCTGAAGGAAATAAAACTCTGAAGCTCAAATATTATGTCATGTCTCCAATAACTGGCAATAAACCAAAAGTTTTATGAGTAAGAGGCCAAAAAAATAAATAAATCTTGTCACCACAATAAACAGAACATGCCGAAGGGATAGATTCCTGTCCCAGAGACTTCCCATACACTGGAATAAAAGTACAGTTTTGTACCTACCATAAATGTAGATGTTCGAAGATCCACATTGCTGCAGTCCTAACACTTGGGTAGTCCGCTGTCCCTCGGTCGGCCCGAATATCAGAGTATAAGGCTGATGTCGGTCAAGGCACATTTGACTGACATCAGAACGTCAGGGTACAAATGCGCATGACCGACGTCATATCCTCAGTCTTTTCTTGCCCCAGATGTCAGAAGACCCTAAAAAGAAAGGTCAAACTCCATAGACAACAGCTAAACAACCAACCAACCTAACACCCAAAAATATGTACAATATATACAATATATACAATATACACAATATACCTCAGATGGAAAGCCCAACCCCCACAACCACCTCAAAATACAGAGGGGAAGGAGGGAGGGTAAATTGGACTGCAGCAATGTGGATCTTCGAACATCTACATTTATGGTAGGTACAAAACTGTACTATGTTCTTCATCTCACATTGCTGCAGTCCTAACACTTGGGTAGAATCCCAAAGCAGAGGTAAGGGAGGATGGCTAAACTATAATGAAGCAGGAGCTGCCAAAATGCCCTGCAACACCGCAGTGGCAAAACCAGCCCTAGATTTAGAGTATAATGGAAGGTGGTAATGTCTAGAGAAGGTATGCACTGAACTCCAAGTGGCTGCCTCCAAAATATCCTTAGTTGCCACCCCTCAAAAAGCTGTTGAAGTGGCAGTAGCCCTAGTGGAATGAGGCCTAATCCCAGCTGGAATCTCTTTGCCATGATGGGAATAACAGAAAGCAATGCAAAATCCAATCCACTTAGAAATAGTTTGTTTTGACACGGGCTTGCCCTGAGAGCACAAAGCAAAAGAAACTAATAACTGCTGAGATTGTCTGAACCCTTTAGTTCTATCCAAATAATATCGCAACTGCCTGTGTACATCTAAAGTATGCAAAATCTTTTCCCCTTTATTTTGGGGATTTGCATAAAAACTAGGCAAATGAATAGTTTGGTTTAAAGCCACACTAGAAACCACTTTAGGCATAAAGGAAGGATTAGTACGTAAAGATACCCTATCCTTATGGAAAATTAAGAAAGGCTCAACTGCCATAAGGGCCTGCAATTCAGAAACCCTTCTTGCAGAGGTAATGGCCAACAAAAAAGCAGTCTTCCATGACAAATATTTTAACTCAGCAGTAGCTGCAGGCTCAAAAGGTTGTAGAGTGAGTTTCTCCAACACAAAATTGAGATCCCAAGCAGGAGTAGGAGCCCTGGGGGTCTTATATTCTTTGCCCCTCTAAGAAATTGCTTGAACAAAGGATGAGAAAACAATGGTGGGTCACAATCATAATGAGCTGAAATTGCTGCAGCATGAATCTTAATAGAAGAGAAAGACAAACCTTTGTCTAATAACTCAGTAAGATATTGAAGAGCCACACTCAAATCAGGCTCAGAAACATCCAAAGCCTTAGCTGCACTCCAAAACAAAAATCTCTTCCATTTATCTGCGTACACTTTCCTTGTACTAGGCCTTCTAGCTTCCAAAATCACATTCAAAACTTGTTGTGGAAGTTGAGACCCTCTATGGTTTAAAACAGAATATGCCATGCTGTTAGGTGAAGAGAGCGAAGTTTGACATTGAGCAAATGACTGTCCTCCTGGGACAACAGATGTGGAATCAAAGGCAAAGGCCATGGAGGCTTCCGTACCAGACTTCTCAGTAATGGGTACCAGTGCTGTCGAGGCCAATCTGGAGCTATCAAAATCATCCTTGGCTTGTCCTGTCTGACCTTCAGAAGTACCTTTGGGAGGAGAGGCAGAGGTGGAAAGGCATACACATGAAGATTTTTCCAACTGAAAGAAAGAGCATCCACTTTCCAAGCTGTGGGATGAAACCTCTTTGTGCAAAACTTTGGCAGCTGGTGGTTTAGTGGAGAAGCTTAACAGATCTATGTCTGGAGTTCCCCAGGACACTGTCAATTTCAGAAACACATGAAGATCCAGTTTCCACTCGTGGGGATCCATGATTTGTCTGCTTAACATATCTGCTAAGGAGTTCTGTGCTCCTGGCAGAAACCTTGCCTGAAGACTTAGTTGTAAACTGAGAGCAGTCTCCCACAAAATCATTGCTTGCCTGCATAGAGGATAAGAATGTGTTCCCCCTTGCTTGTTGATGTACCACATGGCAGTTGTGTTGTCTGTTAGAATCAACACCTGCCCTGGAAGAAGTAAATCCTTGAAAGCTATTAATGCAAACTGGACTGCTAACATCTCCTTCAAGTTGATATGTAGATGCTGTAGTCTGACAGGCCACTTGTCTTGTATCCACTTTCCATTTAGATGAGCTCCCCAAGCTTTGTCCGAGGCATCTGTCATTAAAATTTGACTCGCCTCTGGCCGGGTCACAGAGAGTCCCTTGTTTAGGTGACATTCCTGAGCCCACCACAAAAATTCCTTTTGAATGCAAGGTATTATTGGAATGACAGTGTCCAGTTCCTGGCAGTGCTGTGTCCATACATTTTGAGATACCATTGCAACTTCCTCATATGCAGTTTGGCATTGGGAAGCACCAGAATACAAGATGCCATGAACCCTAAGGCTTGAAGGACTGTCCTTGCAGTCAGCCCGGACTGAAGAGATAGATGATGGAAGTAAAAGGAAAGATTCTTTTGTTTGTCCGGGGTTAGAAAGGCCATCTGGGATGCTGTATTCAGTCTCACACCCAGAAAGCACATGTCTTGAGAGGGTACTAGACTGGACTTTATTTCGTTCACAGAATACCCCAGGCATCTTAGCACTGCTATCACATATTCCAAATGAAGAAGAAGCTCGTCCCTTTCTTGAGCCAGAATCAGGCAATCGTCCAAATAAGGATAGATTTGTATTCCTTTCAGCCTGAAGAAAGCTATCACCGGAGCCAGAACTTTCGTAAATACTCTGGGCGCAGTAGATAAGCCAAAGGGCAATGCAGAGAAATGATAGTGAGAAGTCCCAGTCCGAAAACGCAGATACTTCCTGCAACTTGGCCTGATAGGAACATGAAGGTAAGCCTCCTTGAGATCCAAAGTTACCATCCAGTGATCCTTGCCCAGCAGAGGTAAAAGCTGTTGTAACGTCAACATTTTGAACTTGGGAATGTCCAGATAAGTGTTGAGGATAGATAAATCCAAAATTGGTCTCCACGTGTTCCCCTTTTTTGGTACAAGGAACAGGCGAGAATAAAATCCTAGGCCCCTTTCTGGCAGAGGAACCGGCTGTATGGCCCCTATTTGAAGTAACAGAGAAATTTGCTTGTGAGCCTCTATTCTTTGTTGAGGAGGAATGTCTGGCATGCCTTTGAAAGGAGGCAAGGTATGGAAATAAAACCTGTAACCGTGATGTATGATATCCAATACCCATCTGTCCTGGGTAATCAAACTCCAATTTTCTTTGAAAAGTGCCAACCTTCCTCCCAAAGGTGCTGCCAGGCGAGAAGGTTCTGGCAGCTGAAAAGGTAGGTCATTGGGTTTGTTTACGAAAGGACTGACCCCTGCCCTCACCAGAAGACTGTGCAGGAGAACTCCCTGTTCTAGGCCTGAAAGAGCCCTGACCTCTGCCCCTGCCACGTCTAGATCTACCCCTAGACTGGGAATCATAAGAAGGATACGTCCACCCCTTAGTAGGCCAATTTCTAGTAAACTTTGGAGGCTGAACCTGCAAAAATTCTTTAACAGTCTGCATAGACTTAGCCTTGTCCTCCATTTTCTTTAAAACTGCCTCAACAGGGGAACCAAACAAGACATCTCAGATAAATTTTGATCCCGCAGCCAGGCATGCCTGCGAAGAACTGACCCAGTAGCAGCCACCCTAGACGAGGCCTGTACAGCATCGAAACCACATTGCAAAGAGTGCTTGCCCACCTGTTCAGAAACATGCACTAAATCTTGTAACTCTTTACAATCAATACCTTCCACCAGAGCATCTACCTTAGATTTCAACTGTGAAAGGAGATAATTTTGATACTTCAACATGTGAAACTGGCAATTCAAAGCTCTCATGGCTAGAGTGGAAGAAGTATAAACTTTCTTTCCCCATCTATCCAAGGCCCTGGCCTCTTTATCTGTAGGAACCGGATTCTTGACAACAGAAGCCTTAACACCCTTAGGCCCCTGGCTAATAGTTTCTGGGTCTGCCCTGGGACTCTTAAAAAGATACTTATGAGCTTCAGGCACCCTGTAATACCTATCAGGTTTAACAGGAGCAGGAGGCAAAGAATCAGGATTAAGAGAAGCCTCTGCAAACACATCTTCCACCACATTCAGAACAGGAGGAATAGCCAAAGGCCTATGCTGGAGTAAAAACAAAAATTCCCTAAGCCTTTTCCTGGAATCAGAGAAGTCCTGACGTTCCCATTTAAAATGCTCTCTCATGGAGTGAAGGGTCTCCGAAAAAGAAAAATCCTCAGGAGGAGAAGCAGAAGGAGTAGAATCATCCACATCAGAATCAGAATAATGAGAATACTCCTGCAAGTCTTCAGCCGAAAGACTCAGACACATCCGAAGCCTGCTCCCAATCCCCCAACACTGGTTCAATCCTAGGCCTCTTATCAGGAGGGGGCATAGAGCCTCTAATTAAAGTAATTAAATCTTCTGCCATTTTAAGCATGTGCTTCTTGGGCACAGCACCTGAAGAACTAGGAGTGACACCCACAGAAGCTAAACTAGCCCTGCCTCTAGGAGAAGCCTTGGAAGCAGAAAGAGAGGGCCTAGACCCCTTAGGAAGGGAGGGGAGTACAGTTATCTGAGAAGCCCCTGCAGCCTGACCTGCCTCCTGGGAGGCCACATCTTGTAAAATCAAAGTTTCTCCCTGGGACTCCAGAGAGGCCTCCGTCAGAACCACCGGTTCCACTGACGCCTCTAAAGAACTGGCGTCCGGTTCGGACGACTCCTCTAACCTAGGTTTAACTGCCTTGCGCTTTTTTGAGGAAGCCGGCGTCGGAGCATCCGACGGCATTTTGTAATTGCACCGCTTCCCAAAGACCAACCTGGCACAATCCAACCTCCGCTTTATAGTGCGTTTATTAAACCTAGCACAAAAGCGGCACCCAACAACGTCGTGCTCAGGTCCCAAACAAGGTATACACAAATTATGGTAATCCCTATGCGGTATCTGTTTCCCACAAGAAATACAGTTATTCACTTTTTCTGACATCCGGTAAACCACTGAGGCAAGAAAAACCAAAATATTCCCAACGGGTACTTAACCAACTCTGACTTCGGTCTGAAACTCCGAACTCGAAAAATTTCAGAACGCCGAACGGCACTCGCAACACTGCTTCTGCATCGGACCATGCGGCAAAAAAGACTGAGGATATGACATCGGTCATGAGCATTTGTACCCTGACGTTCTGATGTCAGTCAAATGCGCCTTGACCGACGTCAGCCTTATACTCTGATATTCGGGCCGACCGAGGGACAGCGGACTACCCAAGTGTTAGGACTGCAGCAATGTGAGATGAAGAACATCTACTTATCTATATCAAACAAAGCTCCTCATTAGCACTCTTCAAGAAAAATCTTGATGATTGGATGGGAAATAGGAAATTCACCCCAGGATCACCTCTGTGGCTCTGCTCAATAGTGGCACAGGAAAATAATTTTCTTGGGTGGCAAAAGCCAGGGTACCTTTTTGGCTGGGCTTGTATAGGCCCTAGGGCCGATAGCCTAGTACCTACCTATGAACCTATGAATAAATACGTGAATTATTTTAAAGTGTTATATTTTGGATGTAAAATGCTTCCTCTAACCCCATTAACATATACTACAACAAGTTTGAAACATTAGGTGCAGGAACTATTTTACATCAAAAATATACATATATCAAAAAAAAAACAACATAGTACTTAAAAAAAAATAAAAAAAAAGCAAAACACAGCAATTTTACAGAGAAACAATTCTCTAAGTGCAATAATGCCTTCCACAGTGTGTGTTAATATTTAATTAATGCCCTTGCGTGGGTGTACAACCCTCTGCTTGTGGTGTCAGGCCTCATAATACCCCTGGGCAAGCATTAATTACACATTAACATACCATTATTCCATGCTTAAAACCAACATCAAAATTTATACCTTAAAGTAAGACCATTTTATTTTAGTTAATCTCTTCAGGTCATCACATAAATATAGCATAACACTTGTGATATGTAAAAGTCACAAATCTTAACCTATATTTGTAACCAAGTTGAACATAAATTACCTAAATGTACAAACAAAAACTTCTGCAAACTAGCAAGTGTTCCAAGATTGGGACATAGCTAATTTAATAAGTTGTTGCAATCTTAACATATCTGGTAATGTGCATTAGTAATGACCCTTTCCTGCCTTACTCCAGCTACGAAGACATTTCATACAACAAGAACACATTTTACTGTGCAGACTAAAATCAGTTTACTTTGGTGTCCTCTAACTTCAAATGCAAACTGTGGTTTGGTCGTCTAATTTAGACAGTAATCACTTATTTACAAATGCTTTATTGTGATTTATACAGAAATGTTTATGTATAATGTCTGGGATTCACTAGGATAATTTTCATCAGTACAGTGAAATTACAAAATTTGCTCTTTCCCCACAGAAGTATGATCACAGAGTTGGCATGTATATAATTAGAAGGGGTGTGGTTGACACAGCCCCCCACATGGGGCAGGTGCAGCAGTCCTTATTCCCAACAGGCTGCTAATCAACAAATTGTGTTTGATCAGTTGCCTTTTGATGTATGTATTTTTGATGGATGTTCATACATCCATATAGAGACTTAATTGATTTACATTACTGTTTTAAGATCGTAACTGAAAAAAGGGAGATTTAGTTGTACAAATCACTTACCTTTTAAAACAAATAAATAAAAACAGTCACAGTGATTATAAAGTGCTATCTTAATTGTAACATGCTAATGCATGGATCCACCATTGCCAGGATGAGTAAGTGAAACTATTTCCTAGCATCAGTAACTACAAACTAGTCTCATCAAGCAGAAATTTCTGTAACTGGTTTTAAATCTATGTACATTATCTATAAATTCAAATCTCACATATCTGAGAAAACCTCTACATTATGTTTCCACTTTTCCTTAAGGAAGCCCTTTTTGCCTCACTTTATCTTTGTGTGTGGGTCTGTGTATCCTGTGGCTAACTTATCTCCTCCATGGATAGTTCCACTCCATATTCTTGTTGCTTACAAGGATACGATCCAAATTCACTGTACCCTTATTAAGATAAAGTGAGCATCAAAAATTGAGGGAAATGAATGGACGTTCTTTACATGCTTGAACATTTTATGTTCTGCAGCCATCCTTCCAAACATCTTTGCCATACCTTAGTTCAGACTTCATGCCACAGAAATGTTTTCCCATGTAATGAGCCCAAAACTCTATGATGCTTTACCAAACTCTATGACACTTTTCCATTCCACATAAATGCAGAGGCTAATCCAGCTATGTTTACTTCTTTATTTAGAGACAGAGGCATAGCTAGTAGAGGAAAGATGGCAGCCACCCCATATGCAAGAAGTCAGAGGGCATGATCTTCATTACTGACATTCAGTTTCTGACGTCAGGTATGCAAGTAACTTTTTTTTTTTTTGTTAAGTTGAGGGGAGTGCCACATCAGGAAATTTTCCCTAGGCTCTAGAAAGACTGGATACACCTCTGCTTGGAGCAATTCTCCACAAATGTAGCTACAACCCACTAAGAAATACTCCATAGTATACTATCACTGAACTAATAAGTCACATGATTTCCTTGTTAACTACTTTTAACTAATACCATAAAGGCACAGCTGTGTAGCCTCATGGATTGATGTTTTACTGCTGTGTACTTTTTCTATGCTATGGAAGAAAAGGGCTCTTTTTTCAATCCATCCACTTACTAGAGTAACAAATAAATGAAGAACTTGTTTTACTTCCATTTGCATGGGAATATAACAACAGCTGGTGTCTTTTTGTGGTTACTACATTGGACTTCATTTAAGATTCAGTCTTGGATTACAGTGAGTCTATTCAGAAGACAATTTCTGTTTCCTATGTACTGTTGAAGCAATTTGTTTGCCATTTGCTGCTCAAATACTGTGAACTGTTTGTAGTTTTATTGGCTTATTTTTGTTTTCAAGGAGGTTCTCCTTTTGGATTCAGTGTTTTACTTCCTGTCTAATTCTGCCTTAAATTCCCTTATTTATTTGTTGCTCTAGTAAGCAAACATAACATTTGTGAAATCTACTAGGAAATGCAAAAAGTATCTCTCGATGCAGCTAAGAAATACGTATAAAATAATATTTCACTTCTAAAATACTTGGTAAGTACATCACATGACTAGATTACTGACTATACAAATCCAATCAGAAAGTGTTAATGACTGAGAGAATATGCCTACCGCAATGAAAATTACATATAATCTGAAGACATATTTAGTCACAGGAGAGTGACCCATGTAGATGATGTCTGCACTTACTCATCAACTTTAGTTTCTTCTAACCATAGATTTATAGTAAATGAGGTAAGTGTAACACTGGAGTGTAACTGCTACTGGCATCAGCAAAGGAGATTATTTCACACAGGCACTATGGGAACCTTGGAAAAAGAAACATAGCAAGATGTCTCTCCTATAGCCATAAAAATAACAGATGTGACTGTTTTTTTCCTAATGCCTCAAATAAAGTCTTTCTCCGCACTTCCTGTCACAAGTGAAGGTACGGAGTATGACAGAAATGTAACAATATTCTGTTGCATTCTCATGTTAGCTCAATCTTCATTTTATGGTTTGCATTTCTCTGCCTGCTTATTCCTCATGCTTCATCCCATCAGGTTCCCAAACCAGCATGACCCTTGCCTCTTTTGGCTATTTTTCCTCCCTAGCAGTTCTCCCATTGCTTTCCTTCGGCATATTTTCCATATTTCATTAGCCTGACATTTTTCTTTCTCTGATGAGATGTCTTCTGCGGAATCCCTTCTGTCAAATTGTGCTCCTTCATGACTCCTTGTTTAGAAATATTTCATTGCTTTCCTGCTGGTAACTACATTCAGAAATTATATGACAAGTGAACATCAAAACCACTCATGCTGGTTCCTCTGGCAAAATGTAGCCAACAAAAATTTCTCATCTACATAGTTACTGGCCTTGTGCTTTGGACTACCTCTTTGGTATAGCATCTGGATTCATCTAAAGATGACCAAACATCTGCTTCTTTCCCGACACTGAAATAAGGTCAGCAAGGAATTCAGTGATTGCCTATGCGTTTTAAAGTCATCCCTCACAATATTAACAGTTTTCGCTAGATAAACAACTCAGCTTTGAAGCTAGTATTATTTTATCATTAGTACTGACTTTTTTGCTTTATTTTCATAGGTTCATACTAGGCTATCTGCCCTGGGGCAATTATAAGCCTAGCCCGATTCTGTATGGCTTATGCCACCCCTTGATTTGAGTATACTGTGCCCTTTTTAAGGTTTAGTTTACTATGCATCTGTCTAATAGTGACACTGGTGTAATCCCTGGGACAAACCTACGATCCCCCATCCACTTATCGAGATTCTTCTTGAAGAGATTCAGTGAGGTGCTCTACCTCACATGAACTGGAATTCTATTCCAGAGCGAAGGGAGCCTCTGGGTTATGAACCTGTCCCTCCAGCAAGTTCTATTTATTTCTGTGCTGAGGTTCAAGTCCCTCGAGCGTGTGGCTCTAAGGGATTTAGATTTACTGAGGTGGAGCATGTCCATTAATTCTGGATTTGACATAGCTTTGTATGTCAGGCATAGATCGCCTCAAAGTAGGCGGTATGCAACTGAGTAGAGCTGGAGTTTTTTAACCGAGCAGCATATGGCATCTGTTTGAGACCCTTGATCCTCTTGGTGAGATACTTTTGGGGTCTTTCTAATTGCTGCAGGTGTCTGGTAAGGTACATCCCAAAAGGGGCATTGTATTCTATGATGGGCCTGATGAGGGATGAATAAAGTGGCACGATTACCTCTCTTGATCTAGATGTGAAACCCTTCATGATGAGGTGGGCTATGTAGAAGGTCTTTCTAACCACTTTGGCAATGTGGTTTTCAAAGGAGAGATTGCTATCAACTTGGGTCCCCAGGTCCCTAATAACTTTCTCTGTACTTAATGGGTTTCCGCCTATGTGGTAATTTGTGGGCACATTGTTTTTGCCAAAGGGTATGACTATACATTTTTTGGCATTTAGCTTTAAACCATGGCGCTGGCACCAGTTATCTATCTCTGTGAGACCTTTTGACGGATGTTTGTGTCAGCTGGAGAGTTGATTATGGCGCCCAGTTTGCAGTCGTCTGCGAACTTGGTGAGCAATAGTCCTCCCATGTTTGCCTGTACCTCGGAAAAGTATATACCGAACAAGAGTGGTCCCAGGACAGAACCCTGTGGGACGCCACTTGTGACCGGTTTCGAGTCTGACATGGCTCCAGCAACTCTCACTCTGTGGGTTCTGTTTTTGAGCCAGTTTGCGACCCATCTTGTGACATAGGAGTTTATATTTAAGCTGGATAACTTATCTATGATGCCCGAGTGGGGTATTGTGTCAAATGCCTTTGCAAGGTCCAGATAGGCTGTGTGAACTACCTTTCCTTCATCTATGGCTTTGGTGATTGTTTCAAAGAAGTCAACCAGGTTCAAAAGGCTGGATCTGCCCTTGACAAAGCTGAACTGGGTAGGATCTAGTGTCTGTAGGTCCCCAATGTCTTTGTTTATGAGCTCCATGATGATCCTCTCCATAGCCTTGCAGACACAGCTAGTCAGGCTTATGGGGCGATAGTTTCCAGGATCCGTAGAGGCTCCACTTTTGTGGAGTGGGACCACTGTTGCTGTACGCCATTCTGTGGGCACATATCCTGTAGTGAGGCTGAGATTGTATAGCTGTTTTATTTGAGGGATTAGTTCCAATTGTAGTTCATGTAGGACGCAACATGGGACGCCATCTGGTCCCATGGAAGCAGTGTTTTTTGCTTTGGAGAGGGCAGCCTTCACCTGAGCATCTGAGATGTTTGGGAGGCAGCCCTCTGCCGGGATAGATACTTGTTCTTTTGAGGAGAGGGGGTGGAGAAGTTTGCACTGAACCTGTCTGCCAGGATATTGGCGATGTCTGTGGGTTCAGTGTATTTTTTGTCATTTAGAATCAAGTCAGAACAAGTCTGGGAGTTGCATCCCAGGTTTCTAACATAACTGAAAAAAGCCTTATGATTGTCTTTGGTGTCCTGTGCAATTTTTCTCTCAAAGCTGGCCTTGGAGGATTTTATGAGGGATCGTAATTTTTTGCTAGTACTGATCAGAGATGCCTTCCATATTAGGGATTTTGCTCTATCATGTAGTAGCTTCCTCCTTCTGTTGTACAGTTTATTTATGGCAGGGGTCCACCAGACTGGACGCCTGCCTTTGGATGATTGGGTCTTGGTTTTGTTTGGGATAGCATGATCCATGCATTCCTGGAGATGTCCGTAGAATGCATTTATATAGGATTCTGCAGTTTGGGCTGTAGTTTCCACTGGCCCTGGGGCCTTGAAGGATTCCACTTCAGTTTTGAGAAGTGAGAAGTTCACTTTTGAGAAGTTTTTCACTGTGGTTTTCTGGGCTGGCGGTGGGGTGGGATGTGGACATCCAGTGAAATTAATTTATGGTCTGATCTTACCAATGAGGGATATACTTCTGGTGTGGAGCATAGAGTCCCCATGTTGGTAATGATCAGGTCTAGTATGTTGTCCCCTCTTGTGGGAGTGGTGACTAGTTGTTCCAGAGCATTTGAGTTTATAATTTCCAGGAATCTTTGGGCTAAGGTGCTGGGGCTTGAGTAGTGCTCCCAGTCAATGTTTGGGTAGTTGAAGTCGCCCAATATAATGGTGTTCGGAGAGATCTTCATGTTCTCCAATGTTTTCAGGAAAGCCGAATGGGATTCCTGACTTTGAGAGGGTGGTCTGTAGGATGCTATAAACTGAAAAGCAGTCTTGCCCACTGTTAGTTGCACATGGATGGTCTCCGATACTTTGTGCAATGCCACTAACCTGGAGGTGTGGATATCCTTGATAAATATGGAAACTCCCCCTCCTTTTGTGGTTCGGTCCGGGTTTTGGGGCCGAAAAGCATGATACGATGTATAGCCTGGTAGTGCTGGGGTGCTCTCTGGAGCCTTGGACCAGGTTTCTGTCACTGCACAGATATCAATGTTCTCCATACTGAGGAGAGCTTCGAGTGCATGCATCTTGAGGTTAAGACTTCTGGTGTTTAGCAGCATTACCCTTAGTTTCTTGTTCCTTGTGCTGTCTATGGGGGTGGGTTTGACTTTTGAGCTTTTAGCTTCTTCCAAAACTAGTGGTCTAGAGTTGAAGGAACAGAAGCAACAAAGTGTTGGATGGTTTGATTGGACAACCAGAATAATTTCTCAATTATCTGTCCCTTGCTTCTATTTTACATCATGTAAGAACACCTTGATCCTTCAACAGAAGCTACAATCTACCTTTGTAGACGTATTCCACTGGATGAATAAAAATAGGCTCTGAATCAGTTCCTTGAAGTCAGATATCATGATATTTGGCTACCCACAGGAACTCCCTAAATCTCCCAGTCTAACTTTTACTGATGCAGATGGCAAGCCATTAGTAATGGAACAGAAGAACCTTGCGAATACTGTTGATCTTACTCTTTCATTGGCCAAGCATAATGAATATACTATTAGGAAAATACTCCCCAATTAAAATTAGGCTATGGGATCCTATACCCCCTAACCCTATATCTTGCCTTAGCTAAAAATGTGGTTATCTATAAAATCAATATATAGGCTCCCCCTTGTAATCTTGCATTCCAGTAGAAACACAAGTAAACTACAAACTACTATGAGCAAAATTTGTAGATATGCCCTTCACTCAGAACCCCACACCACCACTTCCAACTTCTCCAGAAGTGTAACTAACTACCTGAGCATGGCAGATCCATATTGATACTTAACTGTCAAATCTACAAGCTGTTAAAAATGGGACATCGTCCCCCTCTGAAAACAAAACTGAAAATAAAGCAGTCTAACTACATACTTAGAGACAGCCAAGAAAAGACCATTAGCTATTAGAACCTGTTTTAAAAACTCCACAGGAAAGTGAGCTATCTTTACTCAAGGCCCAGATGTTTGGAATTAGCTACCTGTAGAAGTGAGGCAGCAAGAGATACTTCATTTATTCAGTAACAAACTGTTTAGTGAAACCAAATATTCTTGCTTCCAAGTCAATGGCTAGTCCTTGCAGCACATGCAGGTGTCGCATCTTTCTTGTAAAATCATACTATTAACAAACGACCACTGGCTGAATGCCTACCTTAAATGTTCAAACTACAATACCACCACTTGCATTTATAATCGTAAATAACATACAGATGTATTGTCTCTATTTTGTTAGTTTATATGTACTATGTTGTGTATTCTTTAGTCTATGTATAATTTTCTGTTTCTTTCTTTTACTAGGTTGCCGAGGCCATGCCCAAAAGGGTCTATTAACCCAGTTTTTGAACTGAAATAAATAAAAAATAAAATAAAAATATATATATTTCAGCAGGCACTTAGGTCTGTCTACATGCAGCTTATGTTCTCCTTGCTCCTTCCACATCTTGTTTAAGCTCAGAAATCTAATTTTGTGGCATTTCTGCTGCATTGTTCAAGGTCTGTGTGTATCACAAACTCCTCCTAACAGCATACAGTACTGCAGGACAGGCTCCTCTGAAATCCACTGAGTATACTTCTGACTTTCTCTATCAGTTTATGCACTGTTCCTTTCCATGTATATCTCCTGCTAGTTTGTCCCCTAACTAGAAACACAGAGCTAATAACTTAGGCTAACATAATCGCCTGGTTGTACCCAATCCCCTTGACTCAGTTAAAGATTCTGAAGACATTATTACAGTTTGACTAAGGTTTTCACATTCATTATTTCAAACCAACTTTGAAACAAATACCTGGAAAGGTATGCCTGGCACTGATGAGCGTTCATTGCTTATTGATGTGTAATAAAGACCATGTATGCAAAACAATGGCCTTTATTTAGACAGTACTGTTTACCAGTTCTTTGAAAGATAAGGGTTAATGGAAAATTCTTCCCTGATTTGCCATCCCTCTATCTTCCAAGCACATTTGCAAATCTGAGTCACTGTTTATGATGAAAATTTAGATAAAAGGATGGCATACCTGAGCTTTACCATAAAGATTGCCACAGTGACAACAAAAATACCTACTGCCTGATGCATCTCTTTTAAATGATATGGGGAACATTGCTTTGATATTTTACATTTTATACCTTTCTAATTTTCTGTACTTCATATTATTCCACCTGTAGTTGCCATCATACAATTTCTACAGAATGGCAAGTTTTCATAAAATATTTAAAAAATATTTTATTATTTTTATTTGACATGTATTGCTTGAGTGTGTGTATATGGTTCTCTGTATGGTATGTGTGAGTATGTGAGTATCGGTGCATGCGTGTGTCTGTTGAAGTGGCCACTAGTGATTTTTTAATCTATTTTTATACCTTTCGTAAGCCTTTCTACACATCATTTTTCATCATAAGGTCTTGCTGAGTTGTCATTCTCCAGCAGGCACAAAATGTCCAACAATTATATAAAATAGTTCGGTATCTCAAAGGATTATGACATAAGCAAAAATATGGGCAACAGAGACAAGTGTATACCAGTGTGGCATAAATCATATATCCATGTAAGAACTCAGAAAAACAGAACCTGAATATAAAACAAACAAAGCTAGAACCTATAAAGCAATGACTAGGCTGGTTATCTTTTACGTTCTTACTGAAAAGACAGTTTCACATTTAAACTGACTTTATTCTTTCCATGGATATTATTCAGTGGAAGAAACTAAATACATAGAAAATCACACAGTATATCACAGATCAGAAGGGTGACAATTTTAGTTTTCACACTGCCAAAAGCCCAGTTTCTTCAGTCTTGCTACTGCTTGCTGCATGCAGATTGAAAAGGGCACATCAATAGTTTTCACACTCAATCTGTCCCCATCTGTCATGCCTATTAGAAGCACTGATCTACTGTGAGCTATTACGATTCTCTATTGTTTGAGACATGATTTTCCTTGCCTGGTACATGGACCTCCTGGTGTTTTGACAGCTTTTCTGGAAACAGTTATGTAATGAGAAGGGGAACACCTACCAGACACTCCACCATATGTGGTCCGTTTAGCTTTCCCGACAGCAGGCCAGGGTGTGCCGTCTGCCCTGAGTCCCATCAGCCCAGAAACGGTATTGGTTGCTGTAACACCATCTGCACCACCTATTAAAATAAAACCAACACTGACTTGTGAAGATAGCAGGGATTATGACAAGAACATTGCATTGCAGAATAAAAAAAATAAATAAGAGTCGCGCTTTCATTTGTGCAAGTACCTCAATGACCTTTTATGTGAGAACAACACATCTGACGTTTCATTAATTTGAAACGCACTTTGCAAAAGCCCAAAGCAAGTAATATTCGATCACTCAGAAAACTAGTTAAATATGCATAGTGTAAACATTAAAATGTCATTCTTCCACCAAGCGCACGGCTTTCCTTGTTCTACTTTTCTTCATGCATGGTGTTAAAAAGATAGTCTGCAGACAGTACGCTGAACTGAGATTTGACCTTTCCCCCTTCTTCCATGGAAAAAGCAATCAAGAAATCAAATACTTAACTTCTCTTGGACCTGATAAATCAGAGACGAGATACTAGAAAAAATCCTGCATCCATCTGACATCATTAAATATTATTTTATTATTAGATTTTCTGTAGCATTAAATTCCAACTCAAATATACCTGTGGGGATTACTTACAAGACATGAGTCACAGGTTAGAGTTACCTCCTTGAGGACCATCAACTGTGTGTCTGCAGTAAATATGTAAGGGGGGCCATCACTTGCTACAGACAAGTAAGAAGCACTGGTTTGTGAGTATTTTCCCAAAGTCATCTGTCTCCAATTATGTACTGGGTTATACAGATTGAGCAATTGCAGTCTGGGAATTGTTGGCCCAGGAAACACAGAAGTATAACATACATTGGCTTGTGACTGCAACCCGGCCAGTTCTGAAGCAATGCAGTCTAGCAGTATGCTAGCAAATATGAGCTACATTAAGAGCTGCAGGGGCCACAGTCCTTAAATGTCCATCAGCATCTTTTGTTTTATGTACTAGTTATCCAGATAAGGCTACTCATATTAATATCTATGATATCCTCTATATGACAATTTTAGGCTGTGCTGTAAAAGAAATAAAACTATTTCCAATTCCACCACTTTTAAAAGTTAAGGCAGTATGTGGAGATACTTCAAACAGACATGTTTTGCTGAAGATTGTTTTTCTTACACTATTTATGCACCACCTTTTCTGCATGCCTAGACACTTAACCGTATGCTGCTGCATATACCACACCATCCATGTTATCTCCTCCTGAGACTAGCTGGCCTTTCATGCAAGCCTCTAAATACCTAACACCAGATGAGTATAACAACTACAAGGTACACATGGATCAGGTTGATGATCTGGTACATCCCCAGTCAATTAAAGGTATGGTAGGGCTTAGCTGCTGCTTCAGAGTTCACCACGAGAATACTATGGCTTTGTGTCTGGTAGCATTTAAGTACCAAACTGAAGCATTTCTCTCAAACAATGAATACATGCTGAGGAGAGATAAATTCCTCTGCACCAACAATCCCTCAAGTGAAGGAAACCTGTGTACTGGGCCTAGACTCTCCTAAGACCATGGCCCACCACGATCCACATGTCTCTCAAGGCATAGGTACACAACCCCCCCCCCTCCATTTTTTTAATTTCATCTTGACAAAATCAACATCATATTCTCATTAAAAAAAAAACATTGCTAATGCAATGAAACATAATAAACCTATAGAGGCTGTAAAATTAATACTTTTGAAGAAAGCATCAAACAAGAATGTGTATATATGCAATATATCTATAAGTGAAATTCATATTCTATAAACTAAACATTCTAAATGAGTTTATGCTTTCAGATTAGCAAAGATTTAAGTAGTACACTGGGGTAAAGTAAATTCAGAAAGATTAACCTGACTGCATCCTGTGAGTTGTACTTTCACGGAGAAGTCGGGAAAACTATTAGATGGCCAACTGAAAAAACTGATTTTTATTATTCATACTTGTCAAGTAATTCTTTACCTTGCAGTTTAGTCAAATGCCGGTGCAGAAGTTTTCTTTGATGTCTTTGATGGAAATTAAATGTGTGAATGCATTTCATACTGCAAAGCGAGCTCACGTAAGGTATACAAGGGATGATAAGGTGCGCTTCATTACCCAGCAATGTACACAACAATCAGACATATGGTAAATGTTGTCGCTTGTTACATTAACTAAATCAAGCTTGTAATGAAGTATGAGTTAGTGAGATTACATATCAAACTTAAGTCAACAAAACACTTTACTACACAAATCATACTCAGAACTATTGATACACCCCTACCAAACACCAAGTGCAACCCTTTTATGGAGCTGCATTCTTTGCACCTCCTTCACTTAAATATTCTGACTTACAAATCACCCTATTAAAAAGTAACCAAGCTTTGGCACTCTGTTCTCTTGGGCATTATATATAAGGGACCAGATGACTACTATATTATGCAAAACTTTGAATCAGGGTCAAGATAATACAACTAAATGTACTTGTTCCTCAAACAAAATATTGCTTAGTAGAACAGATATTTCATAGTGGAATGACCCTTTAAGATGAGGGGGCATGACACAAGTAGCTCAGACAGTAGAGGTACTGGCATGGGGAGGTGGGTGTGGAGCAGTTAACACCAGCTCTCCCACAGGAGGGGGACCTTGACCTGTGCTTCAAGTAGCACTGCACAGCACTGAAACTGGGAAAACCTTGTGTGGACATTCACATGCATCTCCAGACACATGTATCATACTAGAAGAAATAGTAATGGATGGGATGCTAGGGTTAAAGCAGGAACCATTAGCCAGCCACCATGAATTATAGCTCCACCCTTGGCTCCGCCCTATTGCCCAAAGGGAAAGAATGGGCCAAAAGATCTTCCAACCAGGAGCTGAACAAATGGGATGAAGGCAGATACTCAGAGTGGGACAACAGACTACCCCCAAAAAAAAAAAAAAAAATTATATGAACTGAAAATTCTTTTTAAGAGATGCCAACCATACTATCTTGAAGTATGCCAGCTTATATGAGGCTGGGTTAAAATGGTAAAGGTTTAATTAAAAGAAAAGAAAGTATATGCATTTGGATTATTTTGAAAGGCATTCCTTAAAATGAAATTTAATGAAACACTCAATTTGAGAAACATGGCCTTGAGCCTTATGAGGGGAAGAGAAACTTTCTAAACTTGACTATATTAGCTCTGAGTCTGCACAGCCTCTGAGGAAAATGGGATACTTGGTTTGGCAAACAAATGTAGTACTACAATTTCATTATTGTGGTGCATACACCTCTGTGCTGTAATGAGACAAGCATTAGATGGTCAGGTCATCCTCCCTCACAAGGTGCAAAGAACATCTGTTTATAGTACAGTAACAAGAGTTTAGGATTTTGAATTGGTAGTCAAAGGACAGCAAGTTCACTCACCAGGATGGTCAGTGAATGTACTTATTTAGAACTGCCAACTAAAAATCTTAAATTACATAGTTTGGCATTTCTGCATACAGACATTCACACAATTGCATTCTAACAATTGCCTATAGCCTTTTAAAATACCAAAGCCATAGCTGATCTTCAATCTGGTACCCCTCAGTACAAGGTTGAGGTGCAAAAAGCAAACACACAGACAAAGGTCTGTTCACAGATCTGGCACTCATCTCTTCTCTCCTCTCCTAAGGAGGAGTGTCAGGTCCTAAACACCATATGCCTTCATGCTCTGTGTCACACAAAAAAAGTCCATTCTACAATATGATGCTCCATCCTTTCCTCCTATGGAAGAAAATCAGGTCCTAATCCCTTCCTTCTATGCAGCATGCACTCTCATTTATGTGAGGAGCAAAACACTGAAAAAAAAATCTGCAAATCATACCCCCTAACAGTATGTGGCCAGGGAAGTTGCTGCCTTTTCTCCACCTTAGCTACTCCTCCATAAAATATTATTCTAACTGCCTAGCCTGCATATTTCTTTTTGTACTAAAAGATCTCAAGGAGTGTAAATTACTACAGCTGTGCAAAGTATTTCCACAAACTGCTTCCATGTCTTTTGGCTTTTTCAGTTAAGGTCTATGAAACCTAATGATATAAATGATGTTTTAGTATTAAACCAATTTTATATATGGATGTTAATTATTGTTATATTGTTTTTGCAGATTTTTTTCTACTTATGGCCTGGTCAACATCAGACCTTGCCTTGGCCAATAGGGCTACTCATTACCCATAAACCAGGGTGAGAACCAATAAGATGGACTGTCAATGTGGCAGCCAGCATGGGCGGTCTAGATTTTTCTGAATAGCCTAAACCCCACAGTGCATGCCTAGTAATACTCCCTTAGTGTGCAGTGAGCATTAGTGAGTGCATGTCACTTGCTTCTACGAATGATGTAACCCCTAAGAACAGTTTGTCCCTTAAAACTAGTGCTCCTTCGGGATCTCTTGCCTCCATGAAAGAATTCAATCATATGAACATGCATTTCAGGCATGTAGTCTCGCCCTTCCAGGGAGCGAGAACAAAGCACAGCTAAATCACTTCTCACCTTGACCATAAAACCACAGCAGGTACCTGAGCCACTAATTACAGTTGGGTTATACAGGTTATATTCAGTGATGTTTCCCTCTTTGCCAACAGAACTGACTTCTTTTGTAAAAGAATACTGATTCAGGTTGTATGCTTCAATTTTAGGGACTGTTGTCCTTAAATTAACTGTTAAAACTCCCAATGACATCAGTTAATTTATGCTGTATTTTAACATGTTTATCCTGGCGGTGTTTGATGAGATTTGATCCCATTTTGCTAGAGCTCTTTTATAGGTTACAAATACATTCTGTCTACTACAGCATTTGAATTCATTACTGAATATTCAGTTCGTTCAATCACTCATGCTTGCCAACTGGACTTTTATTCTCACTCTGTGGCTTTACATTCCACCTTATTCTGCAAGGCAATGCTGGTATTTGGAACTGTTTAATTTACTTCTTTACCTGAAATTATTTTAACAAGTAACCGCTTCTTCTGATGAACTCTGTAATGTCATTTAGAATGGGAGGCTCTAAATAATAATAAGATATTATTCTATTTCCTGCTGTTTATGCAATCTTAGTGCTTCTGAAAAATGGTATGGCTTAAAACTCAGTGTATATTTGCCTTCATTTACTGCTTTCCATATGTTAATAAAACATTTGTTCTTAATCAGAATATTATGATAGATTTTACAGCTTTTCTGTAAACTATAATGGAAATGTCTATTTGTTGCGGTTTACTGTCCACTCTGGA
Organism: Protopterus annectens; assembly: GCF_019279795.1. NCBI lineage: Eukaryota > Metazoa > Chordata > Ceratodontiformes > Protopteridae > Protopterus > Protopterus annectens. The sequence continues at coordinate 924,205,536 of NC_056744.1, forward strand.
AGACGATATACTATGATTTGTTAACAGTAATACTGTAGCTAAAATATGAGAATGTACAGAGCAATATATTCTATTACTCACTACAAGACAGTGCACATCAACTATCATGTGTTGCTGTAATAACTTCCACAGTGTCTGCTGCAGTGATATTCTGGGTTATTCACACTGGGTCATATTTGTAGGTTGCAATTGCTTATCCAGCCATACCTAATTTTTAGGATCGCTGCACTGCTATTATTTTGGCCTTCACTGTGGAGGTCAGCTGAGGCCTGTGCTGATTGTATTGCCTCTGTTTTTTGCAGTGTGAAATAGTTTATGAATGTCTGCCATATTTTTCACTTTGTGCTCTGCCGTCACACTCCAGTCCTGAGTGTGGCTCCTTGTAATGTCAAGCTATATTGCTTAGCTGCCTTTTTTATGTTGGGATTAGCAAAACATTTATTAAAGTGCATACCAGTTCAGATGTTTTCATACTACACAATTCATTTATTCCTGCTCTCTACTGCTTAGTTCTGCACTTAAAAGGCACAATGCAGATATCTGATGTTTAGACACCTGGCTACAGGAGAGCCGCCTGTGGTCCTGTCTCCAAATGGGGTCTCATACTATTACTGATTTTTAGCCCGTCTGCTTCCTCTGTTCTTCTGTAGCACAATACACATACCCATCTTTAGCCAGGATGAATCACACCACAGGTAAAGTCATCTGATAGAGTTAGCCTGCACAGAATTGTGTTACATGAATAGAACTGCTTTACAGAGTTACATGATGCTAGCAACATCTGCCCAAGACACTCCATCTACAGTTTCCTTCAGCTATCCTTTACATGTAACTCATGGTACACTGGTAGGGGTGGAAATATAGGACATGAAAAGGTCCACGGGGGGAGGGGGGGGGATTCCTACTTAGTGTGCAGAATGAGTCAGCTCTAGCTAGAGATATTTAATTATCTATTATCTGAGTTACTATTTACTGTGCAGTGAACTAGCACACATCTCTGTATTTTGTTGCGATTTTTATAGTCTTCATTCTGCATTTTCAGCAGTTTGTGCCACGGTTTTGTTGATAAAATCATACCTGCATCTGCCCCAGTACATTATTTCAGAACACCAACATCATTTTGTGCTACTAGCTCTTTCAAACAGTATTTTGTATGTATTTCTTTTTGGTATCTGTGTTTCTTAGCAAACAGCCTAACTTCATTACATGGTTCGTTGCATCTGCAGTAATACTGCACTGCTTAACGGAAAGCATCTCTACATAATACTGCTCTGGTAAGTGGTTTCAAATGGCCCATATTTCTTAAGATAAAGGCATATTTTAACACATACCCACAGCATGAAGCTGTGTCATCATTTCCTTTTACAGTGCTGTTTCTTTAGACAGCTATATTTTTATTTTGCTTTGTGACCTAGGCATAATCTGGGCCACAAGACCAAGGGTAAATTTAACATATGTGGGCAGTTTAGAGTAACCAGTCAATAACCATGTTTAATTTTTGTCTTACAACAAAGTGTTTTTAATTTTAGATGACAGTATTTTACAGATGAAGTGTTTTCTTCAAAGAGAAGAGTCCTACAAAACAACACAGTTTGTTTGTTTGACTTTTCGGCTTTTCTCGGTTAGGGGTCGCCACAGCGGAACTTCGGTCCGCTAATGATTGTCACTAGATTTTGATGGTGCTGAGTTGCCAGCCCGATGCGCAACCTTCAGCAAAAGCACGCCCATTCATGCATGTCTTTCAGAGGCCACTCGACCGCGAGGAGGACATGCAGATTCCACACAGTAGGCACTCCAGCCGAGAACTGAACAGGAGAACCTCTTGCTGTGAGGCAACAATGCTACAGCTGTACCACCGTGGTATATTCCTACAAAACAACACAGTAAGACTTGAAAATAGTCAGTTTATGTTGTTTGGATAATTTGGAAAGGTAACAGCCATATTGTGGCCTACATATTCAAAAATATCTTGTCCAGTCATCTAGTCTAACTCAACTTTTGTTGTTTCGTGGTAGTGCTCTTTAATTTTATATCCCATTTCTGCAAAATAGCATTATTTTTATTGTTACTTTAAATAGTATCCTTTTCGGTTAACTGTGAACTAGAAGGCTGCATGACTTTCATTGCAATGCTTCACCATCTGATTATGTCTTGTTTACTTTTTTGGTTGCCCATGACAAAACAGGGAAAAAATTATTTTCTTACCTCTCCCAAATGCTATTTTTTTGAATAAGGGAATAGAAACAATTCTGTTCATCTCATGTGGTTTCTATTCTATGAGATGTGGTGGCTTATCAGCTGAAAAGACAAAAAAAAATCTTCCCCTCTTTAGACTTGCATAATTTTTGTTCAATGTCAGGTTCAGATTCTGATGTCTTAACATCTCTAAATGACTTTCACTCCTCTGTTACACTCTCAGTGCATGCATGACCCTAGTTAATGTAAACGTTTCACAAATTAATGTTACACTCACAGTGTATGCATGTGCTTAGTTAATGTAAACAATTCACAAAATTAAAAGGAAAACTCCTTTCCATATGTTGTTGTGCAGTGCTACATATTCCCTAGGCTTAGACTGAACTGCATTATCTAAGGGTTGATTTACAACAAGGACAAAGTTTTAAGGATATGTTCACTATGGTCAAGTGACGAGCAAAAGTAAACAGCAATTGATGGGATCAAACTCAGAACTACAGAAGGAAGTTCATTTCCAGCTCATAGCCTTAATGCTGTGCCTTAAACAGTCAGACCACTGTATTACTTTGACTACTCCAGCATTGTCAAAGTTTTTGCAGCACATGGTTAGGCTGAAAACATACAATGATTTATGAAGTACAATAAAGTTTACAGGATCTTGATCTTTTATCTAATATTTATTTATTTTATTATTTATTTGCTTTTGTTAACCAGGAAAGTCCACTGGGCTGAAATGAGACCATTTTCAGTGGAGGCCCGGGGAGAAAAACTCCCAAAAAAAAAAAAAAAATGTACATAATTAAGAGATTATTTAGAGAGTTAATAACAACATTTAACAATATATATATATATGAGTAATAACAGCATTTAACAATATATATAATAGAATAATATAGGAGTCAGAAGTGACACAGTAACATAGGCAATGTATAGCAACATTTTGTGGAAGACACCGGTGCTTGGCAGGTATTCGATAGATCAGACAGATAATGATAATCTGCACTTACACAATTTTTACACACCATGTGAGGCAGGGTGAGGCACACTGTGCTGTGATTAAGGGTGAGTGCACAATAAGGAGAGTGAAGAAGAGTGTGGGTATCTGAGAGATGAGTCAGGTTAGTAATAAGGTGACTGAGGAATTGGAGATGGTGCAAGGGCATAGCCAATGAGAGGAGAAATGTTGGTAGAGTGATTTTTTTGAATGACGGGGCATTATTTATAGTCCATAGAGAAGGTGGAAGGGCATTCCAGACTTTAGCTGCAGTGAAAGAGTAAACGTATTGGCCTACAAGCAGTTTAGGTCTCTTAGCTTGGATAAGTGATTGATTTTCAGATCTTAGCGAATGGTTTGGTTGATAAAGAGTCAGAAGTGAAGCCGGGGTTGGGCATTTGGAGGAATTATAGATGAATTTGTGTGCTGTGGCTAGTTGTATGTAAGTTGGGTGTTGTGGGAGTTCTAGCCAGTTCAGGGATTGTAATGAGTGACAGTGGTGGGAGGAATATTTTGCTCTACTAACGAATTTTGTTATAACAGCTCTCCATTTTATTTTTTAATGACGACTGGATGTTTGTCAGAATGGGGGCACCATAGAGGAGAGAAGGTAGGAGAAAAGTTTGGGCAAGTGTTTTTCTAGTAGAGTAGTTTAAAAAGTGTTTATGTCGGTAGAGGGTACCAAGTTTTTGGTGTGTTTTTTTGATGGTGCTGTGGATGTGTTGGTCAAAGGTTAAGTTGTCATCTAAGGTTATGCCAAGTAACTTAATATGGGAAACTACCTCTAAGGCAGTCTTGTTGGAGGAGAAAATGGGGAAATTAAATTTATTAATGGTGGTCCTTTTTTGGGGCGTAAAGAGCATGAGTTTTGTTTTATTTGGCTTTAGGGCGAGGTGATTATTTGTCATCCAGGTTTCGGTAATATCTGGGTGATGGTCAGAAGTTTGGTTTCCGAGTTACCAGAACAGATAATAGTAGAATCATCCGTGTATTGAACTACAGATGCATGAGTGAGAGTGGAGTGAAAGTCATTAATAGAAATACTGAACAGGAGGGGGCCTAAGAAGGATCCTTGGGGAACTCCAGAAGTAGTAATGAGAAAAGGAGAGAAAAAGTGCAACCATTTGGTGGACTGTTGTCTGTTTGTGAGGTAACTGGTGAACCAGTTAAGGATACGTGTGGACAAGCCAAGGTGTGAGAGCTTAGAAAGGAGGAAAGGATGGTGTGAAAGCTTTAGAGAGCTCAAGAAATAATGTGTAGACAAGTTTACCATAATTGCAGCTGTGATTAACAGTGTCTAGGAAGGATAGGAGAGCAGTTGTAGTACTATGGCCAGGGCAGAATCCATGCTGAGTTGTGGAAAGTAGTTGGTTTTGGTATAGGTAATCCATGAGTTGAATTTGAATACATTTTTCCATTATTTTAGAATTAGGAGACAGAATGGCTATAGGGCAGAAATTTGAGATGACTGAATTATTACCGCCTTTATGTAAGGGTATGATATAAGCTTTCTTCCAAATGGATGGTACATAGGCTTCTTGGATAGATCTATTTATGAGAATGCTTATGGGGTTAGCTGATGGCTTTTTCAGACATTTGAAGGTATTCTGGGGGTAAACTGTCTGGGAGCGGTGCTACCGGGTTTGAGTTTTAGCAAGAGTTTAGAAAGAATGGAAGTGGGAACATGAGAGCAGAAAGACTGGTGGGAAGGCTTTTCTAGGGTATGGTTTGTAGAAGTGGGGTTTGCTGTTGTAAGTAGCTATAGGAAAGGTGGAAGCAAGTTTGGATATAATTTCTATGAAGTAGGAGTTTAAAAGGGTAGCTAGTTCAGCAGGGGTTTTGTCAGGGTTTGGGCAAGGATTGCTTTTGGTGCCAGGGTTTAATAAAGTGGAGACTGAATTCCAGAACTGTTTTGGGTTATAGTTGTGTTTGTTTTGGAGATGGAATTAGTACTGTTTTTTATCATTAATAACTAGACGCTCTACTTGATTGTGGAGTTGTTTGAAAAGCTGGAGATCTATGGAGTTTTTACTATTATGCAATGTTTTCCATGCTCGGTCTCTGGTATTCATAAGATTTTTGTGTCTCTAGAAAGCCAAATTGTGTGATTTGCTTTGTTTCTCTTATTCCGGAGGGGGACCACTCTATTGAGTATACTAAGGAAAGTTGAAATGAAAAATTCAACTGTTTCATCTAGAGGCAAATACTTTAGAATGCCCCAATTGATTTTGCTTAATGTTTCATTGAAGCTTATGGGGTTGAAGTTAGTTAGCCGTCTAGAGGGTCTGTACTGGTGCTCGTGTAAGGTTAAGGAGATGGCACGTGTTATATAGGTGGGCAGATGGTCACTGATATTGCAGGGTAGAGTTTCTGCAGATGTAATTTTGTTGGGATCAGACACTAAGACCCAGTCAAGTAAGGTGCCTTTGTTAATGTTATTACTAGGCCTGGTTATAGTAGTAATGAGCTGAGTGAAGTTACAGAGGTTGCATTTGGAGAAGGATTTGTATGGTCTAGCCAATTTATGTTGACATCCCCCAGGATTATAGTTTCACTGTGGATATTATTTGAGGTCCAGGCTAATATTTCTTCTAAGACAGAAACATTGTTGCCAGGTGGGATGTAAATGGCTATCAGGCACAGACTTTTGAAATCATTTAGTTTTAGATGTGCAATGATGAGTTTGGCTGCAGAGAATTGGGGAATGGAGTTTGGATAACGAATGATGGTGAAAGAGTTAGGATAAAGAAGAGCAACTCCTCCCCCTTTCTTGTGGGGTCTATCAGATCTTAGGCAGGAGAAACCTGGAGGGAGGAACTCTGTCTCTTTTATATATGGTTTTAGCCATGTCTCGGTTATGGCAATTATGTTGGGTCTGGAATGTGCTATTCAGGCATGGAATTCTGGAATTTTGTTTCTGATGTTGTGTATATTAATGGTAGTAAGATTTACAGATTTATGAGATTTGGGAGGTGGGAAGGTAGTTGGAGTGGGTCCTGGGTTGAGGTGGATGTCTCCACATTGGGGAAGTGTGGATGTACTGTTTGAGTGGTGTTGTTGAAGCAGTTTATACTTGGAGTTAAAATGAGTTATGAAGAGTGTAGTTTGTAGAGTTAGCTGTGCATGTGATAGGATTGTATGTTTGAAGAATAATAATGTGTTAATGGAATAAAGACTAGGAGATATTGTGGAATAGGAGTTGTGTTTAGGATGCTGGATAGCTGTACAAGAGGTGGGTTTTGGTACTGTATGAGTAGGATGTAATGGTCTAAAGTGTAGAAGTAGTATGAGACATAGTGAGAAAAAAAGAAGTGGTAATACAGTGAAGTGCATTAGTGACCTTGGTGAATGCTTGGTGAATATAGAAGTACCAGAATAGGATGGGGGAGAGAAAGGGTTGGGACTGATGAGTTGAAGGTGGTTGTACTACAGTTGAAAAAGGTGTTTGTTAACTGAGGTAGGTGGGATGGGTTAACAGTGTGAGGTTTATGTTGACTGCGTGTTTTGAGTGTGGCATGGGATTAGAGTGGGGTGTGTGTTGATTGGTTGCTTGAAACTGGGTGGGATATGGCTAAGTATATATGTAATTGAAATGGGGTGGGTGGGAATGGGGGTAGGGTACAGGAGCAAAGTGAGCCCAAGCTAAGTGAGCCTGACTGAAGCAAGGGGGAATGGAGTGGGAAGGCCCGACTTGACTTGCAAGGTGGGACAAGAGAAACAATCAGTAAGGTAGGCTGAAGTAGGGATGATAGCTTGGAGTGCAGAAGGGAGAGAGAGGGGATGTAATGTTACTGACTAATGCTGCTGTGAGTACATTCAGTGGGGGGGTGGTAGTGAAACCTGATCTAGAGCCCTACCTAGAAGGTAAGAGCTGGAGAAAAAAAGTATCAGAAGTCTAAGCAATGAAGGTAAGCAGCATTGTAGTTTAATGGCAGAGATAATGCCAGTTACTCTGTCACACTATTTATTCACAGTGAATGGAAAAATTAACTGCTTTGAAGGGACTTGGGTGACTTTACAGTAGACAGTAATACTGGAGAATTTAAATAACTGTGGAGCACTGTTTTGCTTACAAGATGAGTTGCTAATCTGGCCTAATATTCAGCTGCTTAGTGGTGTTCTGCCACCAGCTAGCGTCAGTTAATTTCAATGTCAGGGATTGGGAAAAGAAGGGGGGAGACCTTGTAAGTGTGCATGCTAAGCCAATATAATAAAATTAAGTAAAAGCACTAAGACTATATGTTTACTTTGCAACAGAAATGTTAACAATAAATAAATCATGACAGGACATAGTGATGAATATATGGTAATGTTTACTATGTTTGTCTATCAACTGGAATTTTTTCAACTTCAGTGCTATATTGAAATGTTTTGGGAAATGGTCCATTCAGTCTGTGTTTGATATTTTTAATTCATATATGGGTTTCTTGTTGTACTGAGTATCCAGCTGTTACACATAATTGTAACAGTAGCAATTCATGGACAACCTCATATTACCTGACCATCTTAATAGCTCGACTGTTTGCTTGCCCCCCCAAAACAATTTCTGTATATTCTCTTTACATTCTGCTCAACAAGAATTATACATTTGAACTACTGTAACTTTATATTCTTCACAGAAACCATCCAGTATCTAGCAAGCCAACTATCTCACAGTAGCCCAAACTCAATTCATAGTTTACCCAGTTCCCAACTCTCCTTTAACTTTCAACCAGTTTCCACATCACTTATCCGAACACTACTTAAAAATTTAAAGCCAACCACCCTATCTGTGGATCCCCTCCCTGCAGAGTATCTACAAAAAGCTGCAGATGACATAGCATATCCCATCTCCATCCTGATCAATAGGACCATATCTGAGGCTTCCATCTCCTCTGTCTGGAAGATATCCCGCATTATCCCACTCCATAAAGGAGACAGCTCTACTGAACTATCAAATTACAGACCCATAGCTATTTTGTCACCCCTTGCTAAAATTATGGAGAAATGTATCCACAAACAACTCATTAACTTACTTATCCAGAACAATCTCTTGGCTAACTCTCAGCATGGCTTTAGACCGCACCACAGTACTACTTTGGCCCTCCCCTCCTTTGCCAATGTCATAAACCAAAATAGAAACAATAATAAAATATCCTCAGCTCTCTTTCTTGATCTTTCCAAGGCTTTCGATATGGTGAACCACCAACTCCCCATTCACACACTGAAAACTACTGCCCTAGATAACCAGGCTATCAATTGGTTCCAATCATATTTGGGTGGTAGACAACTGGCTGTCCTATGGCAGGGCAAACTATCTACCCTCCTACCTATCACTCTTGGAGTTCCACAGGGATCCATATTATAACTCTATTTTCTATCTTTATTAATGACCTGTATAAGGTCATCCCAAATGCAACCTGTACACAATATGCAGATGATTCCACTCTAATATGCTCGGCCACCTCCTCCACAGACCTGCAAATTATATCCCAAGATACGTTTAATACAGTAGAAAACTGTCTCCTTAACTGTTGGCTAATATTAAATCCTAATAAAATGAAACTGCTACTTTTCTGTCCCACAAGTAGGTCCTCCTCACCCACCATTACTATAAAATCTAACAGCAGCACCATTATTTCTCCTTTTCCCTCAACTAAACTCTATATAATTGTTGATAATAACCTTAGGTTTGACTTGCACATTAATCAAACCATCAAAACAGTTAATAAAAAACTTGGCTCACTATACAAGATTAAACCTTTGCTAACTCCCTTAGCTAGAACTGTTATAGCCCAAACACATCTACTCTCTACCCTACTTTATGCCTCCCCTTTATTCACAAACCTGAGTAAAACTAACCTTAACAAACTTTCATGTTGCTATAATCATATTGCAATGATTTGGCACTGGTGCAGCCTACAGAACACACCACTGCCTTAATCTAAATTCTATAGGGTGGCTTGAACTGCCTAGTCTTCTCCAAGTCAAACAACTAATAGTTGCATATAAGGTTCTCTACCAACCTGAAAATACACCTGCAATGAAAAACCTTATCGCCCCATACAGTAACATCAGGGCAATAGGCTCATTGGACAGAATTTTAGTGTGAACATTCAATACTAACAACTTAGCTGGGGAAACACTGTTTGAAAACTCTGTGGGAAAAACTTGGAATTCATTGCCTAGTGATCTTACTTCAAAACTCTCACTAACTCAATTCAAAAAAGGTCTAACACAATACTTTAAAACATGTTGGCTATGTCCTTGTGCCAATCCCGACTAACTCCATCCTACAACCGTGTGCTAATAGAGGATTTCTTGCTCCACTTTGACTTTGTCTTATCTGTTAGCCAATAACCTACCAGCTTGTACTAATTTATGACAATAACCTTCCAGCTTGTATTAATATGTGACATTCTTTGTGATGAATGTCTACTTAGTGATTGAAATACTGTACTGAATTGATATACTGTTATTAGCATGTATATATATATATATATATATATATATATATATATATATATATATACATACACACATATATATACACATACATATATATATACATACATATATATATATATATATATATATATATATGTATATATATATATATATATATATATATATATATATATATATATATATATATATACACACACACACACACATATATATATATATATATATATATATATATATATATATATATATATATATATTTATATATATATATATATATATAAAATAATAATTTTTTTATATGTTATGTCTGGAGCTTTTCTCCCTGGGCCTCTGCTGAAAATGGACATGTATCCAGTCGGACTATTCTGGTCAACAAATGTAAAATAAAAAATAAATAAATAAATAAATAAATAAAGTCAGCCTGCAGAGCATCACAACTTTTCTATGATTAACAGTTTGACAAACTCTAATTGGGTCTATTTTATTAACCATATTCTGCATTATTATCAATCTCTAGAATTTTTAATATAGCCTCAATCAGGAGTGGTACTGAGATCTTAATTCCAACAGCTGTCAATTAATTAATTTTCAGAACCGTAACACACATCAAGTCACACTAATTTCTCCACTTCCTGTTAGCCCTTCTTTTATCATCTGTTTGTATTCCAACTGAACTATCTTGGCTTGATTAAACTGCTCTCTACTTTCTCTTACTTTTTTGGATTCTAATTTGTTGTCTAAGATTCAGCCTATGTTTTTTCCCTTCCTTAAAGTTTATCACCCCATCAAGAAATGCTTCCTGTGATGTTTTTGACTCTTCAGAGTTCTAACCCCAACCCACTGCACCCTCTCTTCCCAAGACTGATTTGTCCCTAGGGAAGGATAAGCCATAACTGGTCCCTAATTCCCCCTCAACAATCTTGGACTAGAAGGTCTGTACTCATAGTTTCATCTGTCTGTGCAATGAAACTGTCACTATTCTAAAACCTTTCACCAGCTCAACTGAAGTTTGGTTTAAAGTTCTTAGGTTTTATTACGCTTAGATGGATATTACTGAGCTTTTCAATTTAGTATCCTCTATTACTTTCTAGGACATTCATTCATTCTGCATATTTTAGTTTCACTGACTGACCCTTTGCATCACTTGTTTACTTCAATGACTTACTACTGTAGCTACTACTGTTATCACAGTCTCTGTTAAGAATCTCTTCCATCAATAGCTGTTAGATGTCTTCATTTCATTCATTCAGACATTTGTTTGTTGGTCAGCTAGTGGCCTGATTATTGGGGTTCACTTTGGAATCTCGAAATACTGAAATATCGAATTTCAGTATCTCGAGACCAACGTGTCGAATCTGCAGTTGCGCGACTCTTCAGAATGTCGAATACGGAAATATCGAACCTGCGGTGGTGATGGCACTTTTGGTAAGTGTAATGTTTTTTAAGGGTTTTGGGGAGGGTGTGTGTGTGTGTGTGTGTGTGTGTGTGTGTGTGCTGGGGAGTTTTAGGTGTGGGTTAGGGTAGGTAGGTAAGAGCGTGAGTGTGTAAGTGTTGAGAGTGGTCGTGTTTGTGTGAGGGGGGTGTAGAATGTGTGGTAGTGGGTTTGCTGTCTTCCAATTTTTAGTGCAACCTCAGAGTTAGTATATATAAGTAGGGGGTGTGTGTGGGGGCGCAGCCCCCCTGCTTATAGCAAGGGTGTGTGTGTTAGTTTTGTTGTATTTGTGTGTGTTGGTTTGGTTTGTTGTAGTGTCGGGAGGTAGGTGTGTTTGTGTGGTGTATTGTTTTTATGACGGTTGTGGTTTTAAATTTCGCAGTTTTGAGGTTTTGGGTGTGTGAGTTTTCGGGTTTATAGTCTCGAGATACTGAAATTCAATATTTCAGTACTTTGGGATTATAAAGTGAATCCGATTATTGAGGCTCCATTTCAGAAATGGCCTGTGCAAACAGCAGGAAACATAATGTTAGAATTCTTATATGTTTGATATCCAGATTAGTCATACAGAATACAGGTTATAGAGCAAACTACCAACACCACTCAATTTAACTAGAGTGCACACACAAGCAAACACACACACACATACGCACACACGCAAACATAAATGAGGTTTAATTAGGTAAAAATATACAGTCAAGATAACACTGAACTGACTTTTAACTACCGGGTGTTTAGACTTACATATGGATTGTGTTCAGATTTTCATATAGTTCCTGTTCTATGCATGCAGAGGTGCAAAACATATTATATTATGCCTGGGGGTGCACTTGGGAACACGCATGAGAGTGAAAGCATAAGCGTGCCATGGGCTCAGACATCTTACTCTACTCAGTTAAAACTTTTACATTCACACAAATTTGTGAACAAGTAGGAAGAAACATAGAAAAAAATGTAATTATTGCAAGGAGCAAATCTGACTTGTAAAGCTCTTTGGAAAGGAAGTGTTAAAAGGTTTAAACTTGTTGAATCTGTATGTCAACAGCTAAAGCAAAGAAGATGACAGCCCCCTCTAAAGAACTCTGGGGAATAAAAACTTACACTAGATTTGTTAACAGACCTGCTGAAGGCAGCAGCAGCTGATGTGCAACAAATAAAACAGATCTCTGCAATGCACATGATAAAACTAACCAAGATAGACCAATCCCTTGAAAATCAACAGATAGCTATGGTAGATGTACATCTAGTAGTGCATAAGAATTCACTACAAGTGCAAGAGCTACAGCGTAAGTCAAAAGGTATGACAGCAAAACTGGAGGACTTAGAGAACAGGCCTTGGAGAAATAATCACTGAGTCATTGGTTTTTCTGAAGGGGTTGAAGGTGCTAACACTGTGGTTTTACTGAGTAAAGAGATAGGCCTTCTCCAGAATTCCTCACCACAGATAACCAAATGAGCTCATAGAATTTACCACAAGAGCCAGAACAGTAACTTCCCCTGCCACTTCATTTTCAGATGCTTGGACTTTAATGACTGGGAGAAAAATTCTACAAACAGCTAGGGATCATAGAGAAAGATGGAAATTGGTGGGTCACACTGTGAGAATAACTCCAGACTACAACACATTTTCGTATTCCAGAAGAAAAATGATGGTACCAGCTCTTTGATGCTTCAGTGATTCAGGGAACAAAGTAATTTCAAAAATTTACAGAAACAACAAAAATCAATAGGGGGTTTGTGTATGCTTCCTTCAGGACTACAAAGGATATGGAGATCTATCTAAAAACATAGTTCTAGCTAACAAACAGTTTTGTACTGGGGTGGTAAGAAACACATTCAATCCAGCAGCAGGGGGCTAGAAGTGGGACAGATTTGCATCTGCTTCACCAAAAATACTACAACCTCAGAAGAAGGGGAGGGCATAGAGGATGACAACTCTCTACCCCCTTCTGATGCTACCTCATTACAAAGGCAAGCTCATTGGAAGGGTGGTGCAGGTTGAAATTGTTATTCACTGCCATAATAATTATCAGCCTTTGGAATCTGTACCTGTGGAAGGGGACTGGGAAGACCTGAAGATTTACATACAAGAAGTGAACTTTCTAATACAGTTCAAGGGGACAGAGTGGAAACCAGTTATATAGATGCCCACTCCCCCAATACACAGCAACTGGAAAACATTAGCACTTCATGACTTCCAGGCACTGATGAGGCTGCTTATTTAAATACTGTATTGTAAAGGCTGAGTGTAATATGTGAGTAAAGCTTAATGCCAAGGGGGCAAGCCTATTTCCCACAATACAGCAGGGACATTTTGGGAGTTTTAATACTGCTTTAGTTTACCTTTTGTGAGCAGTGTCTTGGGCATAGACTTGTGAAGTTACAGTTTCAAAAAAAAATTTATGTTAATTGATAAGAATACATAAGCTACATCCTGTGCATACGGATGTTATAACAGATTAATGGTCTCCCCCTGCACCGCTCAAACTTAACATCCACCAATTCTGACATGACCATACCTCTGAGAGAAGGAAATATTCTTAGAAATGACATCTCAGACTTAGTATATGTGTCCGCTCTTTCAGCCATTCAGTCCCCTTATTTCAGGATACGCTCTAGCAGGACCTGACATTTCAAATGATTACCAGATTAATGTGCACATGTGCAACACAGCTGTTTAAAAACTGAATGAGCAAGAGGACTGGAACAATACGTGTGTGCAAATGTATTATACTCTTCCCTCAGTTTCACCCTGAGAACTGGGAACATTTTCTCTCTCTCTTTGTTGCAAGTTTTATTTAAACAAAACCCAATATATATATTTTTTACATTAGAGAAAAGTTAAACAGAAAGCTGCATAGAGATTTCTCACAGGTTAGACAGGGGAAAAATACCTGTTGTGTGTATACAGCTAAAAAAGGGGCTGTTGCTTAGGGTACGCTCTTATATCGAACACTAAAAAATGAAAGCAGTAAATGTCAAACACATGGAACAATTTTTTCCCCAGGGAAAAAAAAATCCCTGGTCAGCAAAAAAAAAAAAATCCAAAAACCTCCACACCCTCCCTACTTAAATATACCAATTCCAAGATTGCACCACAGTGGAGGAAATAGCAAAGTCCAAAAAAAAGGCCCAACGATTTTTTTCCCTGGGGAAAAGAAAATCGCTGTTCCATGTGTTCTACATTCAGTGCTTTCGATTTTTAGTATTCGATATAAGACTGTTCGCTCTTTTTATCATTCAACTTCGTGATACAGACCCGTTACTTAGTCATGACTTGGGGTAGAAGGTAATACAAGTTAGCTCTGATAGACAATTATGATGGATAATAATTGCAAAGGTATCACTACCACTGGGTTGCTTGATTCTAGCAAATTTCTACAGGCCAAATAAAGAACCCACTATACCATCACTAGTGTGAAAGCAAAGAGATTCCTGGACTTTGTCAATACAAATGTCCGGGAACAATTAGTCAGAGTATCCACTGGGGGAACAACACCTTGGATCTTGTCCTTATAAATATGGGAACATCTTGCACCATCCCTTTTGTTCCTTCATCACTTGTTAGGTGACCATAAAGCAGTCTCCCTTGAAATAAAACTGAAACCAGAGACCCCTTTCACCTAAGGTACTTTTAGAAATTTCTTTAAGACAAACTACTTACCCCTAATTGATGCATTGTCAAGCTTCAAATGCCTGCCAAAGCCAATTAACTCCACTAAATATGCAGAAATGTATACTACCACACTATATAAGCATGTAAACAGCTGCAGAGATGCACCTTTATTCCATGGGAATAAGTGCAGGCTAAACCCCAAGAAAGAAACCCACATGGTAGAACCATAATATCAACAAGGTTTATAACAAAATAATAATATTTTTTCCAAACACCTTTACTGAATTATCACTTGTGGTATAGGCAAATTTACATTCATATAAAAGTAATCACACTATAATTAACATAACAAACATTTTACTTCACATATAAAGCTATATATCATATAACCTAAGCAACATCACATAAATTATTCAATTCCTGCCTTTTTTAAACAAGAAACATGTTTATTAAACCAACACTTACTACACTGGCAATCATACATGTATACAACTAAAAACAATAATAATTTTGGCCAAAAGCAAGAACAGTAATTTCCAGAATGATAGAGCCCTTGTCACTGAAAAAAAACCCCAGCTCAGGAGCTTAATAAGATCCATCAAAGCCAAGTTTGAGGCTAAAATAGCAACCCAAGCCAAATCACAAGGCATTTTTTAGTTATATTTCTGATCTCAAAATTACAATGCAGCAATGGACTGAGCTGATCGTGAATAATGTTACTTACACTGAGGCTGAAGATATAGCATACCTACTGGCTGACAAATTTAGCTTTAACTTTACCCACCCTTTCCCCTTCATCTGTCCCTTATGATATGCCAGAAACTGGCTCACCTCCCTATCACAGAAGACCTAAAAGTGCTATCAAAAGCCTAAAATGCTGCATCAGTGTGTCCTGACAATATCCTTGGATGCATCATAAATAGCATGAAGCATGATTTAGCCACGCTCCTAACAACACTGTCCAGTCTCAGCATCTATACAGGTTTTGAACCAAGTGACTGGAGAAAAGGTACAGTCATTCCTCTGCATAAGGGAACACCTTCTGCAGACTTAGGCAATTACAGATCCATGAGTCGGACAAGCCTCATATGCAAAGTCAACCTGGTGGATTTTTTTACAAAGGTCACCAAAACAATGGATGAAAGCAAAATGTCACACACCACATATCTCATCCTGGCAAATACTCTTGACACAATTCCTCACTCAGGTACAGTAGAAAGGCTACATAAACTGGTAAAAAACCCACGTCACTTGCTGGATTGCCATCTGGCTCAGAGAAAGGACACAGATAATCAAAAAAGGGGAAGTTACTTTCACAAAGACACTAGTCACCAGTGGAGTCCCCCCAGGGTTTTGAGCTGGGGCCATTACTATTTAGCAACTATATTATTGAAGTAAAAGCCACTACCAAAAGGCTCTGGATGACTATGTTTGCAGAAGACTGCAAGCTTGGAGCAGTCATTCAATCCCCAAATAACTTAGCCATCCTGCAGGAAGGCCTGTCCCAAACAAATAACTGGTGCCCAAATCAGAGACTGAAACTAAATCTGAAAAAATACACTATTGTATCCTTTTGGAAGTCATCTACTCCAGGGAACTATTGCATTGGCAAAATGTCCCAAAGAGTTGACCCAGTTGTTCCAGGATTTGGGAACTTATGTGGACAGTGACCTAACCTTTGACCAACATGTGTCCATTTTCATAAGAATGTCCTTCTATATTGCAAAACTTATAAACTAAGGGATTGTGTCTAGATCTAAGGACATCATTATCCCCCCTTTACTCAGCTCTCATTTGGCCAGTTATTGAATTTAATGTCCCCTTTGGCATGTATTTGTCCAGACACATACAGAAATGGAATATCCACAGAGATACCTTACTAAAAGGATGCAAGGCATAAACAACATATCCTACATGGACTGGCTCAAAGCCCTGTCGCTATACTCGGTATCCTATAGACTGCTAAGAGATGAACTGAGTATGACATAGAAGGCATCCTCTAGCCCATTACTAATTGATTTACTGCACATCAGTAAGTCAAATGGCATCAGAAATAGTCTAGGGATCTAAACAACTTCTGCAACATCAACAGAATGGTTTGGTGGGACAGGTATATCTCACAGAGTATACCAATGTTGTGGATCAGATTACCATCAACATAAAACAAAGTTCATCCCAGTCTATATTCAACATCAACTTAGATCTGTGGATGGGAAACAGAAATTTTATTCCAGGAGTGCCTATTGAACTACTAATGGACAGAAGCAGTTCCTAAATGCTTTATCTCATGCATGGGAAATCCCCTCAAATTATCTATGGTACAATCCTTCTCATTAGGGGTAATATATTACTATTAACCACTAGCTGGGTAAGGCCAATCTATAACCAAATGTGATGCATTATTTTGAGCAAAAAAGGGAAACTAGCTAGGTTTAAAATGGCCCACAAGGGCAGTTAGCCTAGTACTTACTTGCAAACCTATGAATGCATAATCTTTCTGCCAAATGAAAAAGGCCATCACAGGTTTGAGACAGAACATGGAAAAGGTGATAATGGGGGAGGGGGGATCACAGTGGTCATGACTCCAGTATTGGACAGATCCTCAAGTGGACTACTTAGGCTACCTATGAATGTGGTGGTGTTGCAAAATGCCATACAAGATCTTGAGCTGGGAGAATTATGAATACTACATACCTAGACTATACTTACCGTGCATTCAGGGATGGAAAGCAGGCTAGATTTCTAGGTTGTTGCATAGATCTTTCCTTCCTGTGGTTACTATAGTCAGGATGAGAGTCAGTGCTTTTTCAGATTATGCTATGGTTGCAATACATCTTAATATCAAGGCAGGCGGTACTTAGATCAGATTATGGAAGTCTGATTCTATGTTGTTACACAATCAAGAATTGAAAGGAAAGCTTAGGAATGGTACTTATAATTTTTCACTCTGTCAACAGCAATCACATCTATGAGTACCGGGAGGTTTTTAAAATATGCTGTGAGTGTATGGCTAAAGGGGATAAAGAGACAGACACTTTGGGAAACCTGGACAAAATTAGAGAACCTTGAGGGGCAGCTCCAGAGACTGGATGCCAAATTCAAGAGGGGCAACTGTAAGAACCAAGTTGTTCTATGGCAACTGAAACAGAAAAATATGCAGTGTCATTGCAAAATGTGTGGCCAAGAAACTTGAAAAAGTTATGGATTAGTTGATCTCAAGTAATCACTTGGGCTTTATCAAGGGTGACAGCCATGTTGCATTAAGGTTATCAGGGATGCTACTGACTGACTTCAACAAAGCATTCAACACTAAAATTGGGCATTCTAGTGGGAGGTCCTCAGATTTTATCAAATCCCAGAAAGGTTCATTATTTGGATTCACCTTGTTTACTGCAACCTATCTTCTCAGATATTCATCAGTGGGATTCTCTCAGGCAAAAAAACAAGCTGCCCTCTCTCCCCACTCTTCTTTGTGCTAGTAGTAGATGCCTTGGACAGACACCATGGGGACAAGTATGCAGACGTTTGTATTGCTTTAGACAAGCAAACTTGCCCTCTTAAAATCTGACTTGTGGATGAACTACATTACTTAGCTGCATGACCCAATTAATGAAATCAAAATAATTTTAAATGACTTAGACACAGTGGCACAGTGGATAGATTTTTCACCTTATAGCAAGAGGTGATCTGGTTCACTTCTTACCATTTGGGGTGCCTTCTCTGACTAGTCGGCATGTCCTCCCTGACTGCAAGGGTTTCCTCTGGGTGCTACTCTTTCCTCCCACATTCCATAGACATGCAGAAGGTGGATTGAACACTATAAATAGGCTGGAGGTGTTTGTGCGAGTGTGTTGTGTGGAAGAACTACTGAGGCAGGGCTAGCAACCCAGTGGTGTATGTCTTGGCCGTAGATTGACACTGTTGAAGTGACACCCTGACCCTATGTGCAAAACTGGGAAAAAGGGATTGTGGATGGATGGATGGAACAGAGGAGTTAGCAAAACTCACCAGACTCAAGAGTTAAAATGAATAAATCATGCTACTTTCCCTTAGGCAAGCATTCCTGGACGGACAAAGAGCCCTTAAGAGTAGAAAGCATTAGAATGTGGAATAAGCCAAATATTTAGGCATTAGGCTTTGTAGTGATATGGGCAGGAAAACAGAATAACTTAATACCAGTGTTTTCCTACATGTGGGAAACTTTATCCAGATGGACAGAAAAAAAACTGCATTTTTCAGCAAAATCCAAGCCATCAGAATGTTTATATTGCCAAGGTTCATATTCATCTTAAGGTATTTTCCCCATGCAACATTCTTTGTCTATATAATATAAACTCAGAAGTACAGATTTGACTTAATATGGGAGGGAAAACATCCAAGAATCGGTTGCAAGAAAATTAATTTATCAGTGAAGCTCGAAGGATTTGGAGTACTTGATCAATTTAAATATGATAAAGTAATTATTGGCTGAAATTATTTTAGGTTCTGTGGGAAGGTCAGTCCTTTTCACTTTGGTGCAGAGCTTGATTTGTGTATGTCGGTTGACTAGCATAGGACAGGACCCCTTTCGTACAAGGCATGGGACCTTGGGGGCCTCAATCAATGGTATGACAGGAAATGCATAGGTGGTAGGATGACAGATTCCCCAGGAATTAATCAGCCACTTTAAATTGGGAGAATCCAAATATTATAGCCTAATTAAAAAAGTATATGGCGATCCAAATAGATTAAATCAGGGATGCTGTAGGTCATGGAATTATGTGAAAAACAGCTGAATGGATTCTAGTCATGAAAGCAAGTACAGGCAAAATTTCCCAACCCGGTTGTGAGCTGGTGGCAATATTTGCAGCTCCAGGTTGCTCTGACAAAAGGGATATCGCAATAAGGTATTCAGCTACTCCCAGCTACATTATGCAGGATATAGGAAGATCAGAAGAAATGGAAAGAGGGTAAAAAATCCACATCTTTTACAAGACTTACCGAAATACTATTTCTAACCCATTAGATGGGATTTTAGACAAATAGAACTCATTATTGACCTGCAAAATTAAGGGTGAAAATTGGACTAGTTACCTTAAATTGCTAAAAGACAACAGATGGTCAACAACAGCCAGGCTTGCTTATCACAAAATTATATTGCAATGGTATTTAACCCCAGTGACACTTATTTGATAGACCTATGAATGAAGAGTGTATTTTGACACTGACAATATCCACCTGATATAGTTTTTAATATAGCAGATAGTATTTCATGTGCCCAGAGAGTAGTATTACTCCACCTCAAGGATATTAATTTTGGGATTTTTGGCGTTAACAATCCTCAGCACAGGTTAGGTATTATGGAGTATGTTTTGGTTAAGAACAGGAGTATCCACATTATTTACTTTCCTGTTTCTAAACTGGAAGTGTCCTGCATCATTCAGCATGAACAATTTTCATAATATTCATTGTAACCCGAGAGTATGGTATTTCAACAAAATTGAAATGGACAACTTTTTCATCTTTGTATGTAAATAACCACTGGTATCAGTCCTGCAGTAGCATTGACGCCTCACAGTTAGACGTTGCCCGTTCGATTCTCAGTTAGAGCGTCTTCTGTGAGGCGACAAGCGTGAATAGGCGTTCCTTCATTGAAGGTTGTGCATTAGTCCCGGCAAGCCAGCACGTAAAACTCTACTGCCAATCATTAGCGGACCGGAGTTCCACTGTGGCGACCCCTAACCGGGAAAAGCCGAAAGACACAAACAATCAGGCCTGCTATTGAGGTTTATTTCTTGTGTGATCATTTTTTTTTACACCTAGTCAACTTGACATGCATTAGGGTAGAAAATTCCATGGGCATAATCAAGTTAGTGTGAACATTTGGTATTATTTCTGTTTTCTTGTCAAGAGGTTTTGACTATGAATGCTCTGTATGTGTTATAATCTCTACTTCATTATCTGAACTGTATTGTTGCTACAAATAAAATGTTTATTATAAAAAATATATACTGAATTATTAGGCCTACTGGTCCCAGAATGCAAAATAGTGTGCTGTCAGAAGTCTATATGGTTGTTAACATGTTCACAAGCTTAACCCGGTAGGTTGAATTGAGAAGCTATTATCAATCTTTTAGTATGTGGCAATTACATAAAACTGACAGTGTGAACAGACTTATGACAGGATTTCATTCAAAGAATGCCTATCTGAGGCCACAGATGAAAATGCATTGTGTCATTTTTGGTGTACATTCAGTGATAATGGCAATCCATAACACTGAACATCATTGCCAAGGTGGGACAGGTCTCAAAGTACTTGAGTCTGAAATGTCAGTTCTGTAACACAGTTCTGATGGGAGCCGAGGAGATCCAGGTCTAATTTACATGCCAAGGAACCCAAGGAGCCACCTACAAGGATGGGAGTTAATGACTAAAGTCATTCTTCTCCTCCCGGAGGAAGAAAGGTAGGCCAGTCCATTGGACACTTGACAAGCACTGAAGGCTAGGGGATGAAGTAATGCTGCATAGGTCACAATGAATGCTCTGGCCTGTCACGCAGCACATAGCTGTGTAACTTGATTAAAATGCACGTGTTGAAACAGGCATATACCACAAAGCAACTAACATAGGCTCTTCTTTGGTAGTACATCCATTTGCCATGGCTGGGGGAAAGAATTAGGAAAAAAAACTCTGTTCCACACCAGACGAGGAGCAAGAACTTGAACTTTCACCTCCCTCTTCAGTTTCTGCATACTGAGAAGACTGTAGACTGAATGGACCAGTAGGGCACTCCAGACTGTGGGTTATGGGGGCAAAAATTGAAAAAGACCATGAAAGAGAGTAGGTGTTTTTTGTTATTTATTATATTTAACTAACTAAGCATTTTGCAGAACTGTTTTTTGAAGTTTATATTAGCGGAAGTCTGTATTTCAAGTGGGGGCCATGAGATTCTCTTATCTATAGTGTGCCTTGTGTTGTTACATATCGGCATACAGGTTTTCATGGATGCCGCAAATTGCGTTTATATTTTGTTTTTTAATACACCAATATGTCAATTTCACAATAAGTCAGGGTCTAAGAACAAAACCAGATATTTAAGAGTGCTTAAAGCATCAAGAACTGTCATCTACCATTTTTTTAGGGACAATGAGCGGTCTTCCAATGGTAATGAATTTAACATTGTTGGTTTCCCTTAATTTCAGTACAAGCTGTTAGAGAGTACATTATTCTCACTATACATCAAGTCTTGCTTCAGCTCTTTCTTAAGTGAGGCTGGGCAAATTGATTGGCAGCAGGAAATTCGACTATCTATGTAGGGCAAAAGTTTGAAGGTGCAGTTTTCCATGAAGATAATGGAGTCTATTCAGAAGTACATCTGTACCAGGGCACAGTGCTGTGGCATTCCACTGATGTGGTATGTTTTTAAAGTGTTATTCTGAAAATTTATCCTACAGAATTTGTTACTTACAAAGCTGGTGACCCACTTAAGTGGAATACTTTCCAGGTTGAAATAATTATTGATAAAATGGTTGCAGCATCTGGCTAAATCATGAAAATGCAACCTGCTAAATGTCTACTAACTATACTGGTATCATAACAGCATATTTAGGGCAGTGAGTATCCTTTGCTTTTGAAAACTATGCAGCACATATCAAGATTCCATATACAGTATAACTAGGCACATTTGAAGCTATTCTTCAGCGATTTTTTCTAGTACATTAGTTAAGGTAGGGTGCATGCAACTGTATCTGTGGTTCTTAGGAAGAGTGGACTGTTAGCATCAGGTAGTGAACTAAATTGTTTGAGCTCATCAGGAAAGACGTCATAAATTAGTGACAGGATGAACATTACGTGGGGCAGAAAGATGGAGATAAGAGGAGCAGACATCTTTAAGCATGTAGTATGAAAGCTACCAATTTTTGATTGTTTATTCTTGATAATAGATAACAGACTTGTAGCTGCTTTATGCATTCATTTTTATCATCAGTTAGATGAAACCTCCAAAGAGCCTTTTCAGCTCTGACCCAAGCAGAGCAATTACAACTACAATACAAAAGAACACATTACAAATCCATTGATAACAGAACCAATATCCAAACAGAATTTAAAGTTTAGGAAATATGTGATTATAGGATGGCATAATACAATGCAATAAAAAAAACTAGTTTAAGGAGGATGAATAAAGGCCGGTAATCAAAGGAGTATCCGTCAAAAATAATGAACAAAGAGTGGGCTTAGTAACTACTGTGCAAGAAGCCTTAACCAGTAACAATCAGACTGGGAAACTGGGAAGTTGATCATTCAGTAAGGATTAGCAATTAAGGAAAGTACTTGAAGAGGTTTTGAATAGGCAGCAGTGAGATCAAAAGTCTTTCAGGGAGATGAGATCACGTTTTTTTAAGAAATTGTAGGTAAAAATGGCTGTGGAGTTGTGTGAAGAAATAAAAACGGTGCATACAGGGTTTGCAATGAAAATGTATTTTGCTAAAAATCTGCAGTTTTCATGTTTTTTTAAGAATGTTTGCTAATGGGAAAAGGACAACAAATGGACTATAAAGATTATAATATAAGGGGTTAGTAGAGAAATAATAACTGTAGATTCTTTGAATAACACAACAACTCATGCACAAGAGTAGAAAGGGAATGTCCGATTTATTTAAGAGTTCTGGTGGAGCTTATTTTGAATGGGTGAATTACAGTTAGTGACATATTAAGGTTAAGATAAACATTTGCTTTGTTAGAGCTCAGTCCTTCTACAGACCAGACAGGATAATGGCGACCATTGCAAAGTCGATAAAACAGACACTGTTATTCCACACTGCTATTGCATTATTATTGTTTGCTAAGGCAGCAAATGTTAACATGTTAGAAAAACATTTGACTTGACTAAGATGTTTAAGTGTACATTTTTTAATTAGTCTTCTGTCAGAAAGGCTGTATATGGTGACAAACTTGATGTAGTTTAATATGATACAACTTTTTTTTAGACAAACCAAGCAGAGTCATATAATTTACAATAACATTAGAGATTGCAGCTTGGCTGATAAACATGTGTACCTCCTGTATAACAGGAAAAGTGAGGTTATTTCTACAGAAATTTGTCAGACACACATTTGGACTGTCTGTGTCTTTCAGTATTTGTCATTTGTATCCGTCATTAGATGAAAGTCCTTTTAACAGTGTGATTCTAATGCCAGAAGCTTTGTTAATCTGTCCCCTCTGGCCTGTTTGCTAATATAGACCATTAAAAGTATGAAATTAAAAGGCTCAAAGCTGAACCCTGATTTATTTATTTTATTTTTATTTATTTTACATTTGTTTACCGGAATAGTCCGACTGGATATATGTCCATTTTCAGCAGAGGCCCGGGGAGAAAAGCTCCAAAAAGACATTCAACAAACTGTTACATTTTTACAGTTTAAAATACAAATAAAATGATTTTTAGACAGATGTAAATAAACACAAAAACAGATACAGAAATTATTGCATTTTTACTCAGATGGAAAATTTTACACAGTGTTTTTAAGAATAATAGGGTATTTAATGCCTAGTAGGCTAACCTGGTAATAGATCCAAGGAGATCATAGGATTTAAAAGTTAAGAAACAAAGTGTAGGCAGAAGTCCTCCAAGTGTACACGAGTGATGGTTAGAGTTAGTCTGGATTAGGACAAGGACATAGCAATCGTTTTTTAAAGTACTGAATCAGACTTTTCTTGTATTGAGGTAGAGAGAGTTCAGCTGTAAGATTAGCAGGATTTCCAAGTTTTGCCAACAGAGTTAGCAAAAAGAGATTTACTGGCTGTGTTGTTGGATTTGAGAGCTTGAACCTGGTTGGTACAGGATCTTGTGTGCTGAATCCTACACAAATGCACTTTATAAGCACTTACATGAGTACATGGATCGTGCAATCCCTAACGGAACCAAGATGCTATCCTCCAAAAAAAGGAAGCCAATCTGGTGGTCCCCTGCATAAACAAACTCTACAACAGAAGAAAGAAACTGTTGCAAAAACAGAGTAAAATCCCATGATTGGAGAAACTCCCTGGTCAGCTTCAGTAAGAAGCTGAGATCCCTCATAAAATCCTCCAAAGCTAGTTATGAAAACAAAATCGCCACTGACACTAAAGACAACCACAAAGCATTCTATAGCTATGTCAAGAATCTCAATGGCAACACTCAGATCTGCTCTGAGTTACAGCACAATGACACTAAATATACAGAACCAACGGATATTGCCAACATCCTGGCAGATAGGTTCAGTGCTAACTTTACCCCTCTGTCATCCCCTAAAGGGCCCATCTCTATACCAGAAGAATGCAAAGTTCCTGTAATCACGGCTGCACAGGTAAAAAACACACTATCCAAAGCCAAGAACACAGCATCCATGGGACCTGACGACATCCCAGGCTGTGTTCTACATGAACTACAGAACGAACTGGCACCCCACCTAAGTACCATATTCAGTCATAGCCTCACCTCAGGCTATGTGCCCATTGAATGGCGCACAGCGACAGTTATCCCACTCCACAAAGGGGGAGCCACCACAGACCCCGGAAACTACCGCCCCATTAGCCTAATGAGCCTGGTCTGCAAGGATATGGAGCGTATCATCATGGAACTTATAAACAATGACATTGGTAATCTCCAAACTCAGGACCCCACCCAGTTCAGGTTTGTAAAAGGCAGATCATGTCTCCTAAACCTGACAGACTTCTTTGAAGCAGTCACCAAAGCCGTAGATGAGGGTAAGGTGGTTCACACAGCCTATCTAGATCTCGCCAAGGCTTTTGACACCATCCCCCACTCTGGAATTATAGATAAACTCACTAAACTAGGTATAAATCCCAACCCACACTGTGAAAGTAGCAGACTCCAAATCCAGCTTTAGACCAGTGACAAGTGGAGTACCACAGGGTTCAGTCCTGAGTCCTCTCCTGTTTGGTATCTACTTCTCTGAAGTACAGGCCAACACAGAAGTTCTTTGGCTAACGATGTTCGCAGATGACTGTAAACTATGAGCCATAATCAAAACTCCAAAAGATGTGGACATCCTACAAAAGGGCCTTGCTGAGACAGATGCCTGGTGTCAAAGCCATGGCCTCAAGCTCAATGCCAAAAAGTGCATTGTCATTCCTTTTGGTAAAAACTCAGTACTCATGAACTACCACACAGGTGGTAGTCTACTTAACACCAAAAGTGTGATAAGAGACCTTGGGACACAGGTGGACAGTAGTCTCTCCTTTGATAATCACATTGCCACAGCAGTCAGGAAATCCTTCTATGTGGCACACCTCATCACAAAAGGTTTCTCATCCAGGAAAAAAGAGGTCATTGTTCCCCTCTACTCGTCACTCATTAGACCCATTATAGAGTACAATGCCCCTTTTGGTATGTACCTCACAAGACATCTACAACCACTGGAAAGGCCACAGAAATACCTCACAAAGAGGATTACCGGCCTCAAAGAGATGCCCTGTGCAGACCGTCTCAAAAAACTGCAGCTTTACTCCATTGCATATCGCCAACTCAGAGGCAATCTCTGCCTAACACACAAAGCTATGTCAAACCCAGAGCTTTTAGACATGCTCCACTTAAAGAAACCCCAATCCCTACGAGCTACACACACTAGGGACCTAAACCTCATCACACAATAAACAGAACATGCTGGAGGGATAGATTCCTGTCCCAGAGACTTATCATACTCTGGAACAAACTACCTATCTATATCAAACAAAGCTCCTCATTAGCACTTTTCAAGAAAAATCTTAATGATTGGATGGGAGATAGGAAATTCACCCCGGGGATCACTTCTGTGGCTCTGCTCAACAGTGGCACAGGAAAATAATTTTCTTGGGTGGCGAAAGCCAGGGTACCTTTGGCTAGGCTTATATAGGCCCTAGGGCCAATAGCCTAGTACCTACTTATGAACCTATGACAGTCCTCATATCCTGCTAAGTCTTTCACAATATGAGCATTCAGGTTCCCATTATCAATTAATCAACACCAACTCATGTTTCCTGCTTTATCTAGTAGGTCCTACAACTGATGCCTGAAAGCACTGTTTTCCTTGCCACCACAGTCCCTGCTAGGAGGCACAGGCTGAGATTATGAATACTATTGTATCCTTACATTAGACTCTGATTGCCATGAGTCTGTCAGTAATACTGATTATGTCCCCTCAGTGTCTTCAGAAAACACTATCACCACAATTCCCACACTCTTTCTAACATATTCTCCTACTGAGGATTAGGGCCTGGATCCTAATCCAAGTGACTTGGCTACACTGTCCTTCCACCTTGTCTCCTGGTTGCACAAGATGACCAGTCTCCGCCTTTCCATCATGTTATTTATTTCCAAGCTGTGTCCCGTCAGTGAAGCTGCATTTTAGTGCAGCAATTCTTAGTTCATGTTATGCAGGCTGGTTTTATACCCAGCTTTCACTCAACAGAGATATTCCAGGTAACCAACGGCTTTGCAGAAAGACACCAGTTGGCCCCAAAGCTTAATGACTAAGGGATGCTATGCCTTATCATGGGCACGCACTGGCAATTAGAAGCACAAAGACTCCTCCAAACATTAGAATGGGCCCCTGCATTGTTTGGAGTAGGCTGGGTCCACAGCCCATTTATCATGAGCAAATACTCAATCCAATTTTTGGCTACATTACTCAATTGACTAAATCACCTAGAACCAGATTTTGCAGCACATAGTGGCCAGCAGAGATACAGGTAGCAACATAATGGATAATTAAAGTGTATTAAAATCCACTCAGCAATGCCAAATACATTCCAGACAGTGTCACAAACGGGACAGACAAGATTTTTTTTTTGATGATCTTTCACAGGACAAACAAGACCATGGTCTGAAGAAGCTATTTAGTGAAAGCGCTTACCGGTTTTATTAATTTTTTGTATTCTGTGTTTATAATAAATTTTATGCTGTTGAGACATAAGAAGGTGCCAGATTGCTTTGTTGTTGTGCTACTTATTAGAGTAATGCTATATCACTGAAAACACTGATAGAAAATAATTAACAACAAACATATTACATTAAGGCAATTCAGAACATTTCAACAAACAAAACAGATTCTTAGAGTCCAAAAGCAAACTAATAAAATGCAAGCAAAATCAAGTTTGTACTGCATGTTTGTATGTTGAAGTACATAAGCAAGCAGGTTGAAGGGGATAGATCAACAAAGCACCTGAAGGGGATAGATCAACAAAGCACCTGTAGATAGATAATGTGATAGTACAAGCAGACTCTGCTGTATACAATGTGATAGTACAATCAGACTCTGCCTGTATACAGACAATGTGATAGTACAAGCAGACTCTGCCTGTATATACACAATTTAGTACCACAAGCAGACTGTGAACAGGGACTTCAACCAATGGAAGGGGATGGAAATGCACATTGGATGAAATGGAACACAAATTACACAATAATCATCCCAGATAATGGGGCAAACCAGAATAAGACGAAGTCTGTCAGAAGGCAAAACAATTGAAGAATTTAAAAGTCAACTTCAATTATCTGGGTGGGGTGAATGAAAAGAAGGGAAGTCTGAATGAGGAAGTGAATGTTAGAATCAGAGATGCAAATGATAGTTGTAATGTGTGACACAAGAATGCCAAAAAAGCTGAAAAATAAGTTTTTCAAAACAGCAGAACAGCCAGTGCTTCTGTATGGCACAAACACAGGGACAGTATAGGCAAACCAGCTTTGGAAGCTTGAGGTGATGGAGATGGTGTGCCACAGACGTTTTATGACCAAATTAAAAAAAACAAATCTTCTTCAAAGAGTCAAGAACCCACGCATACACTCGTAACTGGGGCTGTGCGCGTCATAACCCTTGAAACTCTTATTCTCATTCCAGTGCAAATGCGCACAAAGGAAGAGTGGTCACTGACAAGAAATGCAATACTTGTCTTGCTCTTTCTTTGACATGCATCTACCTTAGATGACCCATAGCTCACTATGGGTCAGCCAACTTCATGCTTCTTAAGATAGAAGTGGTGAACTTCATGACACCCATGCAGATGGACAATACAGTTAGGACTGCTGAATCCTACACAAATGCACTCTATAAGCACTTACACGAGTGCATGGATCGTGCTATCCCAAACAGAACCAATACGCTATCCTCCAAAAAAAGGAAGCCAGTCTGGTGGTCCCCTGCCATAAACAAACTGTACAACAGAAGAAACTGTTGCAAAACAGAGTAAAATCCCATGAGTGGAGGAGCTCCCTGGTCAGCCTCAGTAAGAAACTGAGATCCCTTACAAGATCCTCCAAAGCTAGCTACAAAAACAAAATCGCCATTAATTCTAAGGACAACCACAAAGCATTCTACAGCTATGTCAAGAATCTCAATGGCAACACCCAGATCTGCTCTGAGTTACAGCACATCGGCACAAAAATTACAGAACCAACTGATATTGCCAACATCCTGGCAGATAGGTTCAGTGCTAACTTTACCCCCATCTCACCCCCTAAAGAGCCCATATCTATACAGGAAGAATGCAGAGTCCCTGTAATCACACCTACGCAGGTAAAAGCTGCACTCTCTAAAGCCAAAGACACAGTATCCATGGGACCGGACAACATCCCAGGCTGTGTTTTACATGAACTTCAGAACGAACTGGCTCCCCACTTAAGCACCATGTTCAATAATAGCCTCGCAACAGGCTTTGTGTCCACTGAATGGCACACAGCAACAGTTATCCCCCTCCACAAAAGGGGAGCCACCACTGATCCTGGGAACTATCGACCTATTAGCCTGACGAGCCTGGTCTGCAAGGCCATGGAACGTATCATCATGGAACTCATAAACAAAGACATTGGCAACCTCTAAACTCTGGATCCCACCCAGCTCGGGTTTGTGAAAGGCAGATCATGCCTCCAGAACCTGATCAACTTCTTTGACGCAGTCACCAAAGCCGTAGATGAGGGTAAGGTGGTTCACACAGCCTATCTTGACCTCGCCAAGGCTATCAACACCATTCCCCATTCTGGAATTATAGCTAAACTCACTAAACTAGGTATAAATCCCTATGTCACAAGATGGGTTGCCAACTGGCTCACTGACAGAACCCACACTGTAAAAACTGCAGACTCCAAATCTGACCTCAAAGCAGTGACAAGTGGAGTACCACACGGTTCTGTCCTGGGACCTCTCCTGTTTGGTATCTACTTCTATGAAGTACAGGCTAACACAGAGGGCCTCTGGCTAACGAAGTTCACAGATGACTGCAAACTAGGATCCATACTCAAGTCCTCAAATGATGTGGACATCCTACAGAAGGGCCTTGCTGATACAGATGCCTGGTGTCAGAGCCATGGCCTCAAGCTCAATGCCAAAAAGTGCAGTGTCATCCCCGTTGGTAAAAACTCTGTACCGATGAACTACCACATAGGCAGCAATCTACTTAACACCAAATGTGTGATAAGAGACCTTGGGACCCAGGTGGACAGTAGTCTCTCCTTTGATAGTCACATCGCCACAGTAGTCAAGAAGTCCTTCTACATGGCACACCTCATCATAAAAGGGTTCTCATCCAGGAAAAAAAGAGGTCATTGTTCCTCTCTACTCGACACTCATTAGACCCATTATAGAGTACAATACCCCTTTTGGAATGTACCTCACAAGACATCTGCAGCAGCTGGAAAGGCCACAGATGTACCTCACAAAGAGGATTACTGGCCTCAAACAAATGCCCTACACTGACCGTCTCAAAAAACTCCAGCTTTACTCCGTAGCATATCGCCTACTCCGAGGTGATCTCTGCCTAACATATAAAGCTATGTCAAACCCAGAGCTGTTGGACATGCTACCCTTAAAGAAATCCCAATCCCTCCAAGCTACATGCTCTAGTGACTTAAACCTTGTCACCATAATACACAGGACATACTGGAGGGATAGATTCCTGTCCCAGAGACTTCCCACACTCTGGAACATGCTACCCATCTATGTCAAGCAACGTTCCTCATTAGCATTCTTCAAGAAAAATCTTGATGAGTGGATGGGAAATAGGAAATACACCCCGGGGATCCCTTCTGTGTCTCTGCTCAACAGTGGCACAGGAAAATAACTTTCTTGGGTGGCGTAAGCCAGGGAACCTTGTTGGCTAGGCTTACGTAGGCCCTTGGGCCAATAGCCTAGTACCTACCTATGAACATATGATACAAATCGACTTGCAATCATACGCTACTTAAATGTATGCTGTAAAATATGACCGAATATCAGCTTTAGTTATGCTACAGGAACTATGACTCAAGCATGGGTGATTTGAATAGCTTGCTACAGACCGCATTAAACTACAATTGCTTTGACAGACATCAGGAATGAATCTAAAGGGATCTGCTATGTAGCTGCTTAATCATCCATGCTTCTCTTATCTTCTCCTTGCCATTCGTTTTTCCTCATTTTCTTCAGATTGAAAGAACTGGATGTTTCTAATGGAATGTTTCCCACAGAATACACATGTTCAGAACTTTGTAGGGAAGAGTGATGATATCCAAGCATCATTCCCACACAAAGAATAACAGGGAACGTTCTACATCTGTCATATTCAGTGTTCTTATAAAGTGCTCTGTACTTTAAAAAAACATTTTCTGAAACTCTTCAAGTCAGCAGTAACAATCCCATTACATAAGGGAGAACCTTCAGCTTGAACAGTAACTAGTCGTCTAATTTTTTTATACAATCCTACTAAAGTGCTCAGAACAACATGTTCACTCCCAAGTTTTTCATTATTAACACAACATAATATATGACACTTTTTTAATTTCTCCAAGTCTTTTGGGTTTCTAATACCATGAAGGGAATGGACCCCAATCCTAAGTCAACGTAGGCTTAAAGTTTGTGAAATTAGTATTGTTTCAATCTTTGATGTCAGCCAAAAGTCCTCTTCACAGCACCCGCAATATACCCAGTAAAGACTCCTCCTGCAAGTCATACAGGGTGACATGTATTGGCAACATGTCTACATACGACTGTAGATTATTTTTTTATAAGACCCGTTGCTCCTACTACTATTGGAACTGTCCAGGTATCTTTCTTCCACATTGCTCTAGTTACTGCTTGCGAATCCTAATATTTTCTGACTTTGTGTCTCTCTGTATGCAAGACATTGTAGTCAATGGGTGTTGTGGTTTCAGTGATCAATGCTACTTTTGTCTTCTTTTCATGGACCACTTTATCTGGTTTTCTAGCATCTAGCTTATGAACTGTTGGTAATGGGTGATCCAATGTGATGTAGGCCATCATTTTCTATGATACTTTGTGGCTTATGTTCCCAGTGTTTTTCAGCCACTTCAGTACTATGTTTGCATAATCCCCAGTGCAACAGTCTTGACACATTATTATGCCTTTCAGTATACAGTCCTTCTGCCATTAGTATGTCACAACCAGCAATGAGGTATGAAACTTTCTAATTCTGTTTTACAAAACCTACAATTGTCTATTTCTCCCACATGTTCAATGGACTTTGTAAAGTGACATGTGCATAGCCCACTACCTTGGATTGCCAATATTAACCTTTCATCCCTTGTTTTGAATTCGCCTCTCCTTAACCATTCCTGTGTTCAATCCTGATCAACATGACGTTCTTCCAGAAGTTTTCTGTTTTTTCTATTTTTTATTCTCCTCAAGTTTCAAAACTTTCACTATGTTTGGGTCTTGTGAGGTCAGCAGATATGTGTGCATTCCCACGATTGCAGATCTATACATGTAATCAATTTCAAGAAGGCCCATCCCTCCTTCGGAACAGGGAATATGTAATCTTGGTATGCACTGATTTTTCTAAATCATTTGGTGAGCATGAAGCATCCTACTTGTTTTCCTGTCTAATCTATCCAACATGTTTGGGGCCAGTCAATCCCTCCAAAACTGTAAGTTAGGACAGGAAGAGCAAATTGGTTTATGGCTTGAATTTAGTTCCTAGGTGTCAACACTGTTTTCAGGATTCATTTAAGTCTTCTAAAGTATTCCTTACTAAGTTTTATTTACATGTGGTCAAGTTTCATTGTTGATCCTTCATCAAGTCCCAAATATTTATACACTCCCTCTTGCTCAAGTTCTTTTATATCACAATGTTGCCCCAAACTGATGTTTGCTTGGTGCTGCAGTTTTCCTGCTTTAAAGGTTGCTTTGGCACATTTATCAAGACCAAATGACATTCTTATATAATCTGAAAAAGTTTTAAAAACTTGCAGTTGTACTTTCAGTTCCTCGTCTGATGAGCATACAGTTTTAAATCATCAACAAACAGAACAAGAGAAGTCTTTACATGCTGTTGTTTTCTAGTAGCCAAATTATAGCCATGACCTAAGCTGTTAAGTAGATAGCTTAATGGGTTAAGGGCAAGACAGAATAGCAGCGGTGACAAAGAGTCACCCTGGAATATCCCCCTTTGAATTTTTATCCCAGGGGATAACAATTTGTCTGTTATCATAGCTTAACTGCAAAGTGGCTTGCCACTGTTTCATGGTCAGTGTAATGTAGTTGATCAGTGTAGGGTGTATGTTATACATTTTTAAGCACTCTTTTATCCATGATTGTGGGATACTATCAAATGCTTTTTATAGTAAATCCATGCCATACTTAGATTCTTCTCCTTTTTACGGTTGTCCACTATGACTTTAACAACAAATGATCCTTTGTTCTATATGACTTTCTTTTATTGCCCCTTTCTTCTATTGCCATATTTGAGTTTTCTTGTAATTGACTATAAACTCTGTCTGCAACAATTACCAGTGTAAAGTTTATATGTCATCAGAAGGCAAGTTATTGGTCTATAAGTTTTAGGGTAGCTTGCAGGTTCTCTCTTAAGTAGGAGCATTGCTTTTCCTGTTGTTAGCTAGATTGGTATCTGTTCAGGGAGTGCATATAAATAGTTCTTACTCATGGCTAAATCTTCATGCAAGGATGTTAATACTTTTAACCAAAAGTTAGCTACTGCATCTGGGCCTGGGGTTTTCCAATTAGAAGCCTTTCTTAACTTTGTTTCAAGCTCTGTGGCTGTTACTTCATCCCACTACATATCCTGCACCTTTAAACTTTTTCTTTCTTTTACTTCTTCTATCCATTTAGAATCTTTATTATGCTCCACAGGATATTCATAAATACTTCTCCAAAATATATTCCTTTCTTCTTTTTTGGTGATATTTCAATTCCTTTTACCTTGTTTCCCAATTCTTTATAAAACTTTTTTGAGCTCATCAATAAATTGCTTATTTTGCAATTTTCCTTCATATTTATTTGCATATCTTCTAAGTTTTTCCACTTGTGCTGCGATTTTTAGTTTATTTGCGATAGTTCATGATAGATCCTGATCTGTTCTAATACTGCGCATTGGTTTTATCACGTCTATCTTTCTTAGTATTTTTGTTGATCTATTCCCTCTTCTGTAGTCTGCCAACAGTGACACTTCTTGTCTTAATTACTTTATAGTTTTCTCTGTTCGATACTTTCATGATGGTATTCAATGTCTCCCCTTTCTTTCCCTTAATACTGTGTTCTTGAGGTAGAACTTTATCAGTTATTAATTTAGCTGTACAGTAATATGCCCTGTTTACTTCTTTTATATTGCATTTAATTACTGTGTTCATTTGTTTTATCAAACTTCTGACCTTTTGGGTTTTACTGACCTTCTGCAGTCTATTTCCTTCATCAATCTTAATATGTCTATCAATCTCTATTAAATCAAACAACTCTTTTCTTAGCTCATTTCCTTCTAAACTGAGGGCACATTTTTTTTTAATTTCCATTTCCTGTAGGCATTTTATAGAAAGTTCTATAGCTTTTTCCTGTGGCACATTCTCTTCAATTTCATCCTGTGCCATCCATTGCTCTGTCATATGGGCACTCACTGGCCTACCACTCCTCAACATTGACTGTGTCAGAGCTTCCACAGTTTCCTGTTCCTTCCCTTGCTGTCCAGCTCCAAGTGAATGTTTATACTGGTTTCCTGTGGAAGGCTCCAAAATATCTTCATATGGCACCTAACTAATTTCTTCCCATCCTACTGGCTTCCCCTTAATTTGGATGTCCATTGCTCTATCCTGTTGTGGTGCTTTCTGAATTAGATTTTCTACACTGAATCCTTCACTTTGCATGTACTCCATAACATCAGTTTCTATTTCTTTAACTTGTCCATTACTAATCTCCTTTTCTACTTTTCCTCTTTGACTTATGTTTTGTATTGTAAAGTTTTCCATGTCTGGATTTACGTTGCCTGTATTTCTCTTCAATTATTATTGGTGCTGCTCTTTTTGCATTGATTAGTTTTGCTTTATCCTTTGCACAGATATTACACCATAGTAAAACTCTTTTTTCTTTCCCATGTTCATATTTCTTCTTCAGCTCTCTCCTGATCTTCCTGTTTCTTCTTAGTTTGGGGACTCGTTCCATCATGTTGTGATGCGAGCTTTGTTAGACCTTCTAAACCAAATCTTTCACTTCACAGGTACTCCATAACTTCATCTTCTACTTTTGTAACTTCTAATTTACTAATCTTCTTTTCTACATTCCCTCTTTGTGATATTTTTTTTGTTGTGAAGTTTTCCATATCTGGATGCCTTTGCCTGTATTTCCCTTCGAATATCTTTGGGACTGCCTTCTTTATATTGATTCATTTTTTTGTCTTTGCATGAATATTGCCCCATATTAAATCTCTCTTTCTTTCCCATGTCCATATTTCTTTTCTTTACTTTTCAAAAATCTCTACGTTTCATTATTTATATTTTCACACTTCCTCAGATGCTTCTTTTTCCAAACAGATCAAAGTTTCTTGGTGTATATACTGTTTTTCACAAATCTGTTGTATTAATGAACACAAATTTTTATTTGAGGCTTCTGACAGTTTTTCTTGTGGAAATATTTTTCTTTCCTCTAATTTCTCTTAATCTTTTTGTACATCTTGTATCTGGAAATGTTTGGCTTTTTGCATAACAGTAACAATGCATAATTTCTTTCTTATCATCAATAGTCTACTCTATCATCTTTATGGCTCTTCTTTGGCCTGTCAGTTTTTGTGATTTTTTGTGGACTCCTACTTCCTTCTACAATAGGAGGACCATCTTCCCCTTGGGCCCGGCCTGGCCCCATTGTAGGAATGTTTCCATATTTGAGGATTCTACACTGTCATTTTTTTCCAGTCCTGGCACCAGTGCACCTAGCAGAATTGGGCACTTTTTTATCCCGGGTCTTGTCCACCCAGCTATCTTTTACAATTTTTGACCTACTTCTGTCCATGATATATGCTATATAAATACGATCTATATATTAGTGCTGTCTTGGTGTGATTTTGTGAAA
Organism: Protopterus annectens; assembly: GCF_019279795.1. Lineage (NCBI taxonomy): Eukaryota > Metazoa > Chordata > Ceratodontiformes > Protopteridae > Protopterus > Protopterus annectens. Next base: position 924,241,517 of record NC_056744.1, read on the forward strand.
AACAGGGTCCACCTTGTGAAGGTACTCACTAAGACGTTAGGATGAATTCAATTTCAGCATAATACTCTCCTTTGCTTGCCGACTTATCTCTCCATTCGGATCCCTAACATCTCTCCATTCAGACTCTCAGTATGGATTCTCTTCTCGTCATGAAAGTGAAACAGTCTTCCTGGACATAATAGACTACAAGGCAATTTTTACCATTTCTGACACACAACTAACTGTTGTTATTGCCCAAATATTTACTTGTTACCATGAAGACTGTTCTATAGCTTTGAGAATGAATAATACAACTTATCCCTATCAATCACCTCTGGGTGTTCCATTGGATCTGGTGCTTAGCACTTTGAGACTGAATAATACAACTTATCCCTATCAATCACCTCTGGGTGCTCCATTGGATTTGGTGTTTGGCACATTAATATCTTCCATCTTTGTGAATCAGATGAAGAAACAGTATGATACTGCCAGTTTAAAAATCAGGTACATGGATGACTCTGTGCTTCTGTACTTCAACCTTGAGGTTTCAGTTTTACTGCTTCATTTTCAACCTGGATTTAAAGAACATATGCAAAGGCACAAAACAGAATGCATTATTAGCAATACATTTCTGTCCTTAGCACATCATGGTTGACTTGTGCTGTATATGTTCATGGGTAACATGATAATGCATTTGAGGACTCCTAAGTCTGTTTTCCACTCTCTTAAATGCCCAAATTCTAAGGAAAAAAAAACATGTTTTTTGTTTAAGATGCAATACAAAAATAAAAATATAAAAGCTTCAAAGCAACTTCAGCATTGTACTGTGCAAAAAAATTCAAAAAGATATAATATCAGCTTTAACTGCATTACATAGCTAAACTCCTTCTTACTGGAGGCAAGCCAAAGGGTTCCAAAAGAGCACATCCCAAAACAATCTCCAAAGGGGCAAACAACATCAATGTGAATTTAAGAGTATATAATATACAAAAATGTTTTCAGAATTTCAGGATGATATGGCAGAAAATGCTCACTTATAATAAAAGTGGGATGAATAAAAGGACTTCTACCACCTGTGATGAGTTATCACATTGCCTGCGATTTCCAGACACAGACTAGAAAGGGTGAAAACGTAATGGCTAACAAAGTGGGATTTTAACATTTTGTCATTTAAAACTATAATTTTGAATGAGTCAAAGAACAACAACAATCCAGTTACAATGTGCTAAAGGTAGAACTGAAATAAAAGTGCTGCACTCTGCTGCATTCTGTTATGTGCACATAGATGATCTTTAACTTTTTTCTAACTCTGTATATTCAACATACCAGACATCCTCAGAACAAATGCACTCTTGGTACATACAAGGACATTTCCTTACCTCCTCTATACTTGTTTATTCCCTATGTAGATCAATCTAGTCATACTGTGAAATATGCAAAACCCCTTGGGGTCACCCTGTAGAGGCATCATATCTACATGGCATGCATGTGCATGTACCCACTCACATTTACACTGTATTCTTATTACTGATGCAGCAACGTTTTTATTTTAAAAATGTTTTAGTCTAGTAATTTCTGCTCTGCTGCTCCTGTCCCATGGCACTTCTGTTGTCTCTACAACTATCTGCTGCACAGACCCCCCTGATGTCAGTTAACCAACAGTAATCTGACAGCTATGCAGCATAACAGGCTTCTCATTTTTTTTCTGTTTTTAAATCTGAATTATTAGAGCAGCACAGTCAGAGGATCTTCAGCATTTACAGAGCGTTGCCACTGGAGAGAGAATAAAGTCTTTGTACATGACTGACCTCTCACTTAACGGTGCTTTCACATCTGAATAATGGAAGAAGGATTTTCAGAATATTGCCAGTGTTATAACAGTGTTGAAAAGAACAATAACAACAGTAACTATCAATAATAAATGCTACATGCACAGTTGCGCAGCATATCAAAATGAATATGAGCTTTCTGCTGTGTCATGATTAGCTCTGATCCTGACTAAATGCTATAATAATAATGTATCCAGCTGCATAGCACATACTACTCTGCTGGGACCTCATCTGCTTACGGACCCTTCTTTTTTCTTCTGCAAAATGCCATGATCTGTTCTTGTCTTGTCCTATACTGGGGGCATGAGCCTATGGCCACTAATATTATTTGCCCCACCAATACTTCTCCAAAATAGTCTGGTTTTCTTCCTTGTTGTGGGTTGGTGTATACATGCACAGCTTTTTCATGCAGTTATGCCACAGTGACCCAGAAAAAATTAAGTGTTACTGGAATGAGACGACTAAGTAATTTCTTCATGAATAATTCTAGTTTATTTTAGTTGAAAGTATCAATGCAGTGCCAAAAGTTGGAAAAAACAACAACCCAATTAGCAATGGAGAGACTGAAATGGATAAAAGAGTCTAGAGAGTGGAAGGAAGGCTATTACTGGAAGGAAGTGTTAGGTATAATGAAATCATAAACAGGTCTGATCCCCTTGAAGAAGTTTATGCCAGAATAGTGCACAGATGATACAGAACTCCAGTAAGGGACCAAAAGAAGGGGAAAGGAAAGATATTGGGCTGCTGGCTGAGTGATAAAGCAAAAGCAGTTCCATTACATATGTGGTGGCCATGTAAGGAAATTAAACTACTAGAGAAAATGGGTAAGGGTCTGCAGTGAGATACTTCACATGGAGATTTCAGATTCATAGCAGTTCTGCCTGACTGAGTTAAGACCACACGCAGAAAATGGTCTAAATTTACAATTCTGTAATTATAGCTATTAGTGGGAGAAGTTAGAAAGAAACAATGAGACTTTGTAAAGAAGGGAACAGAGTAGAATACACAAAAGAGGAGGTGAAAGTGTAGATAAATAAGGTACATCTAGGGAATCCTGAGAGGACAGACAGATGATATAAGAATTGAAAGAAGAGATGAGGAGCACAATGTAACAGGGCTCAGAAGTGAAACATAGGGAAGGGAAATGGTAGTGATTGCAAACTTAGTGAATAGTTAAGGGATAAAATGAAGATGGAGATGTTAAAGGATAAGATGAAGATGAGGGAAACAAAAATAGTGTGAACTAGTCCCTCCCTCCTTCCACCACAACTGTACTTTGACTATGTTCACAGAGAAAGAATTAGTAAGATCACTTTCTCAGACAAAGATCAAATATATTTTTTGCCTAGGCTATACTATCTACTTATCTTTGTTCCAGAGACTATACTCAGTGTGCTTAATGTCTTCTCCATGAACTTCTATACTGACAAAGTTCTTGCTCAGCTTGTTATAGCTTTCCAAATATTTGTAGTATATATGTATAGGTTTGCATTGTATGAGCTGAAGCTGAATTTTTACTTTGTAATTATGTCATTTTTTTGTATTATGCATTGCAACAGCTTTATTTAACTGTAACCATATTATGTCAATGTGGAGCTTTTTCCGCAGGTGTCTGCTGAAAATGGGATATTATCCCTGTCAAACTTTACTGGTAAACAAATATCAAATAAAATAAATTAACAAAATATACCAAATATCTTGAAAGGTGAGAGGGAGTGCTGTGAAAAGAAGAAAGTGAGCTTGGAAAAGGAGTAATGGAAGTTAGGAGGATGTAGCCAGGAATAATCTCTTATTAAATGATCCAACATAAATTATGTTATTGATGCAAAACTTAATGTTTTGTTTAAAGTAAGAGTCCTGCTTATAAAAACTGTGATGTAATAATGTGAGAATATTGAAATATGTTACAGAAATGTGAAGCACAATAAAAAATAATAAAGCATCGGTATCAAAATTGCTGCACTTCTCAAAAGGGAGACATGCAACAGATGTGCTGCACATTGACAAAACCATCACTTTCCATAAGTGAATTTGCACTCTCATGTCTCTGTAGAAGGAATTTATGAATATCCGACTTACATCAGATGTTTGGGCACAACATCTTGTACACTCTGTTTTTTAGTAATAGTACATATCTGATATTTTCCATTGGAAGTTTCTTTAGTGGAATATCTGAACAAAAATGGAGAATGGAATACAATTTATACAATATGAATAGGGACAGCTCAAAGCATGCAAGAGATTATTCACATCTGTAGGTTTCTTGAACAAAGAAAATAGATTTCCATCTCATCTTTCTTGTTTATTATCTAATCCAGAAATTATCAAAACTGCTGTGATTAATTAAAATGTCATGATTTATTTAATCATTTATTAAAATGTGCAGATAATACTATTCGCCCATTTGGATAAAACACATTCATTTTGGCTGTGTATAAAGCATCTTACAAATTCAGTTTAAAATCTCTTGTAGAAACTATTTTTTATTTGGAAGAAATCAAATAGGGATTTTCATACTAACTAAATAAAGTGACATTTTACTATACATGGACTCATGTGACATAGAATATAATGGACCCACAAAATGAATGGTACTTCATATAAATCTTTCAACAATCTTTTAATGGAAAAATGGGGTTGGTTATAATATAACTTCTTTATCTTCCATAATTGCATGTAAGGTCTTGTAAAATATGGCTGAAATGTAGTTCGCTTAAACACATTTCACCAAATCTGCTTGGCTTGCCAAAAAACTTTCCACACAATATGGGAGAACAAATTTCCACTACTGATTAAATGTAGCCTGTCCCAAAGTCATAGCATTCCACTGTATACTATATTACTTGAGAGTATTTTTTCTCTCTCCAATCACCTACTTCATCTAACTAGATTTGGTGTACTAGGTTTGGCGAACCATCCATCTATATTTTTGTACTCCAGCTGATAACTCTTTCTTCTCTTTATCATACAGACAGTTGTACAAGGTCACCAAGATACTTTACACTGAGTCTTGTATGTACTTTATATTTGCTGCAAAATACACAACTCTATATTGGCATGTTTCTTCCTACCATTCAGAAAAGCTCTGTCTGAAGGATTTGGAAACTGATAAATGGCAGCTTCACAGATATATATGGATATCTAAGGGTAGTTGCAAGAGGCAGCAGAAAGTAAAGAAAATGCAATTTCTCAGTCAGATTAAGAATCTTATCTGTCAAATGAAGGAACGAGGCATAGTGCAGACTCCTTTTTTTAGATAACATTAAACTGCTAACATATTTTTGCATTACCCACCTCTACCAGTCAAAAAGCCTTCAAAAGCTTCTTCTACTGGAATCCCTGATGCCATGGATAGACACCCAAAAGAAATAGTCCCTTCAGGCTTTAGAAGCCTGGATTTCTTTTCTAGAGTCACTTGAATTGATAAGATATTTCATATATTAAACTACTTCACAGGATGGAAAGGACCAGAAGTAGTTTGGTGTGGTGAGATCTAAAGCTACAGTAAACATAGGAAGCATATCTGCTGGTGTGAACCCCTGCTATAAGTCACCCCAGCTAATGGGAAGTGTGTTAAGTTGGAATATACCCACTGGCTATGGCTGTAGCAGTAGGAGACTAACAATACAGAATGAGTTAAACTGTTTCTATTGTTTGAGCTACTTTTCTCTCCCTCATAGCTGACCATCAGCTTCTCCTGGATACTCTCATTGGTCACTGGATCTACCAAACCATACCACCTCCTGCAGACATGTTCCTACAATGTTTGGGGCCAGCAAGAAGACTGAGGCATTCTTACCCTATGCCCATCCACTGGGGCATGCAATGGGCATCAGTGCTGGACTGTCTCTCATATTAGGCAAGGGAGCTGACCCCAGTTGGATGCCCCCCATCCACCCTAAAACTACACCATACCACTGTTTGTCCTATCCTTGTCAGGGAAATTAGACCATGTATGTATTCCATTAGTGTGCAAGCATGCATTCCTCACATCCCTTAACCGGTACAACCATCCTTCCTGCTGGTGTTGTCAAGCACCTGAGCTGCTACCTGGGTTACCTAAGCCACAGTTCAGGATCTAGTTCTCTATGCTACCACTGCAGAATAATTTAAACTGTTAATGATCTGCTTAGGAAAGAATCCAGGACATGAATATTCAAATAGATTATAATCCTGTTATAATCAAAATATTACCACAAAATAAAAAGAATATGCATAGACTTTGTAAAAGGATACATTCATTGTGCTAAATGTTCACTTAGTTGATAGAGCAAACTGAAATTTGGTTGAGTCAAGTGCATGGATTAATGATTGGTGCACACATCCAAAGGAGGAAGATCAGTTCTAAGTGTGGGTTTGGGGTGTTAATGCAGAAAAGTTTGGATATACTGAAATTTTCAGCACTGGGGGTGGAAGTGATATGTAAATGTTTGCAGGTTAGGGTTAGAGGTAATGGCTAGATGAGGGGATAGACTTAGTATTACAGTATGTGCATGTCTGAGTGTCTTTTGTAGAGGTAGTGTTATGGAAAGGAATTTCCTAAGGCAATGTGTATGGCTGGGGTCAGGGGCTGGGTTAGGGTTAGCATGGATTAGTAAGAACAAGTGGGATCTTTGCCCTAATGTGTCTTAACTTCATCCATGCTTCTGCCCCTAATCATAACCCTACACCTTACCTTAGAAAAATCGCTTCAATAACACTACCACTATTCAAAGTGTGCTTGACTTTACTGGTAGGGTTTTGCATACTGCATTACAAAATGAAACTGCTTGTTCTGCTTTTGCAATCTTTTGTGTTTGCGATGCTTCCATTTTTGGTAAGGTGATTATTCAATATGCTGGAATTAATCAATTGTGTTTTAATGATTTAGCATTTTGAGCAATTGATATAGCTCTTTGTAAAACATGTATATATATTTCATTCATTCTAAAGAATGGTTTTGTTTTTAGTCCTCCTCCATCAGTAATGCCACATCCAAACCCATCTTAAACCTATTTTATTTGCTTGGTATTGGGGCATCTGGTAAGTAACATGTGTAGGCTATATATATGCCCTCCCATCCACTGATATGCCCATAGCATACCATGTACTTAGCTGCTACTTTAAGATGACCTTATAATGGGCACATCTACAGTCTACCTTCTGATCAACATACACACCTTGGACTCCTGCCTGATACAAGTATGTAGAGTTGCCATGATAAAGAATGCACTCACTCCTAGGGTGAGTATGAATACTTACCTAAATCTACAATGCTACCTTCATACCGATCTGCCTGATCGAGAATTAATGTTTATCATATGTGTAGATTTCCTGACTTTGCTGGTAATATTTCCTTACTTTCACATATCTGTTGCTTTCCAGTCTTAGTTGTGTGATTATTTGTATAGGCAATAACTGCTGCAAATAGTGGAGATACGGACTTTTGAGTTAAAGATGCTTACCTGACCTCACTACTGTCTCATATAGCTTTGGTATTAGTAAAACTGAAAACAGAACAAAAGGAGAGAAGATACCTAATTTTGTTCACAGGGCTTTTTATCATTGCTAGGAAGTTTTCCTAGGCTCAGATTACTGAACTGGGTACTGATGGCATTAAACTGCAGCATTCACTCGTTGCAATTTTGTTTGACTTGCAAGCATGGACTACAGTGCAGATTAAGAAGTCATTAGGGCCACCGTATCAGAAATGAAGCCAATTATGAGGAGCATGATCAGCAGTGCTTCCAAGAGTGTGAGATTAAGGGAAGGCACATGTCATTTATTAAAGTAATTAAAATGCAATCATGCCTTTAAATAAAAGCAGGATGACTGGGAAATTTATAATCATGGATGTAATTTTAGACGAGATGGCACCTCAGAAAGAGGCTTGAAGGGATAGATTACTTGAAGGACAAAGAGCACAACTCTGATGAAGTGATTAATGTAAAATGTTTCATGCTTTATGACATTATTCATGTACATCACCTTCTGTTCCCTCCAGTCTCAGATTGAAGGATTAATCTGCTGTTAAATGTGAGTCATGAACTTCATTAAATGATTTCTATGGGCAAAAGTAGTACTGCATTTAAAATCACAAAGACACGTGCATGTGCACGAGCGGGCACACACACACCCACACACACACGCAAAAGTACAGTTGTGTACACTTACCATAAATGTAGATGTTCGAGTGTATTCACTGTTACAGTCATCACCTGTGGGTTATCCCTGCTGTGGTAGCCCTCGGCCGGCCCGAATACCAGAGTCAATGTTTTTCTGCATCAGCTGCTGTCGCCTGTAGACTGATGTCAGGTTATCAGTGCTATAAAGCAAGGCAACTGAAGCCATTACATCAGTTTTTCTTGCCCTAACCAGTCAGAAGTCCCAGGAAATATGGCAAACTGGTCCTGGTGGTTAACAACCACCCCAAGAAGCTTATGTCTCCCTAATGAAAGAGAATATAAGGGAGAAGGAGGAAAACCAGGACTGCAACAGTGAATACACTCGAACATCTACATTTATGGTAAGTGTACACAACTGTACTATGTTCTTCATGTTTCACTGTTGCAGTCATCACCTGTGGGAGGATTTCAAAAGCTGAAGACAGGGGTGGCAGGATTAGTTAGAGACTTAGGCACGGGTAAGCAAGCACTGCAGAGGCAAACCCTGCCCTAGCCCTAGAGAAAAGAGGAAGGTGGTAATGTATTGTAAATGTATGGACCGAGGTCCAGGTGGCAGCTTCCAAGATGTCCCTGGTGGGAACTCCTCTGAAGAATGTTGTGGAAGTGGAGGCTGCCTTAGTGGAATGGGTACGAATAGACTTAGGGTGAGGTTTCCCATGAAATCTGTAGCAGAAATAGATACAGTTTGATATACATTTGGAAATAGTCTGCTTGAAAATGGGCTTCCCCTCTCAAAACTGACAAGACGTTGGTCCATTTTTTTGAAGGGTTTAGTATGGTCCGGGTAGTATCTGAGGTGTCTGTGGATGTCTAGAGAGTGTAGAATTCTTTCCCCCTTGTTTTGAGGGTTAGGGAAGAAGGTAAACAGATAAATGGCCTGGTTGAGAGTCACATTAGATATCACCTTGGGCATAAAGGAGGGGTTAGCCCTAAGGGAAACCCTGTCTGCATGGAAAATGATGAAGGGCTCAATGGCCATCAGTGCCTGAGGTTCAGAAACCCTTCTGGATGAGGATAGCTAGCAAAAAAGCAGTCTTCCAGGAGAGGAATTTTCAGTTCTGCTGTAGCAGCAGGTTCAAAGGGTGGTAAGGTTAGTTTTGCCAAAACATAATTAAGATCCCAGGCTGGAGTGGGAGGTTTTCTTGGAGGTCTGGTATTAGAAGCCCCTCTGAGGAATTGTTTAATCAAAGGATGAGAGAACAGGGGCTTGTCTGTATTAAAATGAGCTGAAATGGCTGAGGTGTGGATTTTAACAGAAGAGAAGGAGAGGCCACTATTGAGTAATTCCACTAGATAGTCCAAGATAAGAGGGACAGAAGGTTGTGAGGAACTGGCTCCTCTGGACTGGCACCAGGAGCAGAATCTTTTCCATTTCCCTGTGTAAGATTTTCTGGTGCTGGGCCTTCTGGCCTCTGTGATAATGTTTAGGACCTGCTTGCTTAGCAGAAGTCCCTTGCTTACATTGGGAGTATCAGCCATGCTTATAGCTTGAGAATCTGCAAGTCTGGGTGCAGCATCCCCCCCCCACTTAAGACAAGAGGTTTGGAATCTGGGGAAGCTGCCTAGGAGGTTATGATGTCAGGCTGCGTAGCAAGGGGTACCAATGGGCCAATCAGGAGCAATGAGGACGGCCTTGTGCATCTCCTCCCTTATCTTGATGAGTACTTTGGGAATAAGAGGCAGAGGGGGAAATGAGTAGATGAAGATGGAATTCCAGGGGAAGATCTAGGCATCCACCTTCCATGCCAGGTGATGATACTCCCTAGTACAGAATTTCTTTAGCTGATGGTTGAGGTGTTAAGCAAAGAGATCCACCTCCAGATTTCCCCACACTTGAGTGACTTGCAAAAAGATTTTTTTGTGGAGCTGCCATTTGTGGGGGTCCAGTAAGTGTCTGCTTAAGTGGTCTGCCAGGGTGTTGTTGATCCCTGGTAGGTATTGGGCTATTAGGTGTAATTCCATGGAGGAGGCAGTCAGCCAGAGTTTCATGGCTAGCCTGCACACAGGATAAGATTGTGTCCCTCCCTGTTTGTTGATGTACCACATTACTGTGGTGTTGTCTGTTTTGATAAGGAGAACTCTTGGCCTGAGATGGAGTTGGGAGGATGTCAGAGCCTTTTCACTGCCATCATTTCCTTCTGGTTGATATGCAAGTAAAGGTGCTGGGCATCCCAAAGACTTTAGGTGCACCTGCCTGCTAGGTGGGCGCCCCAAGCAATGTCTGAGGTGTCAGTGGTGATGGTCTGCCCGGTGGGGTAGTGGATGGAAGGGGAGACCCTGGTTCTTGGCACAGGCCCCTGCCCACCAGAGAAAACTCATCCCTTATACAGGGGATCAGAGGGAGAGAGGTCTCTAGAGGCTGTGAGTGTTGACACCAAAGGTTCTTTAGATCCCACTGATGTTTTCTCATGTGATGCCTGACCACAGGAATTAGAAGTATGCAAGAAGCCATGTACCCCAAGGCTTGCAGGAACTTCCTCGCTGTGAGGTGACTTTTGGATGACAGCTGGGTAAAGTAGAGAGGCAGGAAGCTCTGGTTTTCTGAGGACAGGAAGGCCCTTTGGGATGCTGTGTTCAGCAGTGCTCCCAGGAAAATGATCCTCCTGGAGGGAGTTTAATTTGAACTCTTTGATGGTGAACCTCAAGGAAGTTAGGAGGGTTTTAACAAAGTGTAGGTCCTAGAGCAGCTTTTCTTTGCACTCTGCCTGAATAAGGCAGTTGTCCAGATAAGGGTAAATCTGTATATTTTTCTGTCTGCAAAATGCTATGGCCGGGGCCGAACATTTGGTGAGAACCCTGGGAGCAGTAGATAAACCAAAGGGAAGAGCAAAGAAATGAAAGTGCTGTGAGCCTGCTCTGAAACACTGGAATTTCCTGCAGGACTCCCTTATGGAGATATGGAGGTATGCATATTTTTGGTACAGGGTCACTAACCAGGCATTTTTTGCCAGCATAGGCAGCAGCTGCTGCAGGGTTAGCATTTTGAATTTGGGGACCACCAGGGATGTGTTCAGAATGGACAGATCCAGGATGGGGTGCCAATTTCCCTCCTTTCTGGGAACAAGAAAAAGCCTGGAATAAAAGACTTTGCCTGCTTGATCTGTGGGGACAGGTTCTACTGTCCCCTGAGCTATGAGACTTTAAGGCTTGCTTTAATGCCTCTGCCCACTGATTAGGATGTAAGTTTGGGTACCCTCTGGGAATTGGGAGTTTGTTGAAAGTGAATTTTTATCCCTGAAAAATTATCTTTAAGACCCATTGGTTCTTGGTTACAGACAGCCAATTTTCTTTGTAGAGGGACAGCCTTCTTCCAAGCTTTTGGGTGAAAGGAGGGCAGAGGCGGAAGTGGGAGTTATTGAGAGTTTTGCCATAGAGGGATGGCTTAGAACTCCCTGCCTTAGAGGTGGACCTGGTCCACTGTTTGGTTCCCTGTTGTCCCTGATGTAGGGACCTGGGTGGCCTGTCCCTGTGGGGCTTAGCTTGCACCTGTCTGCTAGGAGCAGGAAAGGACCAGTACTTAGAGGGAAAATTCCTGCTGAATCTAGGAGGTTGAACCTGAAAGAAATCTTTTACTGATTGCACAGATTTTGCTTTGTCTTCCATCTTTTTAAGTACCTCTTCTGCTTTTTCTCTAAACAAGTGGTCTTTATCCAAAGGTGCATCAATTAATTTAGACTTGACATGATCAGGTACAGGTTTATTCATTCAGCCATGCATGTCTCCCAATGACAGATCAAGACACTGCTGCCCTGCTAGAGGCTTCTACTGCATCATATCCACAGTGTAACGAGTGCCTTGCCACTTGACAAGTAGAGTGCAATAAATCTGCTAACGCCTTAGAATTGGCACAGTTAGGAAAGGTAAAAATCTTCTGTTTTAATAGTTCCAAAGTATGCTATTGATATTTTAACATATGGCACTTGCAGTTGAGAGCTCTGATAGCTAAGGTTGTAGAGGTGTAAACTTTTTTGCTTCATCTGTCCAGAGCTCTGGCATCCTTATCAGAAGGAGTAGGGTTCTTTGCAGAACTAGCCCTGGCTCCCTTGGGAACCTGTGCAATGACCTCTGGGTCTGCAGCAGGATTTCTGTACAGGTATTTCTGAGTGTCTGGTACTCTGTAATACCTGTCTGGTTTACTGCAAGCAGGTGGGAGGGCATCTGGGGCTAAACTGGATTCATGGAAAACATCATCCACCACTTCTAAAATAGGAGAGATGGCAAGGGGTCTGTGCTGGGGTAGGTCTAGAAATTCTCTTAGCCTTTTCTTAGACTGAGGGAAATCCTGAGATTCTCATTGGAAATGTTCCCTAAGGATGTGGAGAGTTTCCCCAAAGGAGAAGTCTTCTGGTGGGGAGGCAGAAGGGGTGGATTCCTCTGCATCTGAATCCTCATAAGCAGTTAGAGGTTGTTGTTCCTCTTCAAAATCTGAATAATCTGATTCCTCAGAATCTTGCTCTGTTAATAGTTCAGAGAAGGGTGTCTTTTCCTTTTAGAAGTTGTGACTTGACTGCCCCTGACAAGGCAAATAAGATCCTCTGTCATCTTAAGCATCTGGGCCTGGGGTAGAGGGGCAGGAGTAAGATGGTGGCTAGACGAAGATTTTCTAGGGGTGACCTGGCTTCTAGGCCTAAGTGTATTCATCGCGTTGAGAGAAATGGTAGTCAGGTGTGAAGACGTCAGTTTCTGACTAGAATCGGTAGTGCGAAAGACCTCCTCGAAAGCCGGTGCCTGTGTCGCAGCTCCGGACCCAACCGAGGCAGAGACAACCAATGGCTCTGAAGAAAAGAAGATTTCTGCGGCATACTGGACTCCGAAAGAGTCTTGGTAGAGGCCTGCATAACAATCACATCGAGCATCAGGGGCTGTGAAAGTGCCTCACTGAAATACGGAGAACTGACAACCTGCTTTGCGGAAAAGTCGTCGGAAGGCTTAGCCTTGTGTGGTCTGTCTCTCTCTTTATCCCTATGCTTTTTTGGAGGCTCTATGGATTGTTAGCGGACCAACACCATTTGTGAATACAGAGGATGAAAATACCTGTAATCAAAAAGAGCTTTATGATGAATGGTTCTCTCATTAAAGAGGGCAAAGAACTGGCAGTGGGTGACGGTGTAGTCTGGCCCTAAACAAGTGATGCAGTATGAATGGAAGTTTTGGTGTGGGATCTGCTTTTCACAGGTGACACAATTGTTAACTTTTTCGGACATCTGTTAGTGGAAGAAAAAGAGATCCCCAACAGGGTATTTAGCTTTACATGTTTTCAGCTGTGTTCCGAGCTCTGGTAGCGTCCAACCAGCACACTTGCAAACTGCTTCTGCTACGTGCTCCACGGCAAGAAAGACTGATATAATGGCATCATCTGCCTTGCTTTATAGCACTGACGACCTGACGTCAGTCTACAGACGACAGCAGCTGACACAGAAAAACATTGACTCTGGTATTTGGGCCGGCCAAGGGCTACCACAGCAGGGATTAACCACAGGTGATGACTGCAACAGTGAAACACGAAGAACATCAATTAGCCATCTACCCAGCGCGCGGGGGGGACGACGACAATCCAGTTTGTTCCATAAAACTTCTCCTATAACAGAATATTTGCACTACCAGGGATTGCTGCCCCATTTGTAGTGCACTACAGGGGAGGTTGCATGTCCCACATGTTTACATTACTCATTCTGAAACTTCTGATTGGCTAGTACTACAGTGTAGGTAGTGAGTAGTGAATTGCTGCAATGTTTCCATCCTCTACACAATGGCTGCCTTATACTTTGATGTAAAACTTGAAACTTATCTGTACATGACAAAGAGAACTAATTGTAACTTCACTCTGACTGAATTTCAGCTTCAACAAACTATGAAGTAATAGAACTCCTATGTCCTCATGCAGTGTTGAATGCAGGCAAAGTATATGCAGATCTCTAAGAAATGGTGACTTACTCACATTTTTGGACTACCTTGGAAGCCATTAAAGTTCACTGTCATTGGCCATGTTTTTGTGTTTAATGCTGCTTATTTGTCACCATTCAAAAGATCTATTTTTTGGCATTATGCCCAATACTCTCATGAATGGTTCTGCGGATTTTGTTTCTATCAATCGTCTTGATAGCCCATTTCATGGGGCCACAGTCTTATCTAAGAAGAAATATTTTAGCCAATCCATTGTATATATGGTTGCTACAATCTGCAGTCACAACCCCCCCCCATGCATATCTTATCCTTTTCAGCCCCCGTCCCCTTCACATCTCTAAGACACAATCATATGTGCCCAAACCTTTAATGCTTTTAGTGAGAACTACAGACTGAATAATCTGTAATCATGCCACTTCGCTCCCTTACACACAACCTCCCAGTGGCATTTTCTTGAGTTCTCCTGGCAGTCTGGTAATCCTGTCTTTGAATGTCCCCCTGAACTACATGCAGTACTCAAAGTGTGACAAGACTAATTCATGCAACAGCACCGTTTCTGTTTTCTATTTCACTGTGGATACACCTCAGTTTTCTGTTTGTTATTGTAAATGCCCTCTCCTTCTGTTCTTGCCAGTCCAATTTAGAGCTGTAAGTAAGCCAACTGGCAGCCTAACCAAAACTCAGAGTGGCACCTCCTTCATTAATGAAGTGATGACAGAAAAATAAAGGTCCTCTGAAAAAGAGGGGTAGCTGCAACAAACATGTAGAATTATATAGCTGTTTGCTGCAGTTTACAGTCATGAACTCTCTCTCTCTCTCACACACACACACACACACACACACACACACACACACACACACACACACACACACACACACACAATAAAACAAATAAGCTTAACTGATATCCAATATCACACAAGTTCAAGTTGCAACTCATTTTCCCAGCACTGCTGTAACTGGCTGAATGCCTGCAAGCTGTTACTTCACAACTGGTTGTTGTGACTGAAGTGCTCTGCTTTTGTCTGAAATGATTCTTAAATGCCATCTTTCAATTCTTTTGAACAGCATGTCTAAGTCTTTCCCTTTGCTCTTGTCTACTAATGCACTCATTTTGTTTAGCTGATCCTACAGCTATTTTCATACATCTGCAATAAACAAAATGAAGTACACTTTACCCAGGATAGACCCCTGCTGTATACTTCTAATGACTTCCCTCATAACACACAATGTATATTTAAGTACAATACTCAGTAGCGTTGTTACCTCACAGCAAGAGGTTCTCCCGTTCAATTCTTGGCTTGGCTTGGGAGTGCCTTCTGTGTGGAGTCTGCATGTCCTCCCCGCGGTTGGGTAGCATTTGAAAGACATGCGTGTGTAAACGGGCATGCCTTCATTGAAGGTTGGGCGTCGAGCCGGAGTTCCGTTGTGGCAACCCCTTACCGGGAAAAAGCCGAAAGACAAACAACGACAACAACAACTCTTGTGTCCTGCAGTACAACCATACTGCAGTCTGGTTCCTGGTTTCAAGCCAACCTGCACTTTAAGAAAAGGCAGGACAGAGGAGGGTGAATTTCCCAGGTATCAAATTGTGGGAAGCACTGGTTGGTGTAAGCCAAGCTATCACAAAATGATTATGTAATGACAGCTTATCAACTGTCAAAATGTTCTTTTTTCCCAAAGGAAGCAATAAATTATTAGGTTTCTGTATATGATAAATATTTTTTATAAACTTTCTGTTATCATGCTTAATTGCAGTACAGAATATTTAAAAAATGTGTTTATTAATACAATAAAGCATAGCTTGCTACTACTCCCCCCAAAAAAAGTGTGACAGCTTCCAAGCCATCATTAAATTATACATATTATAACCTCTTAAGGACAGCATGGGGTAACACGAAGTGGGCGTGTTGCCCATGGTTCCAAACTCCCTTGGGCCATCCCCAACCCATAAAAATCTTCCTATTATTACCATTGTAGGTCTGATTTCAATGAATAATATCTTGATAACAAAGAGCTGTAGAACAATATCATTTTAATTCTGCAAGTCTAACTCCCTAACTCCCAGTGACGGTTATTCTAAAAGTGTATTAGTTCTGGTTTAAGCACTTGGGCTTCAGGCCAGTTATTTTACATTAAGAAGGTTCGTGGTCTGCACTCTTGTGGGAGGAAAGGCTGGACTCTGCCCTTCTGAGCTGGGAATTTCTGGTTAAAGGCTTATAGTGCCTGCATATTTGAACTGTTTCTTACTGAAATTGGTACACCTTGTTTGCTGTAGCATAGACTAGATCCAGGCCTGCTGAATCTAGCTTTGTTTGTATGCTTGTTGTTTGCTTATTTCCCTGAAACGCTAATTCCACCTGCTTCTGTGGATCCCTAGTGATATCTGCATTGCTTACTGTACTTATTTCCTTGTTTCACTTGAAAGAAAGTTACTGTTTGTCGTTTTTGCATTTAAGTTACCTGTAACACATTGCATTTAAGTTACCTGGCACTTGCTCACTAAAGCAATTATATAAGTCAGCACTAAAAAATTAAAAGCACTACATCCTAACAAACTCCCCTTGAGTACCTTGTTCCCCATTGGCCCTGTTTTTCAATTATAAAGGAATTCCCAATACTATTCTAGCATGTCCAAAGGTCAGTTGTCAATCTCCTCTCCGGTCCAGCTGGTGAATCTGGGAATCTTGAGGCAATGTTACAACTGCCTCATGTACACAGACAACCCTCTCCTCCTCCCAACAAATTCCAACACATGTGAGAGATGCAACCATATAGCCAAACTGGAGGCTAAGCTCTCTCAACTCAGTACCGGCGTAACCAGTCAGGAGGAGAAGGAAACCACACACACTACAATTCCAGTCTCACATAGACCTACCACGACAGCAAACCAAACACATAAACACACAAAACATACTTGGAGGCTCTAAATAAAAATCTGCCTAAGCAGCAGAGACCTCCAAAGCAGACACCCAAGCAACAGCTACCCCAAAACAAAACACGTGCAATACATAGTGCACAAAGCCAGTGTGCCGAACAGTCACAGCCCTTAAGGCTAAACAACACACCTGATACACTTGTAATAGGTGACTCTATCGTCAGGCACACTGACGTCCTGCTCACCAGGCTGAACAAGGAGAAGGTCACGGTGAGCTGCCTGTCGGGCGCTAGGATCCGCCACATAACACAAGCACTCAGGTCACTCCAAGGCAAGTACAAATATGACTCGGTCATTGTCCATGCTGGTGTGAATGACCTGAGACGTACCTCCCTGGACTACATGAAAAGAGACACAGAGGAGCTCTCTGAGCATGTAGCCCAGGCCGGTATGACCCTGACCTTGAGTAGCATCTTACCCTCACCAAGAATGATGCCACAATATGAAGACAAGTTGATCAATTTCAACAATTGGCTTAAGTATTGGTGTCATTCAAAGGGGATCCAATGCCTGTCAGCCTGGGATGACATGCTCGACAAGCCACGATGCTTCGCTAGGGACGGCTTGCACCTGTCACCCCTGGGCTTTTGGATATTGGCAAAGGCTCTTGCTACCCCCATAGTGCCTTTTTTAGGCAAGGCTCAAAAGACAAACCCACCTCCATAGGTATCACAAGGGATAAGAAATTATGAGTAATGCTACTCAACGCCAGAAGTCTAAACCTTAAGATGCACGCACTCGAAACTCTCCTTAGCATGGTGAACATCAATATCTGTGCAGTAACAGAAACCTGGTTCAAGGCTCCCGAGAGCACCCCAGCACTACCAGGTTATACCTCATACCATGCTTTTCGGCCCCAAAACTTGGACGAACCACAAAAGGAGGGAGTATCAATATTCGTCAAAGATACCCAAACCTCCAGGTTGGTGGCACAGCATGAAGCATCAGAGACTATCCATGTGCAACTAACAGTGGGTAAAACTGCCTTCCAGTTTATAGCCTGCTACAGACCACCCTCCCAAACCCAGGAACCCCACTCGGCCTTCCTGAGAACACTGGAAAATATGAAGGTCTCTCCAAACACCATTATATTGGGCTACTTCAACTACCCAAACATAGACTGGGAGCATTACTCTAGCTCCAACACCCTAGCCCAAAGGTTCCTAGAATTTATAAACTCAAATGCTATGGAACAACTTGTTACCACTCCCACAAGAGGGGAAAACATACTGGACCTGATCATCACCAACATGGGGACTCTATGCTCCAGACCAGAAGTGTATCCCTCACTGGTAAGATCAGACCATAAACTAATCTCACTGGATATTCACATCCTGACCCCACCCCCTGCCCAGAAAACAACAGTAAAAAACTTCTCTAAAGCAAATTTCACACTCCTCAAAACCGAGGTGGAATCCTTCAAAGCCCCGGAGCCTGTGGAAAATACGGCCCAGACCACAGAATCCTTTATAAATACATTCTATGAACACCTTCAGGAATGCATGGATCATGCAATCCCAAATAAAACCAAGACCCAATCCTCCAAAGGCAGACGTCCTGTCTGGTGGACCCCAGCCATAAACAAACTATACAATAGAAGGAGGAAGCTAATACATGATAGAGAAAAATCCCAAAAAGGGAAGGCATCTCTGATCAGTATTAGCAAAAAACTATGGGCACTCATAAAATCGTCTAAGGCCAGCTTCGAGAGAAAAATTGCACAGGACACTAAGGATAATCACAAGGATTTCTTTAGTTATGTTAGGAACCTGGGTGGGAATTCTCAGATATGCTCAGAATTAGTCCAAAATGACAAAAAATACATCGAACCCACAGACATTACCAACATCCTAGCTGACAGGTTCAGCGCAAACTTCTCCCCCCCTCCCCACCAAAAGGGCAAATATCTATCCCAGCAGAGTGCTGCCCCCATGACATCTCAGATGCTCAGGTAAGAGCCACCCTCTCCAAAGCAAAAAACACAGCATCAATGGGACCAGACGGTGTCCCGGGCTGCGTCCTACATGAACTCCAAGAAGAGCTAAACCCAAACATAAAACTACTGTTCAATCTCAGCCTTACTACCGGATATGTACCCAAAGAGTGGCGTACAGCAACAGTGGTCCCTCTCCACAAAGGTGGTGCCTCAAGAGATCCTGGAAACTATCGCCCCATAAGCCTGACTAGCTTGGTCTGCAAAGCTATGGAAAGGATCATCATGGACCTCATAAATAAAGATATTGGGGACCTACAGACACTGGATCCTACCCAGTTCGGCTTTGTTAAGGACAGATCCTGCCTCTTAAACCTGGTCAATTTCTTTGAAACAGTCACCAAGGCCATTGACGAGGGGAAGGTGGTCCACACAGCCTACCTGGACCTCGCAAAAGCCTTCGATACAATACCCCACTCGGGCATTATAGATAAGCTCACGAGCTTAAATATAAACCCGTATGTCACTAGATGGGTTGCAAACTGGCTCAAGGACAGAACCCACATGGTTAGAATTGCTGGAGCCATGTCAGACTCCAAACCAGTTACAAGTGGCGTCCCACAAGGCTCAGTCCTGGGACCTCTCTTGTTCGGTATATATTTCTCAGAGGTACAGGCCAACACAGAAGGACTGTGGCTGACCATGTTCGCAGATGACTGCAAACTGGGCGCCATAATCAATTCTCCAGCCGACACAAGAATCCTCCAAAAGGGCCTCATAGAAACAGACAACTGATGCCAGAGCCATGGCCTCAAGCTAAATGCCAAAAAATGTATAGTCATCCCCTTTGGCAAAAACAAAGTGCCCACAAATTACCACATAGGTGGTAATCCATTAAGTACAGAAGAAGTAATTAGGGACCTGGGGACCCAAGTTGATAGCAATCTCTCATTTGACAACCACGTGGCCAAAGTGGTTAGAAAAACATTTTATATAGCCTACCTAATCATGAAGGGATTCACATCTAGATCAGGGGAGGTCATCGTGCCTCTTTACTCATCCCTCATCAGGCCCTTAATTGAGTACAATAGCCCTTTTGAGATGTACCTTACCAGACACCTGCAGCAACTGGAAAGACCCCAAAAGTACCTCACCAAGAGGATCAAAGGGCTCAAACAGATGCCATATGCTGCTCTGTTAAAGAAACTCCAGCTCTACTCAGTGGCATACCGCCTGCTCAGAGGCGATCTGTGCCTGACGTATAAAGCCATGTCCAACCCAGAATTAATGGACATGCTGCACCTCAGAAAATCCAAATCCCATCGAGCTACATGCTCGAGAGACTTGAACCTCAGCACTGAAATAAATAGGACATGCTGGAGGGACAGATTCATAACCCAGAGGCTCCCTTCACTCTGGAATAAAATCCCAGTCCAGGTTAGGCAGAGTCCCTCATTGACTCTCTTCAAAAAGAATCTTGATGAGTGGATGGGAGATCGTAGGTTTACCCAGGGTATCACTTCTGTGTCACTGTTAGACAGAGGCACAGTATACTAACCTCAAAAAAGGGCAGAGCAAAATTAATTTAAAATGGGTGGCGAAAGCCAAACACACTCTGGCTAGGCTTATAAATGCCCTAGGGCAGATAGCCTAGTATGAACCTATGAACCATTAAGTGGTATGGGGGCTGTGCCATTGCTTGGATTGAAACTTAACACACTGCCAAGCTTCCAAACATAGATCATGAAAGACAAAGCTTCTTGTTATAAGCAATGGGGAGTCCAGTCTCTTATGTGATTTGCATTGCAATTACTTGACTGGTCAATTGAAAGGCAGAAGCAATTGAGTGGTGCACCACTCTAGGAAGCAAAATGAACACTATATTTTCTCAGATTATACAGTTCCACTTTAAAGTTTCTCACTAGTGGCTCTTTATACAGAGTTGTTAAGTTAGAATTTAGGAAAAAATAGAACTAATCTTGAAAAATTGTTTGGTATCTGAACTAATCTTAAAAAAGGATAATGTATCCTCCAAGAGATTTGCTTTTGATGCGAGTATGGAATGAACTTATAAATCTTTTCATGAACCAGAGCCTTAGGAGTATTTGCTTCTCAAAAGATCAGCCTATTGAAGTAGTGCCTCTGCTGTGCTCCTCTGCTCTCTTACTCTGTTAGGACTAGCATGCAGCAGGCAAGGTTCTCCTTTTAGGAAGTACACAAAATTCATTTTTGTATAGATTGACATGAAAGAAGAAATGAGAATAAAATGGTTAACTTAATTTTAGACGTTTACAATGTGAAGAAAATGTATTTTCTTTTATTTTCCTTTTTGATAACACTGTTTAATCATGTAGCCTGCAGCTAGAGAACTGAACTTAAAAGCAAGGACTAGAAGATAAGACCTGCCTCTTATAAAAGAATTAAGTCACAGATCCACGCAAAAGAACTGAAGAGGCATCTAACATACCAAGTGACTCAGAGTAGAAAGAAGTAGCCAGTCTCCTCCTCTTCTTCTTCTTTCAGCTTTTCCCAGTTAGGGGTCGCCACAGCAGATCACCTGTCCGCTCATGACTGGCAGTGGAGTTTTACGGTGTTGAGTTGCCAGCCCGGCGCCCAACCTTCCACAGAAGGCACACACATGCATGCACTCACACCTAAGGCCAATTTAGAGTGTCCAATCCACCTACAGCATATCTTTAGGATGTGGGAGGAAATGGAGCACCTGGAGGAAACCCACGTGACCACAGGGAGGACATGCAGACTCCACACAGAAGCACCCCAGCGGAGGATTGAACCATTGAACCTCTTACTGTGAGGCAGCAACACTAACCACTGCACCGCCATGGCCGTCCTCAAGTAGCCAGTCTTTAGTAATATTAAATTAAGTAAGAAGTGCATCAGCTGAGAAACCGACCCATGTCATTCTTGATTCTGAGTGTGACATATAGAGCTTAGGGTACAATGGAAAAGCTATGTGGCTATGTTTAACAATTATGCCACTGCATTAAACACAACTGCAGATGAAAGATTAAATGGTTTTGTACTTCATATCACCAGGAACAAAATGTATCATATATAGGAGTATATGTCTCATCCTACTGATAAACCCGCAGATGAGCAGGAAAAGCTGTAGAAATATTTCAAGCAAAGAAAATACTACAAAGAAATGGCACAGTTATAAGCACTGATGTCTCACAGTTTTAATTCTTCACTAGGGTATCTTGTGTGTGGAGTCGAATGCTTTCTTCTGTGACCACACAGGTCTTTGCAAGGTGTTATGCCTTCCTATCACAATCCAGAGGCATGCTGTACATTACATTTTTATTTTATTTTAACATTTGTTGAATGTCTGACAAAGACAGAGCTTATTTTCAGCATTGGCCTGGGGAAAATACTCCAGATACATGTCTTTGGAATGTGGGAGAAAACCAGAGCACTCAGTGGAAACCCAAGTGAACACAGGGAGGACATGCAGACTCCACAAAAAAGGCACCCCAACTGAAAATTGAATCAGAGAACCTCTTGCTGTGAGGTGACAATGTTAACTGCTGCACCATTGCACCACCCAGTAACAGTTTCCTTTTGGGATCCATTAACCAAAACCACATCACATTCAGATGTACTGCGACTAGTGACAGTGTTATGGAAATGTTTCTCTAAGGTAATCTATAGGGTTTGGGTTATCGGTAAGGACAAGGTTATGGTTAGTATGCATTAAGTAAACTGTTGCTGCCATACCCGAATGACATGAAGTGCAGCTCAACATAGCAGTTTTCAAATTGTAAACTGATCAGTTATCCTCATTTCACCATTAATGACAAACGTCTCTAAATTATCAGTGGCCAGGTTTCCTACTGCTTAGCCAAAGGCACCCTTGAGGCTATGCATTACCATTTTTGAATCTGATCCACTATAATGAACCTTGTTCTGGTCCAATGCAGAAAAAGGCTCAATTTAACTATGATTTCTTAAGAAGAAGTTGCCTGTGGGGCCACAGATAATGTCCATAAAGTTTGGCCTTGGAGGAGGGACTATGCTCAATATCCACATTGATATACTTGTTCCCACACAGAAGAAAGGTATCACAACTGTAGGGTGGAATACATTCCAAGAGATGATTAGTAGATTAATGTCTAGCTCTCAGGGCCCGTAGAAAAAAAAAATTACCAAAGGAATAATTTCTGGATGCTATTATAACAGCTATGGTTTTCGTCAGTGAAAAAGAGGGAAGTCTGTTGGAAATTGAAATAAAAAGAAAGAAAGAAAGAAAGAAAGAAAGAAAGGCATATACTGTTTTGTGGTTTATAATGCCTTAAAAAACTAAGCAGAGTAACATACAGAACTGGACTGGCACAAATCCAGTCAGGGATCAGAATCGGTCTGAAATGGGCTGCGTCTGCCAAAGAAATGACGACACGCAATTACACAACATAGATCAATGTGGATTTGCTCTCTTTCAGTGAATGCAGAGCATATTTTACTGTGGGGTGAAACATCTTTCTGGACTTTCTTCTAACTACCTTTGATCAATATAACAATGTAACAGCAAACACATGGTACATTTTCACAATATCATCAGTGCATGCATAATAAGGTGATGGAAAAAATACAACTCAACTATGCAGTGAGCACCCTTGTATATATTATACAGCAGTGCATAAATATATGACTGCTCTCATTTATTAACACAGTGCCACTTAGAATATAAAGAGCACAGTAACAATGGACTGTCAAACCAAAGCATGCTGGTTATTCTTACCAGTACATTTATCCCTAGAGATAAGGGACTGCTGCACTTCACAAGAAGAATCAGGACAGAAATTGTTCATCACATGAGGAATATCAGAACAGAAACTTTGGAAAAAAGGCAAAAGAACTCTGCAGTCAGAAGAGGCAGATAATAAAATCAGATCTCCAGTGAGTTAAGTCCCCATGATATAAAAGTATTTTACTGAGTTACCATATTTCCTTACAAACATTCCTTGAGTACATATAATACTTCAACGATCTCAAAGCATACCACACCTTAAATCTTTAGAGCCATTATAACTGCTCCAACTCACAAAAACTCACAATATTTAACATAAGGGGCATCTGTCAGATGACCTCTACTTCTAGTCATAAGCCTTTTGATAAAAAACAATGTTTTCTGCTTGCCTTACTAGTTCAGTGGTACACCAATAAAATGCTGTTAAAGTGCATTTGTAGAAATAAGCACACATAAATAAAGCTTGAATTAGTCTAACTAAAATACTGTTTTCAAACAGTATTTTTTGCTTCTATTTTCAAAATGTACATAGATGAGAAGTGACTAGTGCAGGGCTATGCCAATATATATATATGATGTACATATATTTACTTATTTTTGACAGGGGGAATTCATGTTTTCCTTTAGGTTTAACCTTTAAATATTGATTCACATCTGTCAACTTGAAACATTGTTAGAAACACTGGGGTTGCTAGAGAGACAGGACTACTGCAAAATAATCAGTCAGTTTCTGCTTTTTGTTCTTTTTTTTATGTTTGCATTCTTGTACAACCATTTATTTTAGCACAGTGTTGCATGGGCAACAATTAATGCTTTATGTGTAGTTTTGAGTATTTATTGTTTCTTACCTTCCTTGGCAGCAAGTGCAATATTCACAATGTTGGTTACATTGGGAGTCAGTTTGGCAAAGAAAGGAATCTTAACAGCTTGTCTAACCCAACGGCAGATGTTTCGCACCAGTTCTGGATCCTGTTCAAATGGACCAGTGAAAGAAAGATTCTGTGATAAACCAGACTTATAATGCTGTTTACAGATAAAGTAACAAAACCTAATGTTGCCAATCTGCTTACACTGCATGCAACCAAAATGCTCGAGAGAATGGTACAGCACCATTAAATTCTACAAATAAGTGAGCTCTTAACTATAACTTGAAATTCAGATAGAGATTTTCTTAATAGAAAATATTTTTTCATTTTGTTGCAATACTTAACTTGATGAGTGCTACTTCTTGAAAAACACAGATCTTAATTTAAGATCTTTAATTTAAAAATAACTGCAAAAAGATAATTTGTGACACGGTAACAAAGCCCAGTGCAAAAGGTCAAAAGCTATCACTCTTTTTTTAATTTAAATGCTAAATTAAAAAGTCTGTTTAATTATAAACTCTTGAACCTAACTGTAAAGACATTTACTAATCATCGTTCATTTACAGCAAGACAGCTCTGAAAAGTTTAAAGCCTACAAAATTACAGAAACGTCTGGGAATGCCATCAAATGAAACATGTACTTTAGCAAATTAGTGAATACCAAAGTCATTTCTACTACTATTTTTTTAATTATGCAATTTATTGATGTATGTCAGTTCCAAATGATATTCATCAGATATGCAGGAAGATCTGAAGATTCAGTAAAGGAGATATGTAAATAAACGTTTGCCTGTCTCACAACAAGTACGCAAATAAAATACCCTTCATCAGACTTTCATTAAATTTCATTTATGCATTCATTAGTAGTCTCATCAGCCCAGTGATTTGCCAGAAAACAGCAGTTTTCATGATGAACAGACCAAAAATATGAGCCACAAATCTGGACATTCTGCGAAAATCTAGACAGTTGAGAGGTATGAAGTGAACTAACCTATTGTGAACCATTTGTTGCTATAATCCAGGATGCACAGAGAAAGGTAAATGCATTTTAAATACACACACATATACACATATATAAAAAAATCAAACTTTATATAGTCAAAACCATATATTTAACTTTCCGAAAACTTAAAGGAAACAAAACAAAAATCTACATTTTTGCAGGGGGGCTTTCCCCACCTCTCATGAAAATTATATATACCAACTCTGAGATTGCTCTGCAGTGGGAAAAAGGTAAATTCCCTGTTCACCACTGTACTGAGATCTCAAACATATGAAGTTTGAGTTTCCAAAAATTTGATAATCAGTCATAAACCCATATATCTACATGTATATCTATCTATCTATATATCTATCTATCTATGTATATGTATAGAGAGAGATTTCCTTCCAATACTCAAATGGCCATATCATCGAATTTCAATTTCACGAAGACAAAAATCAAGAAAACAAAATACCTGGCTGGCTAATTTTTTCACAGGGCAAGTAAACATTTGCCCAAATTCAAAGAAACACACCGGAGTAATTAAAACCCACCTAGGTGGGGGGATATACCACCCACACCCCCCTAACTATATATACCAACTCTGGGATTGAAGACAGTGCAGAAAAGGGTCTGTTGGGCAAGTGTTTACTTGCCATGGGAAAAATTTGCTGTTCGGGTATTTTGTTTTTGCAATTTTCGTATAGAAAAAAAAAAAATATATATATATATATATATATGTGTGTGTGTGTGTGTGTGTGTGTGTATATATATATATATATATATATATATATATATATATATATATATATATATACATACATATGCATACATACATACACACACACAGATATATATATATATATATATATATCTTTCATGTGATCAAAATTCCAGAACATCAAACCTCTGATCATCGCAGACCAGAGGACCAAAGTTCCGAAATATCGAACCTTGTCTGAAGACCACCATACAGTGTGGGACGGGAACCTTACCATTCTCTTCACTGTAGTGCAATCTCAGTGTAGATATATTTAAGTAGCCGGGGGTGTGTGGAGTGCAGGGAGGCTTGCCCCCTGCAAAAATGTGAAATCAGAAGTTTTCACATTTTACATTTTTTTCTAGGTTTGGTATTTCAGAACTTTGATCCTCTGGTCATTGTTGATCAAAAGTTCGATGTTCTGAAATTAAGATCCTATGAATTAGACCCATATATACATATCACACATATATACGCACACACACACACACACACACACACACACACACATAGAGAGACATATATACGTATTACTCAGACTCAGATATATATATATATATATATATATATATATATATATATATATATATAAATGTGTGTGTGTGTGTGTATATATGTGTGTATATATATATATATATATATATATATATATATATATATATATATATGTATAGATAGATATATACACATGGTTACAATTATAAAGAGTGAACTCTCACTTGACAGAATGCTATTTTGTAATCAAAGTCAAAAATCCACCACAAGACACTAAAATTAAACTCAACGCTACTCCGACACAATAAAGGCTGTCCAGTAACCACAATCACGTTGTCTTTGTATTCCAATTACGACCACAGAGTAATATAATTAAACTGATGTTTATTTAACAGAAAAAATAATAAATAAATAATAAAATAGGTAACAGACTTAGCGCTTTCATCTCATCACTGAGACTTCTTCAGAATCCTGTTACCATATAAACTAACTTGTTCTTTTATAACAAATAATTCTCACTCATTGGTCCACAGAAACTGACATCATTAAATATATAAAACGAAATGAAATTATATAAATGACTGGCCTATGTTACTTTCCTCTTCTTGACTGGGGCTGACTGAATACTTTAATACAAAGAATTAAATAAACAGACCTCACAAAACCTAACTGTTTAAACACATTGCCGCTTCTAAATACTAAAATATCACTATACAAAACTTCGTTGTATAAAAAACTAAAAAATATATATATATTTATGTATATGTAAATCGATAGGAAGTCAACAATAAAACATATGCAAACATAAAGATGCATGCATGAAAAATGCTAATATAAAAAATGCAAATATAAGAAATGCAAATTTAAAAAATGCAGGTATAAAAAATACAGACATAAAAAATGCAGACATGAGGAATTCAGGCATAAAAAATGCAGCCATAAAGAATCCAGACATAAAAAAGTACACACATAAGGAATCCAGACATAAAAAACTTTTTCACAGATCCCCAAAGATCTTGGGTCCACTGCTGTCATTTTTTTATGTCTGGATTCTTTATGGCTGCATTTTTTATGCCTGAATTCCTCATGTCTGCATTTTTTATGCCTGCATTTTTTTAAATTTGCATTTCTTATATTTGCATTTTTTATATTAGCATTTTTCATACATGCATCTTTATGTTTGCATAAGTTTTATTGTTGACTTCCTATCGCTTTACATATACATAAATATATATATTTTTTTTAGTTTTTTATACAACAAAGTTTTGTATAGTGATATTTTAGTATTTAGAAGCGACAATGAGCCAGATTCAGGAAGGCTTACACGGAGTTCAAGAGTAGTGTAAGCCTCCGTGTAAGCCTCCTGATTCAGCAACAGCCCAAATCTCCGTGTAAGAGACAGCTAACACGTCTCTTACACGGAGTGGAAATGCTCAATACCTCATTTGCAGCTCCAAGATATGCAAATGAGGTATGTGAGCGATCCAAAGCCAAACCAGTCCGTGTAGCGGGCGTGTTGCTTCAGAAATGTACTCAGCTGACAACTGAGTACATTTCTGCAAAATTAAAACGGAGCTATGTCAGCTCCAAATAAAGGGTGCATTTGTTACATTAAGCATGCCAATGGCCAAATATGTGGCCATTGGCATGAAAAAGTGTTGAAAAAAAAAGTTATATAACTTTTTTTTTTTTCACGGGATTTATGTGTTTAACTGTAGCGCACCAGCATAAGCGGTGCGCTACCTAAAACTGAAAACCGAAGCTTATAAGCCCACAATTGTGGGATTTATGTATTACATGAAATGTCAATGGAGGGACTTGCAGAGCAAAAACAATATGGCCTCCGTTTAGTGGTTGGGGCAAAGGAAGGAAAGGG